>NW_008351640.1:4957000-4982281 GCF_000622305.1 Nannospalax galili | reverse complement strand
AGCCAAAGACCAAAGGCAAATACACACTTTTCAAACACTATTCCAGGAGTCTTAAGCATCTTCGAATATCACCCCTATCAGTACAAATATTTTGATTATGTATCGCAATGTATATAAATAATATAACTTCTATACTGAGATTAAGTTGAATATTAGCATACACAAAAAGGGAACTTTTCATTTATTACATTTTAAAATTAAACATGAATAGAAATACTAACTCCTTTTCCCCTGGTTCAAGTGCACCATCCAGAAACTCCCCTCTTCACAGAGCACTTCATAATCAAAGTCTTTGAACTGAAGTCACAAAATGTCAGCCTGTAAGCCAGATTCAGGCCACAGATGTGTATTGTTTGACCTGAATGGTGTTTTCTAAATTTGTTTTAGTTCAAAACCCTTAAGAGAGAAAAAAAAGAAAGAAATGTCAGCTGTAATTATGATGGGTTTTCCTTTATACGTAACTTTTCTCTTGCAACTTTCAGTGCCCTTATTTTGTTCTTTACATTTAGTACTTTGAGTATGATATGCCATGGGAAGTTTCTGTTTTGGTACTGTCTATTTGGTTTTCTGTCTGCTTCTGGTATGTGTATGGGTAGATCTTTCTCTAATTTAGGGAAGTTTTCTTCTAAAATCCTGTTGAAGATCTGGTCAATGTTATTGACCTGAGATTTTTCTCATTTCTCTGTGCCTATGATGCAGAGATTTGTTCTTTTCATGGTGCTCCCCAATTTCCTCCATATTCTATTCATGATTTTATAAAATTTTCTATAAGAAGTCCAATTATTCAAATTTATCATTTAACCTTGATATTCTGTTTTTCATTTGATTAATTTTGGTGCTGAGTCTTTCTTCCATCTTTTCATATTGGCTTGTTGAATTGTTCAATTCCATCTTTAATTCAGCTTGAGTTGTTTTGTGGACAGTGTGATTGGAGTTAGAAAGCTATCTCTTCATATGCTAGAAATATAATTGATAAACTTAAGAGACAACCATGAGGAGCATCAACATGATGTCTGGAAAAATAGATGTAAGTCTAGAGAGAGAGGGCAGATGGGGGGGGTGTTAAAAACCTGTGTTTCAGATGGCTAGCCATTTTGACAACCTAGTTCATTTGAGATAAATTTTATATTTTGCCAATAAAAATATTAAAATGTGCGTAATAATTTTTAGGGTTTTTTTATTTTTTAGCTAGAGTAATTGGGTTGCTGCTATTTCAGAATTACCAAGTGAAAACATTTGAATAGAGTTCTAGGGGGAAAAGAAGACTATATCTTTCATATAACAAAGACAGGTACTTGAAGATGATTATTTTACTTTCCATCTCTATAGGGAATCTGGAATATGGGTGCATTATGTTATTAACTTTAAATACCTACGTAATGTTTCATCAGTTTCCTTGCATATGAATTCAGGGTGATAAGAGTAGTGCTTAGGTCATAAAACTATACTGAGGAGTAAATAAATTGATACATTTAGGTACTTGATAAGTCTTTCACAAATACTGAATGCTTGCTGTGTATCTTATCAATAAAATTTCTCAGGTTTGTGGTAAATTTTAATTTTCAGAAATTGTATTTTTTTAATGCTTTTAGGACATTTTACTGTCTGACTTAGAATTTTCCTGAATATGTTGTTTGAGAATTACCTGATCTGAGGGTTTATTGTGTTGAAAACATTAATGAATGCAAAATGATTCTCTCTGTTTAATGGGTCATCAATTCGAGGAATTTGGGGCTCTTAAACTGAATTTAATTATAGCATTTCATACACACCATACTTTGACAACATTCATCTTCACTGTATTTTCTTATCATTCCGTCTTCCTCTTCCTGCTACTTTCCTCTTCTCACATAGTGCTGTCTCTATATTTTCATTATTTTTAATGTATGAGTATCTTGCTTGTATGTGTGTAAGTGCACCCAGGTCGTACAATGCCTGCAGAGCTCAGAACTCTTCAAATCCCCTGGAACTGGAGTTACGGATGGTTGTAATGGTTGTTAGCCAACATGTGGGTGCTGGGAATTGAACCCAATCCTCTGCAAAGGCAGCCAGTGTTCTTAACCACTGAGCCATCTCTCCAGCCCTTCATTTTGTTTTTGTTTTGCTTGTTTGTTTATTTGGTGGTGGTGGTGGTTTTTTTGTTTTGTTTTTTTAAACATAGTTTCAACATAGAAAACATGGTCCTTGTCTTTCCGAGTCTTGCTTATTTTTTGAACATGGTGATCTCTAGTTCCATCTATTTCCTGCAAATGACGTGGTGGTAGGTGGTATTCTTCTTTATGGCTTCCATTTTGTATATATTCTGCATTTTTTCTAGGCTGATGTGCACCTGGTCTTATTCCAGAGTTTGACTATTTTGAATAGTATCACGATATACATGAATGTGCAAGTATTGCGAGTTAACTTTAATTCCTTTAGGTATATGTCCAGGGGTAATATGACCATATTATATGGTATTTCTGCCATTAGTTCATTAAGAAATCTCCACAGTGATTTTTGTCTGGTGATTTTTGTATGTTTTATGTCCATCCTTAAAACATTTCTAAGTCAAGCCTCAGAGAATACTCCTATACAGATTCTTTTCTACACAGCTTCCTGTCTTCTGGAAATCTTTTCTGAATTTTTCTATGAAAACTTGTTTCTGTATCTCCAGCTACCACTTTCTGTTTAGGATCTTTTCCAATGCCTCATTGTTCAGAAATTGCTCCCAGAAAAATCTCTGCCCAAGTGAAGGTTTATTTTGGTTGCTTTCCTATTCCCAGAGGTCAAATCCTTGAGTCAATTGTCATCCATTTACTGAAACAAAAATTTTAATGCATACCTCTATATTTTAATTTCTGGTGAAAGTACAAATCCTGTCTAAGGCCGGGTGTGGTGGCACATGTCTTTAATCCCAGCACTTGGGAGGCAGAGGTACCCGGTCTCTGTGAGTTCAAGGCCAGCCTGGTCTACATAATGAGTTCCAGGACAGCTGGGGCCATAGGGAGACCCTGTCTCAAAAAGACCAAACAAACAAACAAACAAAATAAATCCAGTCTAAGTTACTTCTCTATTACTTAAATTATTAGAGAAGAGATGAGTCGTGTTCTGGGACCTTTAATGATTACACCTATTAGTATTGTTGCAGATATTGTTCTGTTGTTGCTGTGCCTGGAAGACTCAATATTATAGGAAACTCCATTTTCTTCTCCATGTCAAATTTGTGTTACCTAGTAAATTGTGCATCATAAGTTAAATCATAGATACATGTGATTTCCTTCAAGGAATATACTTATTATTATTTGTTAGTATTTATTCAGTGCATATCATATGTCCCATTTTAGATTATTAACTCAAATTTGAGTTTATATTTTCACTGAAGTGTACCTTCACATTAGTTATGGAGAAACTTTTTATTTTATTACTTTTAACTTTTGCATAATTAGTGATATAAAGAACTGAAATATGCAGAATGGAAATGCTTCTGTCCCTGTCTACAGGAGCGAAAGAAAAAGAAACTATGTGAGGAACTGAAGCTCTCAGGCACATCTTCCATTGATACAAACGGTTCTGGTGCTTTCTGTTTGAGATGACCATGTCTCCACCATGGACGGATATTTTGACTTGTTATCACCTGAAGATGATCCAAGTTGCTGAGCAGATTCTCATTACTCTTTATGACAATTTTCAATATTACTCTTTTTCAATGTAGGATGCAGTGAATTGGTTTACTATTTTCTTTTTAATATTTGGTGGTGAACTGCTTGCCATGTTCCAACTCCAGTGACAGATCATAGACTGATATTTAGTCCTGACTTCAAAGAAGTAAGACAAATGAAACTTTCTTAGGCCCTAGGTTCTTTAACTGAAAATGAACTCTCAATATTTGGAACTTGACGTTTGTGTTGTTATTTTCATCATTTAAAGAGGATAAACAACATGGGAACACAGAGATGTAAAAAGCTAGGACAGACTAAGGAATTTTAGCTAATAAATGCCTATACTTTTCACAGTAAGATATTGACTTTGGAAAAGATTTGGAAAAAATGGTTTTCTATGGGTATTTAAAACCCTTGGAGGTCAGATCATTGGTTAATATGGCTTTTCAATATTAATTTCAATATTGAATTCAATATTCAATTTTCAATATTAAGTGTCAGCCTCTTAACTGGTATGTACTCATGAGCAGCTGCTTTAGTCTCTGTGTTTCAGATTTAATTTTTGAGAGTTGGCAATATCAATGTCTGGCTCCCAGAATTTAATGTTGGTTAAAGGGATGGATGAATATAAAGAGAGTTGTTCAAGGCCTCTCCTGGTATAGCTAATCATATAAAGATTATTGCATAAATTAAAGATAGTTGATTCTGGAATCTTGCAGTCCTTTTATAATATACTTCCTGTACTGTCAGATATATTCATGTTTTCCACACTTTGTCTGGTCTTATTTTATGCAAACAGTTACACTGTAAGATTCTTTAGAGTAGGAGACATTGGGACTGGCAGGATGACTCAGCTGTTATAAATACTTGCTGTTTTTCTAGAGGACCTAAATTCTTTTTCCAACACCCACATGGTAGCTAACAACCATCCATAGCCCCTATGTCCAGAATTTTTCTTATAAGGACATCAAACTGGTTACATTAGGGTTCATTCAAAAAACCTCATTCTAACTCAGGAATTTCTGTGTTGGAAGAAGAAGCCAAGAGGTTAAGGAGAGAGACTGCTAACTTACGAATTTCTTTGAAGACCTTATCTGCAAATAGATAATCCTGAGATACTAAGTGTTAGAACTTCAGCTTATTATTATCTCAAGAAAGTAGTTAATTCCAAAGAATTGACCTTTCCCATCTCTAAAGCCTTGATGAACTTTAGAGATTTGAGTGAGTAGGTGGCTGTGACATATTTCAGTGTCGTATGCTTGTAAATGCATTTGTGTGGGTCAATATATTTTTGAAGGCAGTAAATGTAAGCTGTAATTAATATATGCAAGTGAAGAAAATGCATGATTATTGTATTTTTGCATCATATTACTAGCATAATTATGTATATTTTTGAGAAGCTGAATTCAAGGCTTGGGAAAGACCTTTGTACTAAGGTACTATAAAGTCAGTATTTGATGGGGAATGTAGAGACTGTCTAGGACAATATCCATTTTACATTTGAAAATTTATATAAAGAAATGTTACAACTTCCTGATGTTCAAATCTCAGGTGGTAGCTGACATTAGGTTCTTTGACTTTATTCTTTCTTTTTGCCTTGTGGTTGCATTGTGTTTCAAGCTGACAGAACTTTATGTCTCTATATTGGAACTGCATTTCACATAACAACTAAATCACAACAGAGAATCACCATGGTTAATCAATGAAGGCCAGAGAAATGAAAGAGTAACCCGTGATCCCTGCTCAGCTTCCTCCAATGAAATACACACACAGAGAGCTTGAGAGAGAGAGAATTTGTACTTGTATAGCTGTGTGTGTGTTGATGTTCTTTTTTTGTTGTCGTTAGAGGTGTTTCACCTTTGCCTATGTTTGACAGCTTCTACTGCTGGTTGCCACCTACTCTAGATGCCATGCTGAATTATGCAATAGTGGTAATTATTTTATTGTTTGCCCTTGACAATTTTGCATTCACACACACACACACACACACACACACACACACACACACACAATGTTTTCTGAATACTTTCACCTGCACTGTATCTTTTCTCCCTCCCAACCCATCAACTTTCCCACTCTACTACAAATCCCTTTCTCAAATCTTGTCTTTTTGTTTTATTTTGTGAACCTCTAAGTTTAACCAGAGCCATCTCTAAGAACGATGGTTTTGAACTATTCATATGAACATGGTGGGTTCACTAGTGGAGACACAATTGCAGACAGTGACTGCTGCTCCACCAGAATCTATCAGTAGGCAACATATTTCATCACAAAGTGCTGAGGTGAGGCCCCTTGCATCCTTTCCCCTATCCATAACTGTTGACAAGGCCTTGTGCAGGCCCAATTAGGATGCTGTGAGTTTGTGTTTGCAATGGGTATGGTCACACCTAAACGATGGTATTTCATAGGCCTTCTCCCTTTCTTCCAGCTCCTACTCTCTTCCCTCCCTCTTTTCTATGATCTCTTGAATCTTGGATATTGTAGCATAAAGGTTTTGTTTCAGGATAAGCCCTCAACCATCATGTATTATTAGTATTCTGAGAAGAGAAGGGCCTCTATATCATTAACATTTACTTTAAAAAGACACTTCTCTGATTAAGGCTAAGAGTAAAATTTGTCTGTGTATATAAACACAGACACTTAGAAGGAAATTTGATGTTGTGTCACTTTAGGTAAACAACAGTAGTAAGTTCCCTCTTAGGCCTTTGACTTTCTCAAGCTTGGGTTTGTGAGCAGGTTTACCATACCAGGCATGGATTCTCAAAGGGAAGAAGAATTGAATCCAGACAGTAGGCCTGGAATAGAATCATAGGGCAATATGTTACCCCAAGAGTGGGTGTGGCGCTACTACGCAGGTGGACACATCTTGCTTAGCAGATTGGTATGGTAATTTGTAGGGTTCACAAACAGGTAAGACCCTTGGTTCTTTCTCCTTCAGCATCCTGCATAGCACCTTGGAACACTGAAAATAGCCAGCAAGGAGGAAGTTTCCACCTCAGTTTCAGCTTAATTTGTATTTATCCTGCAACCCTGGTATGTGGTTTCTTCAGCAATACGGTCTAATAATTCATTTCTAGTAAAAAAACAAGGGGCTGGAGAGATGGCTCAGTGATTAAGAGCACTGGCTGCTCTTGCAAAGGACCTGGCTTCAGTTCACAGCACCCACATGGTAGCTAACAACTGTCTGTAACTCCACTTTCAGGGTAATCTGACACCCTCTTCTGACCTTTGCAGGCATTGTAAGACACAGGGTGTACAGGCAATACACTCATACACATAAAATAAAAATCATAAATACAATTAAAAAAAGAAAAAGAAACACCAAGAGGAGTAGGAAGAACCTATGTTGTTTATCAGGGAGGTCTATGGGAGGGTGAAGGAAATGGGGTGAGGTGAGGAGAGGTAACCAAAGGGTGTGTGAACAAGTCATATGGAAACAGGGGAGATATCCTAAATGACTAGATAAAACTGTTTCTACAAGCAGTGGATTACTAGACAAAAATACCTGTGCCAGTTGTGGGATACTTCCCAAACAGTTGTTGGCCAGTGAGGCCCCAGAGACCCCGAACTATTCATAGGCTTTATGCAGCATCTAAAACAGTTTCTTTAAGAGAGTCTCTTGAAATTTAAGGTAATTTTTTAAAACAATTATCTTCATCAGATATGAAGGATGACCTCACAGTCTAATTTATAAAATAGACCCTTATTTGGACAATATGTTCTTTCATACTTTGTTTCAAAACTGGGTTCTCTATTAACTCCTCCAATTGTGATATGATGCAGTTCTGTAAAAATGCTGAAATACATTCTCACTTTTAATTGAGTAAGAAACCATATGGAGAATCCTAAAAAAAAGCTGTACACCTCCTCTCTGGGAGAACACGTATGGGAACCTACATATGTACACTAGCTGTCAAGTTCAGCACTGTGTCCTCTCCTGATGTCCACTCCCCAACTGTAAGTTAAAAATGAACAATTTCAAGCAGTGGGTGGTGATGCACACCTTTAATCCCAGGACTCTGTGAGATGGAGGCCAGCCTAGTCTATGTTTAAAATTCCAGGCCAGCTGGAGTTACAGGGAAACCACATCTCGAAACATTTTAAAATTTCTACATAATTAATGTGAATTTAAGAATATTCTGAATCAATGCTGAAGGTTTGTTCATTTAAAGAAAATAGGTATCTATGTTTCTTTTTTGCTAAAAAGTAATAAAACTTATCTTTAATGATGGACATACCAGAGTTCTATTTAGTTCAAAAGTTCAAAGTTCAAATCATTACAATAAAAGCCTTGGCACAGATTATCAGTAACCATGAGCCAGGGATATCTGTGAAGATAACAGTGACTTCAAAATAAAAGGTGCCATTATACTCTTCTGAATAAAAGTACAGAATTTTCAATTTGATTCTTAAATTCTGGTAAATAATAATCCATAGAGTGAAAAGCATATAGCAGAGATTAATGGTAATCAGATAATTTTATGTCAATTGCTATTGTGTATCAATAACTGATTCAGGTACTAGGGAAAAGAAATAAATTTTATCTTGTCTGAAGAATACATGGGTATTACAGTCAAGTGGAACAATATATGAACCAATCAGGGGCTGCTTATTCCTACTCTTAGGGTCTATGAAATGTCTCTAACAGGCCCTTATGGAGTATAGGACATTGACTGATATGTCTGATACCATGGATAAAATAAACTTTTCCTCCCTTAAACTGTTTAGTCAGGTATTTTGTCATAGCAACATAAAGTAATCCAGACACATATCAAGTTGTAGGGTCTTTAGAATAATGTTTCTGGAAGACTAGATTACATTCATAACCTATTTTAGCATCATTTATGTTTGGATAGAGAAAGAATTTAGAAAGAAACATTACTGTTTGTAATGTTTGCTGCTGAGACAGACAAACACACGCTGATTATGTTGACTACCAAATGTATCACATGTGTACTTTGTTTCTGTGGCTTTGTTCCCTCTTATCAAGTATAATCTTGTGTCCCATTTTTTAATACAGGACTTGTATGTACATATATTAGAAGTTTTAGACAAAACAAAATGTTGCTCAAAATTAATTGAGATGTGTATTAAGTTTCTTAGGGTGTCACAACAAAATACAAAAGACTGGATTATTAAAAAAAAAAACAAAACAAAACAGAAACATTCTTTTTCACATTTTGGAGGCAAGAGGTCCCAAAACAGAACGTTAACAGGAGTGGTATCCAGTGAAGGTCCTTGATGTTCACTGTAGATGACTGTCAGTATTGTAAGCTCAGTGGCCTCCACATTGTACATGACAAGAATGATGGAACTTCTGGTGGCATTTCTTATAACGAAAGGCACTAATCCTATGGGTTAGGGCTTTACCCTATGACCTCTCTCAAATGTAATTACCTCCTTAGAAGTCACATCTCCATAAAGCAAGCTGATTCTTCAAATAACACATTTTGGGGGTAGAGGACACCAAGTCTGTAACAGCACTGTAAAGGAATTAACAATGAAATACATAGGGAGAGATAAAGAGATAGAACACATGAAAGTAATGAAAAGTAAAGAGAATAGTGTGTGCCAGTCTTATTTATTTATCTTTTCTTGTTTGAGACATAATTTCCCTATAGCCCCACCCACTCTGGAACTCACTTTGTGAATCAGGTTGGGCTTGATTTCACAGAGATTCATATTCCTCTGCTTCCCAAGTGCTAGGATTAAAGGTGAGCACTACCATGCATTTCTGTCAATCTTATTTCTTTAAAAAAAAGTATAGAAACACTTTACAGGGGTTGGGGATGTAGCATAATGCCTAGTGCCTGCTTGTAGGCACCTGGGCCAAATGTCTATACACACTACTACAAAAATATGAAACCCATTGAGAGAAATGGTTAAAGAACACATATAAATATATCTGAAAACACTAAAAGCCCAAAGCTAAATAAAGTTTAGATTAAAAATCATAAAGGAACTGGGCGTGGTGGTGCACACCTTTGATCCCAGGACTGGGGAGGCAGAGGCAGGTGAATCTCTGTGAATTCAAGGTCACCCTGGTCTACATAGTGAGTTCCAGGACAGCTGGGGCTACAGAGAGACCCTGTCTCAGAAAGACCAAAAAAAAAAATCATAAAGGAGGGGCTGGAGAGATGGATCAACGGTTAAGAACACTGGTTGTTCTTGCAGAAGACCAGGGTTCAAATCCCGGCACCCACATGGCAGCTAACAATTGTCCGTAACTCCAGTCCCAGGGGATCCTACAGCCTCTTCTGACCTTCGCGGGCATTGCACAACATGGGTGCACTTACCTACATGTAGGCAATATACACATACACATAAAATAAAAATAATAAGTAAAATTAAAAAAAATAAAAATTATAAAGGAAATAAAACATATTTAGAACTGTAAGGGATTTAAAAATATCAATAATTAGAAAAGAAAAATGTAAAAAAAAACCAAGTTGTAAGTCTCTGCAAACCGGAGTGGAGATTGTATTCTGGAGCAACAGCACCCACCTTACAAAGTAGCTTTCCAGAATGTCTTTAGTCAAGTACTTTATTATGGTTCCTCTGTTCGTTGTTTCATTCTCTCTCTCTCTCTCTCTCTCTCTCTCTCTCTCTCTCCTCTCTCTCTCTCTCTCTCTCTCTCTCTCTCTCTCTCTCTCTCTCATTCTCTTGTGTGTGTGTATGTGTGTGTGTGTATTGTGCTGAAAAGAAAAACCAACTGGCATATTGGTATGAAGGATATCAACTAGGACTGTTTTTATCTTTGTTTTGACTTTCTAGACTTCTCAGGTTTTCTTTTTCTTTTTACAAGAGCAGACCCTAGGGTTTTACTCCTGCTTCCATACCTTAAAACCCCCATACCATCAGATTACAGTTCTAGGATTTGTAATCTAGGCTATAACTTTCTTTGGGGGGAGCAGTTCAGGTTTTATTTGGCTCAAGGTACACAGTCTATTATCAATGGAAATCAAGACAGGTGCTCAGGGCAGGAACATGGAGCACAGTTTATGGAATTATGCTGCTCGCCTTCTTAATACTGGCACCAAAATCAATATTATTTTCTACCTTCTTATTCCAGAAACTACAAAACTTCTTTCATTTGCTCTCTGCTTGTTTTTTTCCCATTTTTGTCTTGTTTTGATAGTGTTTCCCTGTAGCCCAAGATAGCCTGGTTTTCACTTTGTGCAGCACAATGGCCTTTTTTTCACAGAGATCTGCCTGCCTCTGTCTCTTGAGTACTGGGACTCAAGGCATGCACCCACGCCTAGACCTGAGTGGTTACTGACATTTTTACCTTCTGCATATGTTGCTTTATATAAGTCTGAAACAAAAACTCACCATGAAGCCCTGTTTGGTGTTAAACTCATGATCCTTCTGCCTCACCTTCTCAAGTGCTAGGATAATATATGCATGTCTTCCCAGAGTGCTCATACATATTTGAAGATGCTATTACAGTCTATAAAATTAGGTCTAAAATTAAATTAATAGCTTGGTGTTTGTGGAATAGTTTGATTAACAATAGAAAAATGTGAGAACTCATAATTTAGAAAAATAGCTATCTGTAGAATAAGAGTTGTTCAAATTAGAGAGAGAAATTAGGTAATGATATTCTGAGAAAACATAGGTATTGAAAAGATTTGGGAATGAGGAAATATAGCTATAATTTAGGAGTATAAAGATAGTGTTGTTATGGACCTGACATATATTTGTGTATGATAGATGATTAATACATTTTTCAAGATTACAAGAGCCAGTTGTTAAACAAACATTTTTTTTTTGTCTTTTTGAGACAGGGTCTCCTTGTAGCCTGAGCTGTCCTGGAACTCACTATGTAGACCAGGCTGGACTTGAACTCACAAAGCTCTGCCTGCCTCTGCCTCCCAAGTACTGGGATTAAAGGCGTGCACCACCACACCCGGCTAAACACACATTTTTAAAATTTAAATTATGTGAACTTTATTGAAAACAAAGGTAGTAAATATGGTTCTTCAGGTTTCACATAATTTACTGCTTTAAAAAATTTTTAAACTGAATTTTTCCTATTTTCATACAGTATGTTTTGATATCTACATCATTTCCCCATTCATACCTCCCCTCACTAAGACCTGCACAATTTAATATGCTCATATATGCATGTAATAAGATACAATATATATAATATATGATGGATAAAATCTGATTTATGTCCTTAATTGTCTTTAGTGTGGTTTCATCCATTGGGCATAACAAGAGTCTCATCCCTGTAAGACACTCTCTTTCCCAATCCCAACAGTCATCAACTGCCAAAAGTTCATTAGGTTGGGTTGGAATTTCTGTGCCACTTACCCATGTCTCTGCTGGGATTCTGTCTGGTTTTAGCTTGTTTAGGACTTGGGGATGCTGTCACCATTGCTGTGAGTTCATTTGAGTCACTGACCAGCTGTTTGGAAGACTTTGTTTCCTTGGGGTCATCCACCCCCTTAAGCTCTAACAATCTTTCCATCATATTTTTTTCAATGATCTCTGAGTCTTGGGAGACTGGAGTTTGGAATAATTGTCCCATTCAGGAATGACTACTCTGCTATCTCTTGTTCTCTGATTATTGCACCAATTGTAGATTTCTGTGTTAATCACCATCTGTTGCCCAAGGAAACTTCTCTGGTGAGAGTTAAGAGATGTATTATTTATCCTATGTATAGAGGTTGCATTGAAGATGCGTCACTTAAGTTAAGTATCTCAAAAATATTTGTTCTCTGTTTTTGGCCAGTTCTGAAACATGGTAATTGTCTCCATCTGCTGCAAAATTAAGACTATTTGATGAGGATTGAATGGTATACTTGTCTGTAAATATGAGGATGCATATTTAGAATAAAGTAAGGAATCATGTTGGTCTAGGGATATGGCAGAAGTGTATTTTTCTCTGGAATCTATGATCTCTCCAGTCATGTGTATTTAACTACGTTTAGAGTGTCACACGTGAGTTCCTCCCCATCTATCAGACTTTAATTCCCATTACACAGCTGTTGATTATCCCCTAAATAAAAGTGCTACTACTGCAACAATAGTGATAACTTGCTGGGCCAAACATTGTTGTTTATTATTCTTTATACCTGGGTAGGACCATTGACTGGTTTTCTCCTTTGACAGCTTGTATAGTGTTCTCTGATACCATAAGAGCTAGTCTTCAGTGAGGATAATTACAGGTCAGTTCCAGTTCAGCGGTTCCAAACCCTGTATCCCAAGTGGGGCCTGTCTTCAGTAATAGGGTCTTACCCTCAAATTCTGGGAGGCAATCAAGGGTTGTGACAATAGCCTGTGCTATTTTGGGGGTCTCTTTGACCTCCCTGTCTAACAACTTGAAGGGAGGTTTCTCCTGCCTGGCAATGTATTTGCTATGCATATAACTCAGTTATATGCATACACTCATATATTTATTGTATGTGTATTTATCAGTAGGAATTTAAACTATGTTTTCCTCCAGTTTTCCATAGCATCTGAGCCCTATTTATCTCTCCTCTCACTTCTCTTATATAACGCTCTCTACTCCTTCCTCAGTTAAAGAACCTCCCATTTCTTCTTTAAAGACAACTGTCTCCTATGTTCTGCCACCCACCCCCACAGCTCCTTCTTCCAAGTTAGGCCTTGATCTCACAGAGATCCATGTATATCTGCCTTCAGATCCCCAGTGCTTGATGAAAGGCATTTGCCACTTAGCCAAGAACATTTGCTAGACTCTTTCTTAAAAGAAAATCACACTTTCTCTTGATCTTATAGATTTTGTATTTAGTTGTTATAGCCATTTAATTTACCCTAAATAATGCAGTCTACCAGAAACAGAAAGCTGTTAAAGAATAAATTTCATTTCTCTAATAATATATACCCATGTACGCTCAAATAGTGATAGAAACCCATCCAACACTTGCACTGCATATTAAATAACCATCCCTCTATGGAATCATTTCCCTTTCTCATTCATTCACTGAGGAAGCTTTACTTTACTGAGAGGAAGCTTTACTTTGAAGCTAATTTCAGGATACTACTAACTTCCAAGATTTGAAATACTATGAGGATAAGAGAAATGGATTATAAACAAAATAAAAGAGTAAGAAAGATAGGATGGAAAAATTGGAGGAGATTGGGTTGTCTGAAGGACCAATACCAATGTTAGTTACCCTATAGAATTTCAAATGCAATGCTTCTGATCCTACTTTAAATTAAAAATAACCTTATCCACCATGTCTGAGATAGAGTACATCTGTCAGTTAGAAACACTTGCTCTTTTTATTTTTGTTTTATTTTTTATTGAGGTTTTGTACATTTCATTCAGTAGTTCTTGATCAAATTTGGACCCGTCTTCCCATCCATAGCCCCACGCTCCCCACCCCCTTGAACCCATGCATTCTACCATACATGTTAAGTCCTATCCAGCCAAGTATTTGTACCCAGGTATCCTTCAGTACAATATCATCCATTGGAGTCTAGTGAGCCTATCTTAGAGATATTAAGGAAGATCTTCATTCCCTCACCCAGTGGTAATCAGTCTCTAACAGTTCCCACACTAGGACTGGCCCACCCTCCATTTCCCTCACTCCACTCTGGATCCATGTGTGACTGAGTTGGCATTAGTCTTGTGCCTGATACCACCATTGTTGCAAGTTCACATGAGCAAGCTTGAGTGGTCTGAAGGTCTGTTTCCCTATGTTCATGGACTAACCCTGGCTCTTACACTCTTTCAGCTCCCTCTTCTGCAATGGTCCCTGAGCCTTGGATGGGTGATGTTTATTATGGGAGTCCTATCCAAGTACACACACTCTACAGTTTCTTTAAAACTTGGCCAGTTGTGGCCTTCTGTGCACATCACACTATGTTGTATAAGGAAGCCTCACTGGTTAGAGTTGAGGGATGCACTAGTTTTCTGTCTACCCCAGTTCCACTGTGTTCCTTTTACTTTTACTCTACAGGAGTCTATTTAGAACTGAGAGGTTTGCTGGTTTGAATGGCAATGTCCCCCATCACTAACTTGACACATTAGGCCTTAAAACAAATGACAGAATGTATGAATTCTAGTGTGAGGGATATATGGGAGGGCACAAGTAGGAAAGGGGGTATGAAGATGATTAAGATTGATTGAGATGTTCTGTATGAAATACAAAAAAATCAATAAAACAAATAATAAAACGAGCTAAGTTATATCATAGCACATTAAAAAAATGAAAATGTCCCCCATGTGTTCCTTGTATTTAAATGTTTTATCTCCAGTTGGTGGTGCTGTAGTTTTGGATGTATGGCCTTTTTGGAGGAAGCACGTCACCTCATGAAGGTGGGTTTTAGCCTTGCCAAATTCCTGTTTGTTTCCTGGTTTCATGTGCCTACCTGAAGATCTGAGTGCTCAGGTTTCTGTTCCTGCTGCCTCCTGACCTGCTTCCCAGACCATCATGGGCTCTTATCCCTCTGGAACCATAAACCAAATAAGCTCTTCCTTCCATAAGTTGCCTTGGACATGGTGTTTTATCACAGCAATAGAAAAGTAGCTAGTACAGGAGTGGTAGTACCATGTCATGTGGACAGCAGCATGTTGAGATTATTTATGAATGAAACTAAACAGAAAGTAGGCAGATGGGATGTGGTGAGAGTCTAATTTTGAACATACAGAACTTCAGGAGATCTAGAATCCTTTTACAAGCTGCCTGTTATCAGTACTGTCCAGGTCACCAATATTATCAAATTGTAAAGTACTCTAACTCACTCTGGCCATTTTTAAAGTCGGTTTACAGACCATTACTTATTATTAAGACTTCCCACTTTGACATCATTCTGTGGTGATAATAATACAATTATCAATAATAAAGTAACATCGATGAACTCTCTTCTTACTCAGACTCCTGTATCATGGGCTTGCTGAATTTTATCTTTTTTTTTTCCTCCTTCACCTGATGTCTCCTTTCTCTGCCTTGTTCTATGTCTTAGGAGTCTGAAGGTGAGCACAAACTCTTTCTCTTGGCCTCCATGGTGTCTGGCTCACAGCTGGGTTGGACTAAAATGAGACAAGAGCAGGTATCTCTCACTCTTATGGTTATTAAAGAAAATTTACATTTTGCAAAGTTAGCTCTTCTCCATCTCCTCCTCCAGCTGCTTCTTTTCTGTCTTTTTTCTTTCCAAGACTCTCATAGAAAGGAAACAGAGCACTTTATATACTTTTCTGTATAAATGGACTATTTTTAAAATAAGACTTATGGTCCAACTGCTTCTTTTTTTTCCAGACAGGAAAACAATTGTTGAAATAAATAAGTATTCTTCTTTCTCTGCTTTTTATGGCTTCTCTTCTGGGAAAGCAAGACTCCTCGAGGGAATGTGTTATAAAGACTCAAATAATAAAACCTTTATTTCTACTTGTGTTACTCAAGTTTATGCTTCTGCCCTCTATACATATCTTTGCTATGTTATCCCCATTATTACCATGATCATCAAAGCCATTGATAAATGTTTGGCTATAACTTGATTCTGTGAATTGCTTTGCTTTCTCACAACATGAAAATATCCACAGTAGTTTCCCGTGTCCCTTGGGATATATAAGCTATTGACATGTCTACTCAGTTTCTTAACATATCCCAGATCCCATTTCCAGCTACCATATATAACTATGTCTCAGTCCCAAAACTACATATGCTCACATCACTCAAGGTTGATTTGTACCTTTCCTTGGCTTTGTCCTAATGTAAACCTTGCTGTGGAATTTTCAGCAACCTATCTGGAGAAGGAGAGGCAAGGTTACTTATGACAGCTTTTATTTCTTTGATGCCACACAAAGCCATGCAATACAAATTATTCCCTTCAAATTGTTGTTCCCTGTAACTAAGTCTGCCCTAGGAGTAGCTGTTTTATAACTATTGCAAATAAAAGTACTATGTCACTGAAGTATTCACTTTCAGGGAGATTATGACATCTCATCTTACCCAAGGTTGATTTTTTAAAAAAGCTTCTTTTCTTTTTTGAAAGATGGTTTCCCTGAACGGACATTGGCCAAATTTGTATTGAGGGAAATGGGAGTTGAATTGGCGGCACTTGTACAGTGTAGAACTCCTATTATAGTGCTCTCAGGAGCATAGAAAATTGCATGGCTTAGCAGACTGGAGGTTGTAATGATAGGACTAAGGGTGGCTTGGCAGTCATGGCAGGTCTAGAGATGTACTGGGCCCACAACTTTATATTTCAAAATTCAGCTCTTAAGAGGCAGACGGTGCTTTTGAGGACAAAGCTAAAAGTGCCTAATTCCTTGGGTGTCCATTGTAAAATGTTATTATCCATGCTAAGGTGATTTGCTATTAATATGGATGTAATGCACAATGCTATGAAAATTTCTCCTGTAATGCAGCCTCCATAAATGTCTATTACCTTTCAACAGTTTCTGCTTCATGGTCTAAATTAACCCGATTGAAGATGAGTGAACATTATTCTGCACTGGGCAGCACTGCAGTTAAAATGAAGTGGAGGCTGATGCAATCGTAGTTACTCAACACAGACAATTCCTTTCTCACATGGATGTACATATGGTGTATGTCAGACAGTGTGAGTCATACAAATTATGTCATTTCATTAACGATCAGAAGTGCAATAGCAAAATAAAATGTATGGAACCAAAATTTCGCTTATTATATATGTCATTTCAGTTCTATTAACTTAATATGTCAAATACATATTGTTAGATGTTCCTGGTTTTTATGCTATCACTGAATGCAAGATTATTTTTTTCATCAATGTTTACAAGCAAAAGTCAAAAAATTTCTTATATTTGAGACACAAGATCAAGTTAATAATGAGTTAATTACATAATAACAATTTTACAATGCATAAAATTAATAAATGTTTTAATTAGTATTTATTAATTTTACAAAACAATGTTTTTACTCTGATGTTTTATAATTGCATATAACATGCCCTGACCATATTCACCACCCCACCCCTCTACCATGGTCTTCCTCTCCCTTTCATTAACAATCTCTATTCTAGTTCCATTTCTCTGATTTTTTTTTTATTCTGGATTTATTGTACAATACGCAGGGTTAATGGCGGCATTTTCATATATACATAATACTTAACCTTGATCATATTTACTCTCTCACATCTGTTTTTACTCTATATTCTTCATATGAAATGTATGATATTTGTATGTGTGTGTCTGGGGGTGACCTATTACTTAACGTGATTGTGTCCACTTCAGTCTAATTTCCTGATAATGGTATAATAAATAATATTCCATTGTGTGTGTACATGTCCCACATTTTCTTTATGTATTCATCCTTTTATGGACACTTAGTCTGATTCCATAATGTAATCATTCTAAATAGTGCTGCAGTAAATATGGGTGCACAGGTGTCTCTGTGGTTGCTGGCTTTGAATTCTTATATTCTCAGAGTAGCACAGCTAGATCATACAGAAGTCTGGGTTTCATGAACTTTCATGTTGACTTGCATAGTGGCTGTACAAACATCCATTCCTGACAAGTATTCAGTACTCAGTCCCCACCATCTTCACTAGCGTTCCTTTTTTTTTTAAAAAAAAAAATCTTGTTTTCTTGATCATAGACACTCTGACTGTAGAAAGATTCACTTATATGTAGTTTTGATTTATCTTCTTGTGATGTATACATTTTTTATGTGTTTTTGTCCATTGGAACCTCTTTTGAGCACTGCCCTTTTCTCATTTGTTGATCAGATTATTTGTTCTTTTTTAATTCAGTACATATATATGTATACATATATATTCTGGATATTAATCTGTGAAATGACCATCTTGCTAATATCTCTTCCCATTCTGCAGGTCTTTTTCATTCATTAATTGTTTCCTCTGAATCGTCCCCCCATACCACCCCTACCCACAGGATTTCATGTATGCTGAGGTTTTAGTTTTATTCCATCCCATTTCCTTATTTCTTGCTATTATTTCTTGAGTGAACAGTGGTCTCTTCAGAATTGTACTGCTTGAGTCTATATGCTTTTTTGGTCTTTTTGTGACAGAGTCTCCTTGTAGCGTCAGTTGGCCTGGAACTCCCTCTATAGACCCGGCTGTACCCAATCTCAGAGAGATCTGCCTGTCTTTGCCTCCTGGCCACTAGGATTAAAGGCGAGCACCACCACAGCAGGCTGCTTGTGCAAAATCTTAATGCTAGATATATGGTTCCCCTTAGAAGTCTGAAACTTTCATGCCTTAGATAAAAGTCTTTGGTCAGTTTTTGGTTAATTTTTCGTACTTAGAAATGTGAATGTACAGCTTCCTCAGCAATACTTGTTTTCTCCAAGGTATAACAGGCATCTTCGTAGAGAAGAATAGGACTGAAGCTACATAGCTTGAATTCTGAATGTTCTCTTGTGTTCCAATGGTTTACATGTTTTATTCCTCAAGACTCAGGTTGCTTTTGTTACTATATTTCTGCAGGATAATTTGAGGTTATGGATTATGATACAGCCAGCATTATTCTTTCTGCTTATGACTACTTTGATTTGACTGTCTGGTATCCTTTGTGTTTTCATATGAATTTTAAGGTGTTTTTTTTTTCTAGTTCCATGAAGAATGTCATTGGAATTTTTGTGGAATTCTAATTTTGAAAATAAATTGAAGAAATGGGTAAAAAAATTGTAAACCTTGGTAAGTTGTTCTTTTTGCTTTTAATTTTCATATCTTTGCCTTTCTTCTCATCTGTACACTTAACACTTATGTTTCTTACACTTGAGTTCATGTCTCATGAGCCTCTGATTTATGATATCACAGAAAATAGAAACAATTCTATGCATCTCCATGTCCCCTTCAATATGCAACAAATTGCTTTGCTTAGTGCTTAGAAGCTATTGAAAGAAAGCATAACCTAAGTGATCATGATTTACATTCTCTATACAAAATCTCTTTCTACAACAACCAAGAGACATAAGCTGGACTCATTAGTCAGATTCTTTGCTTCATTTGTATCAGCCCTATCCTAATTTTGGTAGGATATATATTCATACAGTTGATTCCTATATTAGGGGCCGCTTGTTACTCTCAGTCTCATCACTCAAAAGAAGGTAGCAAAGAATTTCTTTGGAGAGACCTGTAGAAATTGGTTAACAAAGCTGCTGACACTCTGCATACATAAATCAATGCACCAGCATCACCTGTTGAGGTGGATAAAATGCTCACATTCTATTTTTGGGTGGGGCAAAATACCATCTTTGGACTAAGTTTCAATGTGAATAGATGACCTAAATTTGTAAATATTTGCTTGGCGCTGACACTAGATTTATTTAAAGCCATAATTTTAACACATTTTAATAGATTACCCCCATCAAATGACAGTGAAGGACTTTGAGCTGCTCAAATAAAATGATGAAAAAATAAATACAGCAGCTAATAATAGAAAGACATAGGCATAAATAACGGTAAACTGAAAAGAAATTGTAGAAGTTTAAAGTTATTGGACTGAATCTAATATGATAGTAAATTTCTACTGACATCTCAAGAGCTGTTCTAATTAATCAATTGGTAATTGCAGCCATGATTACCAGCTGTGATTTTGATTAATTTTCAATATTGATTGATCTTCCAATAATTGTGACATGTCTTTCTATATAGAATCTCTGCTGCATTAAGTAGGATTTGGGAGGAATAGTTATTAAATGCAAATAATAAAACTCTTCACTCTCATTATGAATCTGTCCTCAGGGGATAAGATTTGTGTTGGTGGAATCATGGATAGATTCGCAGTAGGGAAAGGCTGAGAGAGGATAACATTATAACAGAGATTATTTTAATAAAGTAGCCTCATTGCAGAGATAGAACATGTTTTATAATGATTCATTTACTTCAGGCCTACATTCATTACACCCCCTACTAGTTGAACCTCCTTTCATTATAATGGTATGATATCCTCAGCCCAGCTCAATCACTACCTTTTACTGTCTTATGGAGAAACAAAATAAATATGTTTGTGCTTTTCTAACAGTCAAATTTTTGAAAAATTGATAATTATGCCCCTCTTTAGAGAAACATCATATTCCTAAACAGAGGGTGCATTTCTGTTCTTGCATCAAGAAGCAAGAATGTCTTGGAAGTCATTTTCTCTAATATGTCTTAGATTTGGTGCCAGGTGGAGACATGCAGATGCATTAACATGGAGCAGTACAGTCTGAAAAGGAGCTTTTACCGTGAAAATACCTCCAAATCACAAATGAAATTTCTCTTAGAAATGTCTCACAATTAAGTTCATTAGAATTCAGAGCTCATTGGAAAATGCTGAAAATCAGAGTCATTTTCAGCAAGATAGACAAATGAGTATCAGTATACGCTCCTAGGGCAGGGGGTCATCTATAACCATGTGCTTCAGCCTGTGGAATTTGAAAGAATCAGTTCAGAACTTTGAAGAAATAATACAAGAATGAATTAACAATGATTAAATGAATACCTGTGCATACTTCAAGGACTGAGGCTTGACATATTTTAGGAATAGATTTAATGTACATGTTTCTACATTGTATCACATGTATGATGTTACACTGCATATATAACATGTGTATATGTATATGTAAAATGTTCAAAATACATATATAAAACATACAGAGAGGAGAAGTCTCCCAATAACTCTATTAAGGAGGTACAATACTGATAGTATTTTAGAAATGTTTGAACAACATTAGAAAGTTTAGTAACATAATCAGATTCACACAGTTAGTGACTGGCAGTTCCACCAAATAATGGGAGTTCAGCCCATAAGACCAGGCTTTTAAACAGTGAAAGGTTCCGGTTAATTTGCAGAAAAAATTAGAAGACTGAATTTTTCCATTTTATACAATAACAAGCTAAAGTGATTTAGTATATAGCACAGATGTAACTTGAAAACATGTCTTTGGGCAAAATAAATTCTTCGCATTCCATGCCTCTTCTTTAATTTTCCTTTCACATATTCACTTGGTCACAATGAATGCTATATTCTTCTGGCTCTAACTATGGCCTGAAACATAATATTTATTAGTTCGCACTCATCACTCTGACAATACCACCACTTGGCTTGAAATAGCATAAGCTTATTATCACTCTAAGGTGAGAGTCTAAAGGCCTCACGGAACTATTGATGAAGTGGGACAGGTCCCTTTGGAGGCCCTAGGGTAGAATCCGTGTCTTTATTTTTGCCATCTTCTAGAGGCCATGAGCATCCCTTGGTTGTTTATCCCTTACTCCATCTTCCAATCTAGTAATATGGTACCACCATGTCTTCCTAGACTGTTTCTCTGATAATATCACCCCCTTTGACTAATTGATTTTCCTTTCATAAGCATCCTAGCACACACTAATTAAAGTAGGTTAATCATCCCGTCTTAAGACACTTAAGTTATTCACATCTCAAAAATCTCTTTTGTTATATAAGGTAACAGTCATGGAATTTAGAAGTTGTGGAGTTGTATATTAATATTTTGACAACACACTGTCCAGCCCTAAAAACCTGCAAATCCAATGTATTTACTTAGCTACTTCTTTTAAGTTTAAAATGCACACTCTTCTTTCCATTCCTGGGATGATCCCATCTATGGTAATTGTTAAAACTGTAGTTCACTTAAAATTGACTAAATCACATTGCATTTGGGACTCATTCCTACCTGAAAAATGCATCAAGAAAATCCAAGTATGTATGAAAATACTATAAAGAAAGATGATACGGTGCATGATAAAATAATAAATAAATGACTTTAAATATATGCTCTAAATACTCAAATAATTTAACTACTTATTTGTATTCAATAAGAGATCCATAAATTATACTGAATCCAATATATATTTGTGATACTATCCTGTATTCCTTGAGGGGTTTATGAGGTGCTCCTGACCAACAACACCAAAGGAGGTTATTCATTCCCAGCACTGTGTTTTTGTTTGATAACCTCTGACATCTGGGAGTGGCATTATTTCCTCATATAGAGAAATTTGATGCAAAATTTTACATAGAAAACAGGAAGGGGTATATATAGGACTATTAACAGCTATAAAGGAATAATGGATAGGAGGGATAACTTGTGAGGTTTTATAGTGGAGTAGGGTAACTATAGTTGGCCAAAAATTGTGGATATTTGAGAATAAATAATAAAGATTTGAACATTACCACTAACTGAAAGAAATGATAAATTTCTGATGTGATAGATATTGTAGCTACACTTATCTGATCATTAGAGTTTCCAATACATCGAAATGCCAAACTATCCCTCTTATTACTCGAAGTTACTATATATAATGAAAAATTTAACACGTTTTCTTTTTAAAATTTTTTAGTATGTTTATTTTATCTGTATGAGTGTATTGCCTGCATGTTGGTTAAGTGCTCCTCTGTTGTGCAATACTCGCAGAGCTTAGAACAGGGCATTGGATTCCCCTGGAACTGGAGTTAAGAACAGCTGCTAGCAGCCATGTGGCTACCGAGAATCAAACCAAGGACTTCTGCAAGAGCAGCCAGTGCTCTTAGTGACTGTGCCATCTTTCCAGTTCCTCCATATCTTCAAAAAATTACTAAAACCTGAAATTAACAGGCAAAGAATTTATGTTCAAAAGATAGTAGGCCAGACCCACAATGTATAATTAATAATAATAATAATAATAATAATAATAATGTGCACAAATACTCTGGGTATTGGAATTTATTTTAACACATTTATCTTAAAGAAAATCTTAGGCAAATATACATTTCATTTTATAAGTATTCTTCAAAATATTTGAAAGAATAAAAAAGTAGAAAATAGCTTAAACATTCAGTTACAGAATTGTAACTAAATGCATTATGGCTATACCATAATATTTGCCATATTTATGCCATAAAATACATATCTCATTCATCCTCACAATAACCTACAAATTAGGAATTATTACTATCATCACTGAGTACACCACATTTCAGTCACAAGACTTGGAGAAACCAAGCTGGCACAGATCAGAAAACAGCTTTCCTGATGTCCAGTTTTCAAGTCTTGGACAGTGCTATAAAAGCTTCTTTGTGTGTGGGGGTAGACATCAGTAGTCCTATCCATATGTGAACAGACATTTCGAATGATGCAATAGTGATGCCAGTGTTTGGGATAACCAACAACTGCCTGGTTGGATTTAAGAATCACTTAATAGGAAGGATTTCATTCCCGTTACTGTAAGCCTGCCCAAGAGCCTGCTGCTAGAGAAGACCCTAGGGTGAAAATACTATTCACTACACTAAGTTGATATAGTGTGTTTCATAGTTTCTTGTTGCTTGATATAGTATCAAACTGCCTTCTCAATATCTATTATACCCATACATTCATGCATCCTTCACACCCCTTCAGAAAAGCCTCTTTTTCTGTAGCACTCAGGGGTTATTACAGAGAATGATGACAAGTAAAAGTACAGAGAATAAATGACAACGAAGTCTCCACCTCCAAATAAGACATCTTCAACATATCTCCTCTCTTCAAATCTCAGGAAACACCACAGAAGATGGGACAGGAAGATTGTAAGTACCTATAGATCTGGGAAGGGCTGGGAAGATTTTGGTGAAATAGTATTATCTGGACATGACAAGGTTGTTGCACCCATGACCTTTCAACAGCTGTGGTTGCCTATATCACACAATACAATTTGTGATACACAATATCAAACAAGTCAACATTCCAACATGGACAGGTGGATGGCTCAGAAGGGTCTATCCCTAAGTGAAGAGCTATAAGCAATCAATGGCTTCTGGAAGAGGAAGAGTCAATTTTCTTCAGAGACATGAACACTGATAGATTGGCCATCTCCATTGGTTCAGCTCTCCACCCACGCCCATGTGAGAAAGACTAAGCAGATCACATTTTTTAAAAAGTAGAAGAAAAGGACATGAATTTGAAATGTGATGGGGGGGTGGACCTGAGAGGAGTTGGAACGGTGGGGGAGTGAAGGGTGGGTGTAATCAAATTGCCTTGTACTCATGTGTCAAATAAAAGAAGAATAAAACACATTGGACTCATCTCAGTTTATTTGACTTCCAAATGTATGGACTTCATACCTCAATATTGTCATTTATGTACTTAACTAAAACTATCTTGAGATTTAAAAAAATGATTGCATGAATTTGTATAAATTTCAAAAAGTATTATTTTTGTTTTTAAAAAGAAGGCAACTACAGAATTTAAATTGAGATTATCATTAGGGTTTTAAATTCATAATTATTATTAATGTATTCAAATATACCAAAAATAAAAATGAGTTTATAAATTATTGTAATTTTTAGGCTCCTCATTTTATGCTTTTAATAAACTATTTACAATGAATGTGAAATGCTTTCTGAATTATGACAAGAATTAATGCAGGACCTTATAGTATAGTCCTGTAATCCCAGGCTCTTGGAGTTTGAGACAGGAAGATTGCATTTCAAAGGAAGCCAGGGATAAAGAGTGAGTTCAAGGCTGAAAAGGACAACTTATTGAGACTCTATTTTTAATATGAACAGCAAAAGTAGGGGAGTGCTGAGAATACAATTCAATAGCAGAGTACTTACCTAAAATGCACATGAATGAGACTCTAGGTTCAATCCTTAATACTACAAAAATAAATAAATAAATAATAAAAATGAAATAAAAGTAAATTAGCTGTTTCTATTGAGGTGAATGAATAAAAGATATTTTTACCTGTCATTTATGATCTCATTCTGCTT
>NW_008351640.1:4946069-4956940 GCF_000622305.1 Nannospalax galili | reverse complement strand
AGTAAGATTTGAGACCCTAAAAATGCTACTATGGAAGGGTCAAGCTTACAATTAAATCAAAATACTTCTGCTTGTGAAACATCAGCAAGAGCCAAAAATAATTTCTATAAAAATGAGTTAATCAAATAGTTTTCAACTTCCACAAAGATTCTGAATTCATTTAACTGTGGCAAATGACTGGGCCTTCTGTTTAATCCCCTGCTGAATTCATATCTTCCTAATCCCGTGCTGTTCTCAGAATGATTACAAAACTCTGACTCACTAATGTGCTAATAAAAAAACATAATTGTTATTCCCTCAATCAAGACTACTTGCATTAAAAATATAGAAAAAAAGATGGAAAACTAAAATTATGAAAAGATAAATGGTTTGGGTTGAATTATTTACAAAATTTAAAACAAATTTGAAGGGTTTTCTATCATTTGTGTCTGAGTAATAATAGACTTTTTGAATTGTCTCCAATATTTTTTTCCAATGGCCGTGTCCATCAGGAAGATGAAAGGAAGGTCAGAGTCATATCTCCAGGTAACACCTCTCACTGACAGACAGTTAATGGATACCAAACATGATTTTTTCATGATGTAGGAAAGCTTTCAAACAGGATGTCTGAACCAAGTATGGACTTAGATTTCATGGGGACATTCCACAGCATCCTTCCCCTGTGAATTCAGACCACTTTCCTACTTCCAGATCTTGCAATTGCCAAGGCATTCTTACCCCAAGTCCATGAATAACAAAGCTTTAAAATGCTCCTGAAGGTTTGGCCTAGTCATTCAGTCTGTTATCACTATTTGATGACAAGTAAAGGAGAAAAGGACTTTCATAACTCTCGAGCTTAGATTCTGACTCTAGTTCTAAAGGGACAGAACACTGCCTTAGACATTTTATCTAACACCTGAACTCTACATTTCCCCAGTGAATATTCACATCTTTTCTTACATTAAATGGATATGGTTCCATCCAGAAACCTACAAAATTTATGCAATTCTATTTGAGATTCACTAATTTCAGGCATGTTGATGTAAGAAAAGAGAACTATAGTTGGCTGAATTGATGCTTTGTGTTAAGGCTGTGGACATATAGAGGGTAAGTCAGTTGATTACATCTTTAGAGACCGAAATGTTTGTAAGCAACATGACCACCTTGTCCTTCCCTGTTCACCAAAGTTTCTTCCAACTCTGACTTCCCTACCACACATTTTTTTTACTTTATCATCTAGAAAAGTCTTGATCTTACAAATGCAAAACTAGACCAAGAGAAAAATTATATTGGCCATTTGCATTTGTAATAAAACTATAGCATAACATGATTGTTAGAAAATAAATTGTGATTATCCTGTTTATACAGATACATCTGCATTCTTCCAATCTTTGACAAATTCTTCATGAAAAGCAGTTTCTCATTACTTTTTACCCCTCTGTATCCAGATCTTGTTAACAGAGGTAAACAAGATATATAATGTATATGAACTTATTAACTTGAAAATTAAGTTCTGTACACAAATGTAAAAGTCAGTATACTAAGAAAAAATGACATCCAATCATATCCAGTTCTGCATAGAGTCAATTTAAAGTAAGTGCAATGTTAGAAAACTAGAGCAAAACTAATTCTAATGTGTGCTTTATCTCAGGACAAAATGTCAAAAGGTGTGGGTGTAGGGGAAAGTAATTAGGGTCAGGAAAAAGGAAAGAAATATTTAAGCAGCAGTTCTTGTTCTGCCTGTGAAAATCGCCCCTCAGGGAATATTTGGCAGTAACTGGGCATTTTTCTCGGTTATTCTATTTCAAGGGCAGCTATTGGCATCTTTTGGGAAACAGCAGAGGAAGCATCTATACACTTACAATATACAGAGTAGTCACCTCCAATGAAGACTTATCTAGTCCAGCATGCTAATAGTGCGGAATTTGAGAAACCCTCCTCTTAAATCTATTTAAACAAAATTAAAAGAAAAGCTTTTCTCTACATAGCAACTTCTGGGCTCCTATTTTGCATTTACTTTTACTTTCCACACTGGTGATCATTTTTCTCAAGGTCGAAAGGGCTTCTCCTCTTTTAGTTTTTTGTGTATGTTTGCGGGGGGCTCTCCCTCTGTTCACGGGTCATTGGCCACCGGCCCACGAGGGTAGGGAAAGCAGAAGCAGTGAACGGGGTCAGGATGGCCAGTGAGCGCTGATGGAAGACAGCCCTTCAGGGGAAGCTTGTCGCAGGCACAGTGAAACAGCAGTGGTACAGCTCCAGACAGTGAAACAGCTCCGTTTATTAGTGGGAGAACTAGAGAATTTATAGTGTGGGGGCAGTAGCAAAAGCCTCAGTTGATAGGTGCTCATAGTATGCTTTATTTACATGTGGCGGTGGGCTCCTATCTTCCAGACTATCAGGCAATGCCTGATTATCATATAGAAAAAACCTGGGGGTAGTTTTTACTCCAGGTAACTATGCCAAAGGTCATGTTTCAGATAAGGTCAGGCATCCATGCTTGGCGGCACTTTCCAGGTGAGCCAGGAAGAGAGCAGGAGGCCCCCTACTGAAAAGGGGAGTTCTTCCATTTGGCGCCTAGCCCCTCAGGGCTATCCGGACATGGAGAAACTACAACCCTAACAGCAGGGTATCCCAACATATGTTGATTTGTGAATTTACCTTCACATCTATTCCCATTGTGTCATTCTTTTCACATTACTAAATTATGATACAAAGGCACTGAAATATGAGAAAGAGAGGAAGCCAATCAAATAATTTTATATTTTTACTCTTAAGCATGACCTTGACATTAGGGAAATTCTAGAGTTTCCCCAAAATAGGGAGAAACGATTTTCCTTGTGCTCATGGTAAATCCTAAAAAATGAAAGAACATAAACACAGGTAAGTAGGATTTTCAAACAGGTGCCAGAGTGGGATTCTCAAGATTGTGGAGTCTGAGAGTCTCATAGGCTCACAGAGAACCTTGCCTTGACTAAGTCAGCAAGAGAGATAGATAGATAGATAGATAGATAGAGAGAGAGAGAGAGAGAGAGAAGTGAGGGACAGGAGGGAGGGAGAGAGAGAAGGAGGGAGAAAGAGAATAAATTGATGGAATAAAAATAACCATATGGGTATTGTGTGAAAAGAAAACATTAATGAAAAACAAAATGGTAGCTAGGATCCAGGTATTAAAGGGAATATGCGCTTTCTGGGTCTGAGTTACCTTACTCAGTATAATAATTTGTAAGTAAATCCATTTATCTACAAATCTCATGGTTTTACTTTCTTTGGGCTTATCTTTATGCTGGGTGATCATGATTTCTTTTACCTTTTCTTTTCCTATTTTCAAAATTTTCTGCATTTTGAAATATTTTACTATTAAGAGAAAAGGAAAATGCAAGTCATATTTTAAATAGCCCTGTAGAACATTTATCTAACAAATCCTAAAAACCTTATCAGTTCCAATTGCTCTGTTTGAAAACAGGGAGGAAAATGAATCTGTAATAACTAAAGGCAGTGAACAACAAAATGTGACCAAATCCATAAATCCCTTTGCTTAGCAAAGCAATTTTTGTGGCTGCGGCAGTTGGAATCAATTACTGTGAACTTTCATACCATAATGTCGGCAGAGGCTCAACTTCTATAGTCAATCTGGGGATGAAGTCACTTGGGATGGGCAGAGGGGCTAAAGTAAAAAAATGAAAGTCGATTTGATCAGAAATTACTTCATTTCACGAATCATTATGCTATTACCCTGTGCTTGAAGATAAGCAGTTTAGGCAGGGTCACGATTTAGCTGTCTCTTGAGACCCTGCTGTCTAATTAGCGTGGCTCTCAAAAAACTGAGCTCAGCTCATTGCTCACTGGGCCTATAGGATGGGAAGTTGTATTTCACTACTGTCAGCATTATGCCAGCTTTATTAGCCCTGTGGTGAGCATGGTACAAATGGAAGTTTGTTTTTGTCTCTGAAAACTCAATGGACAAGTTTGGCCAACATCACAATACTGCCATAGAAGTTAAGAATAACACAACTCTAATGCTGAAGAGCCTTAAACAGGTGACATGTGTTTTACTTTTGCCAAACTTTAGATTGTTTGTTTGGAAGAGCAACATACACAGCCTATCTGCGAGGCCTTATCACAATTCCCTAGATGTTTAATTCTATCAGTCACTTGACCTTTAAGAAGTACTGCCTCTAAGGCCTGGGGAGCTGCCTCAGTTTGTAAAATGCTTCCCATGTAAGCATGAGGACCTTATTTTGAATCTCCAGAACCCATATGGAAAACTGGGAGGAGTAGAGCTAATCTGTGATTCTAGTGTTAGGAAAGGAAACAGAAGGATCTGGAGCTGGCAGACCAGCTAGTGTGGCTGAACAGGTGTACTCTAGGTTTAGAGAGACAGGACTCAAAAATTAAGATAGAGAGAAATTAAGGAAGACACACAACATTGACTTCTACCTCCACATGCACAAATGTACACCTGCACACACATGAACATATACACACAAACAAGTAATCATACATACATATACACATGCACACGCATGTACACATACACATGAAGAAGTAAGCACACACAAAGAAATGTACTTCAGTAGTAACTGTCTCATTATTCCTTGGATCTTGGGAACCAAATTGACATATAAAGCATTACAGGAAGTGCTTTTAGTGTGCTATACCATGTATATACCTAGGATATCCAGAGTTATTGCCTATCCTGTAAACACGTCTATGGAAAGATTAGTAGACATCTCACCCTTATTTCTCCTTATTTCTCTTCAATGATTTGTAAGTTTTCAAAGTGAAAGTTAACTTGGTATGGAGTGACAAAGAGGGTTTCATATTCTAAAATCAGACTGGAAGCATCTTTTATAATACTGAATTAGGTAAACCAGTTTCTGTAACTCCAACATCACAAGTATGGCTCTCCTATGAGCTTAGAATTACTAATATAAAAAGATTATTCATCACATAATTATTCTTGTTAGTAATAATTTAAGCCTCTTTTATACCCTATGTCAAAACTAATGGATCAGTGAAAGTAGACTTTGTAAAGTATGGCTTATTTTTATAGAGTCCTTATTTTTGTGAAAAGTAGGCTTACTCTGCCTCAATGCCATAGCTACTATATTTAAGCATGGAAATAAATATATACTGCACGTTATCACTCATGAAACCTGAACCTGTTATTATCTGTGTGGGTTCATCATAGGTCACACGTGTTGAAGAAGTTTTGACTTACAGAACCTGCAGAGACTTATGCATTCAATGCCTGTAGACCCAAACACATTTCTGTATGTTTACCTTCTGTGTTATTTCAACTCTTACACTACTTACATATTTATAGAAGCCTCTGATGATTCTTAAAGATGTTGTTCAGTTTAGTTTCTTAATAATTTCCCTGGTTTTATGCTAATGTTCCTTCTGTTGATTGTTCCCTTATTTTAATTATGCTGTGTTCTAAGCTATTTCTGGGAGTGGGTTGATGCCTTCACTACAATACGATATAGGTGAACAGAAGGTTTAAAATATCATTGTACAGCACTTGGGAGGCAGAGGCAAGTGGATCTCTGTGAGTTCGAGGCCAGCCTGGTATACATGGTGAGTTTCAGATCAGCTGGGACTACAGGGGGACCCTGTCTCAAAAAGACTAAGAAAAATCTCATTGTAAAAAATGTTCTGTCCTACATATTTTGGCAGGTATAATCACCAGACTGTTCATATAATTCTGTGATGGATAGCCTTAATTGTCAAGGTGACATAACCTCGAGTCACCAGGGAAGAAAGTCTCAATGAGAGATTGGGTAGGGCTATAGACAGGTCTGTGAGGAATTGTGTCAATTAAGTCAATGTAGGTGGGGAGACCAGTCCCACTGTGGGCAGCACCATGCATTACATTGGGAACCCTGAACTGGAGAAATCGATCTAGACAAAAACAAGCAGGCCTGTGCCTTTTTTTTCTCTCTGCTTATGACTGGTATGATATGGCCAGCTGCTTCAAGTTCCTGTTGTCCAGACTTCCCTGAAGTGTGGACTGCAACTCAGAGTCCTGAGATAATACAAACCCTTTCTTCCTTAGGTTGCTTCTTGTCAGGATTTTTTTTTTCTTTGTCTTTTTGAAGCAGCATCTCCCTGTAGCCCCAGCTGTCCTGGAACTCACTATGTAGACCAGGCTGGCCTTGAACTCACAGAGATCTGCCTGCCTGTCAGGATATTTTATCACAGAAATAGAGACAAAGCTAGAACAATCTATATCAATACTTGAATGATACACATTACCAAGAACCAATACATGCCATCAGGACTGGCTGCTGCTGATTTCCATGATTCCAGGAGATTATAATCATTTCTAGTGAGTCAGCAATTAAAAATTTAGGTGACTACCATCTATTGGACACATATTCAGACCGGGCAAGATGATTTACATTTATTCTTTCATTTGATTATCACTGAAACTCTATGAGGCATAAATCATTAGTGCACCCATTTGGCACATATAAAAAGAGAACTCTAAAAAATCTTCATATGCTATTCAAAGAAATACAGAGCAAAACAGTGGCAAGGTTTGCAAACTCATACAAATGAATATTTCATTTCATTTATTTTATTATTATTATTACTATGATTATTTATGTGCATAATTGTTTTGCCTGCATGTATGTATGTGCACCACCTGTGTTGATGGTGTCCACAGAGGCCAGAAGAAGGCATCCAATCACCTGGAACTTCAGTTTCATGCAGTTGTGATTCACCATGTAAGGGCAAGGAACCAAATCCAGGTCCTCTACAGGCGAAGCAAGTGCTCCTAACTGTTGTCATCTCTCATAACCTAGCAATTCATTATTTTTCAATCATTTTTCAGTGCTTTCTTTGAAGTAAAAGCTAATTTGGGACCTAGCATAGAAAAAGGGAAAAGAGGCTGGAGAGACGCCTCAGTGGTTAGGAGCACTGGCTGTTTTTTGAGAGAACCTGGGTTTGAGTCCAAGCACCCACATGATAGTTGCATCTCCCTCTTCTGGCTTCTGTGGGCACTGGACACACACACACACACACACACACACACACACACACACACATCAGCTACATATGCATATAAGCAAAACATACAAAAATAAAATTTTTAAAAGAGGGAAAACTATGCATGTGCACGCAAACACAAACCATGATCATCTTCCCTCCAAACTTCAGAGTTTTATATTAGACATTTTGTTTTAGGCTAATTGGTTTGAAAGGAGTTAATTACAACATTAACAAAGAATGCAGAGGATTAACCCTGTCACTTTTATTGAAACTTGCCTGAAACATTATGTTATCAAAATAATATAAGCTTGGAATTACAAAGTTCTGATTTCAAATGATGTATTAATTTTTTGCTCTCCATGACTTGAGCAGCTTCATACACTCTGTTTCACTTCTATCCAGAGTTAGAAACAGTTACATGCATGTGAATTTTAGGGACCAAATGATATAACATCTAGAGGATGCATAACTCAGGGTCTGTCACATTTGTCTAACCAGTATTAGTCTTCCTAACTTCTACATATGTTTTTATCCATATAGTAATAAGGGAATAAGGGAATGATTTCACCTGTTTTTATCTTGCAGACATTTCCGTAAGTTAGATCCCAGTTACTTCATCATTCTTGTGTCCTACTTGAGTAACTTCAGCTCAATTAGCATTGGCTTTCTGCTCCATCAGACAGTCCAGTCTTGGCCTATCCCTCTGCCTCTGCCTGATACCATTGTTATTAGCCATATATTTAACTTGCTTCCTCATCATCTTCAAATGGTTGTTCCAATGTCACAATCTCAGTGAAGTTTTTATGACTACCACTGAAATTCCCACATGTACCACTGGCTCTCCATACATAACTTTGGAGCTTGATTTTTGTCCACATATTATATAACGAAAAGGAGAAAGGTTTTGCTTATTATACACATTCTTCAGCCACTGCAATAGAAAGCACATGAGCTCAGATGTGTTTTATGGTGTTTCTTTTCCCTTTGATGGTTTGTTCTGAGCATCCAAGATAGTAATTAATATATAAAAGATGCTTAATAAATATTTGTTTCTTAAATGCAGCATTCCAAACTAAATGTCTTAATAGAAACCTCAAAGGTAGTGATAACCATTGCAAGCCTTGTTGCACTGAGCCTGTGTTATAATTGGATGGAAGACTGAATAGCCACTATAATCAGAGGAATGCTGTTAGGAGACCTAATTGTATAGATGATGGGGAAAGTAGCTTACTCTAATGTTATTTTTATACTTCACATCCATGTGAGTTGAAGTGGATAATAAAAGTAAAGGAGTTGGTTATTCAAGCATATGTGGATTCTACAAAACTCTACAACATGACTGAGAATATATTGAAAACTATGAAAACCTATTCCTCCCAGGACTTATGACTATTTACCCTCATTTCTATTGATGTCATTAAAGTATTGTCAAGGATCAAAGATCTTTAACTCAGGGTTCACGCTAATAAACTTACACCAAATTTTGGTATGCTTAGTTTCTTCACACTTTATACTAAGACAAGTCACCAAACTTAAAGAGCCCTCTTCTATAAGGATAGAAGCAATGTATTAACTCATAGTAACATAGGAAAGGATTACAATACTCAGTATATGCATTTAGAAAAAAGCTTAGCTCACAATGTGTTCATGAGATGACAGCAACAGAAAAGTAGCTAATACAGGCCTCATGTATATATGCCAGGAAAGCTCTCTACCACTGAGCTAAAGCCTCAGCTTCCAGGGCTTACTCTCAGTCTCACCTCAATCTATGGCACAGATCTTCCAATATGGTATTCTACAAATTATTATACTTCTGTAAAAATCATCTGTATTAAACTTCATTTGTTCCTTACACATACACACACACACACACAGAGAGAGAGAGAGAGAGAGAGAGAGAGAGAGAGAGAGATCACAATCTCTGAAATCTATTGTTAATTTTATTTCCCAGTTTTGCCATTGCTAAAATATATTAGGAATAATATTAATTCCAACATTTTGGAATTAACCTCTTTTACAAAATAAATTTAAGGTTTCTTCTTGCCTTTAAAATTTGCATTTATTATTTTTATTTTAGTGTATGAGTGGATTGCTTGCATGTATGTAAGTGTACACATTTCATGCAATGCCCCCCAGAGGCCAGAAGAAGGTTTTGGATTTTGTGGAACTGGAGTTAGGGGTGGTAGTTAGCTACCATGTGGGTGCTGGGAATCAAACCCAGGACATCTGCAAGAGCAGCCAGTGCTCCCAACTGCTGAGCTATCTCTCCAGGCCCTTTTCTTGCATTTTAATGGTGTGATAGCTCATTTCTTTCAATTGTCTACATGTTATAGAATTTATTCAGGTACTGAGGAACATGTTAGTTACTTCATGTCTGGGAGGTTATGAACAAAGTTTCCACAAATACTCACGTGCATGTTTTTGTGAAGCAACAGGTTTTTAGCACCTTTGTGCAAATATTATGGGAATGATTGTTGAGCGCTGTCATGAAAATATGAGTAGTTATAGATTAAACTTTCAAAGTCATCAAAACATTTCCCAGTCCTATCAGAAATGATATGGGTTGCTATTTCCCCACATTTTCCAACACGCACTGATACCATTTTGTGTTTTGGTCAATCTAACAGGTGTTTGGTGACACTTATTGCAAGGTACTCAAGACATATGATGCTGAGCATCATGAGTACACTTTTTTCTCATCTCTTTATCTTCTTCTATAAGTGCCTGATTAGCTCCTTTGATGATTTTAATCAAACATTTTACTTACTGTTAATTTTAAAGAGTTCTTTGAGTATTTTGGATAAGTTCCCTTTATCTTACATAATTTATCAAACATCTTCTCACAGTCTGTGTCTTGACTTCTCCTTATCTTGACAATGTCTTACAGAGAAGTAACATTGTTTTACTTTCATTGTAATGTAATGAAGCTCAGCTTTTAATTTAAAAAATAATTTATGGATTCCTTGGTATTGATGCTAAAAAGCCATTCACATGCCTGAGGTTATCTAAGATTTCCCTACTTAATGCCCTATAAGTGAGGTAATTTTGTTTCTTATTTAGGTCTCTGATATGTTTAGAATTAAGTTTTCTGAAGGGTAAAAATTTGTGTTTGAATTCAGTTTTAACGATTGAATTCCCATTGTGCCAAAACCATTGCTTGAGAAGACTATCCTTGTGCCTTTGTATCCCTTAACATTTTTTTTTTGAGATAGGGTCTCCCTATAGCCACAGCTAACATGTAACTCACTATGTAGACCATGCTGGTCTTTAACTTACAGAGATACAGATGCCTCTGTCTCTCTAGTACAGGGATTAGAGGACTGTGCACCTGGCTCCTTTAAATTTTTAAATCAAATATCACTGGGTTATATTATTTGGCTCCAATCCCAAACTCTCTAATCTGCTCCATTAATCTTGCTGGCTAGTCATTCAGTCAGTATTATACTGATTTGATTAATATAACTTTAGTAGTTCTATGAGTTGAATAGTGTAAAAGTGTCAACATTCTGCTTTTGTTAGTTCCTGTAATATGATGTTGATTTATGTGTCTGTCGCCTTTCCATATACACTTTCACGTGGACTTGCAAATAACTCTCCAATATTTTGTTTTATTGTGATTTGAATGAATAGATTCGTCTGCTTTAAAAAATCTGACACCTTGAAAATCAAGTCTTTCTTATGAACATTAAAAACCTTTCCAATTATTTGTTTTATGATTATTTTCTAAAATTATATAGTTTTCCTCAGATCAATTAACTCAGATTTTATCCATATTACATTAGCTGCATTATTAAATATTTCATTTCAGGAGGTGTAATTAGGATTGCACATATATCTTTCAAAGCTCTCTTGCCTATTCATGGTATTAGCATTAATATATAATAAATATATGA
>NW_008351640.1:4943981-4944526 GCF_000622305.1 Nannospalax galili | reverse complement strand
TGACTAGCTAGGCATTGTTTCTCTCTTGTATCGTCTCACCTCTCTATCATGGTTTTCCCACTTAAGGTGCCCCCACTGCCCCCCATTTCTTCCTTAGTAATACCCCTACTCCTATGATCCTACCTCTGTTGAGCTTCTTCTTTCTCCTTATCCCCTAGGTTCCTCATATACCCTTCTCTCCCCCCTCCCTTAAACTAACCCAATTTTTATCCATATCTCCCTTATTAAGGCCTGTTACCTACTATTCTTCTCCTTCAGGTTATTTCTTTTCCTTTACCTCACTGTTTCCTTACCCTTGTCCTGGTTCCTGCAGTTATGTCTGTTTGCATACTTATTTATCAGAGTCTAATCCTAGTATCTACATATGAGGGAGAACATATATTGATTTTTTTTCCTGAGTCTGAGTTACTTCACTTAGTATAACAGTTTCTAGTTCCATCCATTTACCTGCAAATTTCATGATTTCATCTTTCTTTACTGCTGAGTAAAACTCCATCGTATATATGAACTACATTTTCATTATCCACTCATCAATTGAGGGACAC
>NW_008351640.1:4863069-4943506 GCF_000622305.1 Nannospalax galili | reverse complement strand
TTGTCTCCTTTGATGTACAGAAGCTTTTTAGTTTAATGAGGTCCCACTTGTTAATTCTTGCCCTTGTTTCCTGGGCTATTGGTGTCCGGTTTATTTTATTTATTACTATTTTAAAATTTTAATTTAATTTTGTTTTATTTTTGTCTATGAGCTTCACATATTCCACATATTTCCTATGTGCTTATTTGGAACCTGGCCCTGTTTTTTGTTTAGCTTAGTTTTGTTTTTTGGTGAATCTAAAATATCAGTGTCCAAACTCCCCCAAGGCAAAAGAATTGTGATGGAAATTTAAACATGAATTTGATCCAGTCCTTACATATAGTAGGCAAGTGGAGTTTAATTGGACTCTTTGCTTTGAATTAACAAATACAGACCAGGTGGAACCTACTCACTTGTTGAGTTTTAGGGATTATTAAAAAGTGGAAAATAAAGCAAGATTGGTGTGTTTTGGTTTTTTTTTCTTTTTCTTTTTTTAATCTCATATCCTATCTTCCAGAACTTTTTTTGAAAAAGTGAAATGATGTGCTCTTTTGCAAACAACACTATTTTGTTTCTTTTTTCCAATATGCTAACTTTTTTTTGTTCTTTTCTTATTTTATTAGCTATGATTTCTAGCTATGAGAGAGGACATCACTATCTTTTGCTCCTGGTCTTTGATGGAAAAACTTCTAGCTTTTCACCATTCCATATAAAAATGCAATAAGTTGTTTATTTTGTTTTGATTTGTTGGTTTTGTTTGAGGTTTTGGTGTGTGTGTAGATACTCTCTTACATTTACTTAAGTAAATTTCCCAAGACCTGTTTTGTTTTTATAGGTATTGATTCTGGTCAATGCCATTTGTATACTCACTGATGTTATCATGAGAATATTTTTGTAACCTACAGATGTGATGTGCTAAATTTATCTGGTTTTAAATATGAATTAGACCTGTATACCTGGGAAAAATCACACTGGATTATGCTATGTGATTCTTTTTTTCTGATATGGGTTTGATATGGGTTTGATTTGCCAATACATTGTTGTTGAGGATTTATTTCATGTCTTTTTTGTTTGTTTCTTTGTTTAAGACATGGTCTTCCAGTAGCCCCAGCTGACCCAGATCTCACTACATAGACAAGGCTGGCCTTGGTCTCATGGAGTTCTATTTGCCTTTATGAAATTGCTAGGATTAAACATGCACATCAGTACACTCTGTTTTATGTGTATTTTTATGAGTGATAGTAACTCATTACTTTATTTCCTTATACTTGCTTGGTTTTGCTATTAGGGTAGTACTTACCTTGTAAAAGCACTTCATGGAGAAAGTCCATCACATTAAGCCTTTCCATGTTCTGCCATAAGAAGGGCAAGCACCTTTCAGGAAATGGCAGATTTCAATGTTCCATTTCAGAAAAAGTGGGTTGGCTGTTTGTTACTGGATATTTAATTTTCAGATGCTTAATCTTGAACTTTCTATATTCCAAGTTGATGAGAAACAGACTTCTGTTCTTTCTAAGTTGCCTACCTTACAGTATTTACAGAAAAATAATTGATTAAGACGGAAACTAATTTCAGAATAGTAAGATATTCTTCTAACAATATGAGGCATTTGCAAGTATCTTAGGAAAGGGTAATTCTCAGAGCCTCCAATGTTTCAAAGTGAATGCTTGGAAAAGCCTACATTGCCCTGGCTGTGGTTTAGAGGAAAAAGTTTTAGGGAATTGCTACACCTTATTACTGATTATCTAAGTGGTTGTCATCAGAATGTTGGTCGAACTGAGTACAGTGACGACTATTCTCATGAGATTTCAGCCTGAGTGAGATAAGGAACAAGCTATTAAAAACTGGAAGAAAAGATATCCTTCTTATAAAGTCACAAAATTGGTAGAATTTGTCTATGTCCTACAATTTGCAAAAGCCAGAACACAGGGTGAGAAACTTGAATATTTAACAAAAGAAATCTCTAGGCAACCCAGCATTCAGAATTCTGTGTGGTTTCCTTTAACTGTGTAAAGGAAAATGTAGGAAAGACAGTATAAGGTAGATTTTGTCATTAAAAGTGAAGAACATCTTGAGAGATGCTCCATAAAACTGTCCTGTAACTATGGTGAGTCATCTGTCCTCTTGATCAAGGAGACCATGGAGACCCCACCAGATAGACCTGAACCAGTGTTCAGTCTAGAAAGAGGAGGGTCAACACAGGTGACACATTTCCTACATGCTTCCAAGTGAAGTGAAGCCAGCCATGGTCAAGCAGGACCTTTGACTTATCTTCACACAGATGGAACTGGTCAAAGGAGGCAGGGGCTTCTCCCAAGCCCACGTGAACCCTGAGGAACAGATCCTCTAACTACCTTAAGAGTAAAAATGAATTGGTTCATTTGGGCCAACTGTATGATCTTAAACATCCAAAAGGAAAGTATAAACAAAGAGTAAATTGATCAGTATGCTACTTTAAGATTCCACGTGCATAACTAAAAGCTACATAATAAGAAACAATGCCAGACAGGGGATACCTTCCTTTGAGTTGTTGGCCAGGGTGGCCCAAGAGTCTCCTAGACAGTACCCAGGATAGAACTGGGAAGATAAACAGCAGACCCCAATCTTATTTAAAGGAATGTTAGCAGCTGATTGTTGCTAGATGAGGAAGAGCTGATCTCCCTAAAACAAGGAACTCTAGATAGGCCAACTAAACTCAGCAGATAGAATAGAATTGGGAAATGGCTGGGGGCACTGATAACACAGTGGACAGTAACAGGGATGACAGAGTATATGGGCTCCAGTGGGGAGGGGACTATGGGAGGGTGTTATTTGGGATGCGGGTATAAAGATGAATAAGAATTTTGGGGATGTTCTTTATGAAATATGCACAAAAAATCAATAAAAATATGAGCTGTATTTGAGGAAGAGGCATAAAAATTTGCTTTGTGCTGGGTGTAGGGGTGCATGCCTTTAATCCCAGCACTTGGGAGGCAGCGCAGGTGGATTTCTGTGAGTTCAAGGCCAGGCTGGTTTACATAGTGAGTTCCAGGACAGCTGGGGCTGCAGAGAGACACTGTCTCAAAAAGACCAAAAATTCCTTCATGTTAATTAGTAGATATGAAAAACATTACCATCGAAATCTACCTGATGACTTTGTATTCATACTCAGGTGCCAAGGATCTCAGAAAGTAGCTGACTGTGACTAGTAATAATCAGATCTATAGAGATTAGAGATGCATGTGCAAACATCTAAGTCTTAGTTGCATTAAGAATTAGTTTTTCTGCATGAAACAATATATTTTATAATGAAATGGAGATCTTTTGTAAAGGTTAAAATCTCATTCAATTTTATGTCTTATAAGGTTTATACTGAGAACAATAATGTATAACTGTATTAATTCAACACTGTGAACCCCAAAATTATAGCCAATGTTGAAAGAGATGCATCTTTGCTCTGGAAACTGTTATTGACTATGTCAATGCTGTTGCAATGAAATGTTTCTGCTAATTATATGGTTATTAAATAAAATTTCAAAATATCTTAACTCCTGCCCTAAATATCTGCTTTTGTAAACATGCATGTAGGAAGTGTTTCTTTTCAGTGGTCTTAGAGCAGAAAAGCACCTGTGCTGGTAAACATATAGGTTGTAAACCCACCAAAGCTGTAACAATTCCATCCCAGGTTCTGTAAAAATGTGTAAGGATTCAAATGAGTTTCTATTTATTTGGGAGGAAACTCCACTCTAGTATACTGATATACACTATATGTTAATATAATATATACTGATATTTTATATACTGATATGTTAATAAACTCTCCTGATTCCCCCCCCCCAAAAGTGAAGAACATCAATAATTGGAAAAATTATAAGCATAGAGATGTGAAGAAAACAAAAAAAAAACTTAGATGACAAAGCTAATTGGATGTAAGATGACCATGGGATGAGGAAAGAGTATGGAGAGGAGGTGGATGGGTTCTATTTAAGAAAATAGTAAGGGAATGGTAATTTATATGCCCTCTATGTCAACACTGGTACTCATTTCACTTAAATGTGTATGTGTGTGTGTGTGTGTGTGTATGTGTGTGTGTGTGAGAGAGAGAGAGAGAGAGAGAGAAAGAGAGAGAGAGAGAGAGAGACATACTGACTATTCTTGGAGAAACATGAAAAAGAATTTATTCACATCAGATAGGTTGATCAGTAACAGACCAAAGTATGGATACCTCCAATGTCTAACAGGAAACCGTGAATTTTCTTGTGTTATTTATAGGAATATAAGGGAGGGGACACACACAGGAACATAAATGACTCAAAGACAGCTGCACCACCAAATTCCCACTGCAGAATGGGTGATGGCTCATGAAGGCTGGAAGGCTGGAGCTCAATGCACACATGACAGGCAGGTTCATGGGTTGGCAGTGTCTCTTCTGGCAGCTCAGCTGCTCTATGGGTTCTGCTTCTTCTGGGCATTTTGGCTGGTTTGAACCACTTCTAGGCACCTTGTCCTTCCTGGGTTTTCTAGGCAGATCAGCTAGTCTGAGAGTGCCTCTCAGCAGTCTCTACTGCTTACATATTTGGAAGAAGGGAGAAGGAGGGGTCATAGGGGTTCTGGTCAGTTCTAGGGACTTCTTGAAGCTGTGAAGTTGAGTTTAAGGAGCTTTGCTGAAGGATAGAATGTTTCACTTCTCTTTGGACCATCCTGCCTATTAATTCTTTTAGTATCTAATGATTCATTTCCATTTTAGCATTTTGTGTTTTAAGGAACTTCCTTCGAAGAAGGAGCTAATTGCTACATAATTATATACATTAAGAATGGAATATATATATGCATAGATAAAACAATGTTGCTTTAATCTTTCTCACATACTATAGTCTATTAGATCAATTAAGAAAATAAAAAAGTGATTTTTTAACATTTCATGTCCAGGATTCATTCTTTAATCCTTTTCCTTTCTTTTGGAAAATCTAAGCTTCTCACTAATACTTTCCTTCAGATTTCTTTTTTTCCTTTTTAGATTTGGAGATTTGCCCTTGATATAATTCAAGTTCAGGCCTTCTTAACCTCAGCCTGTTTGATCAATTGGTTCTTTCTAGATATTTCCTTCATTCTCTGCTTATACTACTCCTGCTTTCTGTCTCTTGTTTTACTAGACCTGTTACTTTATTCATGAACTTATAAATGGTAAGTGTGTTCATTCCAACTATGATGATATCTTTTCCTTAGCATATCTGGTAAGGCATAAGTACTCTCAAAAAATTACTTCAACTTCTGTTTGTCCTAGAAAATCTCTATTCCTCCATTATTTATTGATGGATAATTTATGGTGGCTGGAAATTCTATTTTGGAATTCTTTTTATTTTCCTCTAAATACTTTAAATTTCACTCCACTGCCTCCTTGCTTGCATGGTTTCTCAAAAATTAAAAGTAATTCATGATTTATTTTTTTCTAAGTTCTTTTTTCTGGTAGCTTCTTTTTGGACAAAGAATAAACAGAGAGATGTCTGAATTAAATGATACCATACACAAAATGGACCTAACAGATATCTTTCAATTATTCCACACAAACATCAAATAATATGCTTTCTACTCAGCACCTCATGGAACTTTTTCAAAAAATGACCACATACTGGGCCACAAAATAAACCTCAACAAATATAAAAAATTGAAATAAGTCCATGCATTATTTTGGACCACAAAGCAATAAAGCTCAAAATCAAAACTGGACAAAGCACTAGTCACTATAAGAACTCGTGGTGATTAAACAACACACTTCCTAAACAATGACTGGGTCAAATGAGAAATTAAGAAAGAAATAAAAGAACTCCTGGGATTCAATGAAAAGGACAATATAACATAACACACTGCAACTCAAGGCACTGGAAAGGCAAGAACAAATGAAGCCCAAACCCAGCATAAGAAAAGAGATAACAAAAATCAGAGCAGAAATTAATGAAATAGAAACAAAGAAAACAATACAAAGAATCAATGAATCTAAGAGCTGGTTCTCTGAAAAAAAAAAAAAAGTAAACAAGATAGACAGACCCTTAGCCCAGTTAACCAAAAGAAAAAAAGAGCAAATCCAACTCAATAAAATCAGTGATGAAAGGGGAAACATCACAAAAGACACCCAAAAGATCCAGAACATTATAAGGGAATATTTTAAAAAATTATACACTACTAAATCTGAAAGAAATGGATGGATATCTGAAGTCTACTAAGTCTAAAAGAAATGGATGGATATCTGAAATACTAAGACAAAAAAATGGATGGATACTAGCTACTAAGTCTAAAGGAAATGGATGGATATCTGAAATCATGGGAACCACAAAGGTTAAACCAAGAAGAGATCAACAGTGCAAAGAGACCCATAACATATAATGAAATAGAAACAGTAATACAGACTCTCCCAACTAAAAAACGTTTGGGCCCAGATGAATTTACAGCAGAATTCTACCAGACATTTAAAGAAGACCCCTAACCAATATTACTTAAATTGTTCAAAATGTTAGAAACAAAGGGAGAACTCCCAAATTCCTTCTATGAAGCCAGGATCACTCTAATACTCAAATGGGTAAAAACACAACCAAAAAAAGAAAACTATAGACCCATATCCTTAATGAACATAGAGGAAAAATTCTCAACAAAATAATTGCAAACCGCATAGACACACATCAAAAGATCATTCACCATGATCAAGTCAGCTTTATCCCAGAGATGCAGGGATGGTTCAAAAAGGGCAAGTCAATAAATGTCATTAATGATATAAATGGACTCAAAGACAAAAAACACATTGTCATCTCAATAGACACACAAAAGTCTTTTGAAAAAATTCAGCATACATTTATGTTCAAAGTCCTAGGTAGAATTGGACTAGAGGGAACATTTCTCAACATAATTAAAGTTATATATAAAAACCCCTAGCCAACATCATTCTAAGTGGAGAAAAACTGGAAACATTCACTTTAAAAACAGGAACCAGACAAATATGTTCACTAGCTCCACTCCTTTTCAACATAGTGCTTGAAACTCTTGCTAGAACAATAAGACAGGATATGAAAATTAAAGGAGTACTAATTGGAAAAGAAGAGGTCAAACTATCACTTTTTGCAGATGATATGATATTATACTTAAGAGATCCCAAAAGTTCTACCAGAAAACTCCTAGAACTGATTAACACTTTCAGTATTGCAGCACATTATAAAATCAATCTGCAAAAATCAGTAGCCTTTCTATATACCAATAACAAGCAACCGTAGAAAGAATAAAGGGAAATGCTCACAATCACAACTGGTGCAAAAAATAAAATGTCTTGGAATAAATCTGACCAAAGACACCAAAGGTCTCTACAATGAAAATTTTATGTCATTAAAGAAAGAGATTGAGGTAGACACCAGATGGAAGGACTTTCCATGTTCATGGATTGGAAGAATTAATGTTGTCAAAATGACCATCCTACCAAAAGCAATATATAGATTCAATGCAATCCCAACATAAATCCCCATGGCATACATCATAGAATTAGAAAAATCCATCTTACATTCATATGGAGGCACAAAAGTTCCAAAATAGCCAAAACAACCCTGAGTACAAAGAACAATGCTGGGGGAATACTATACCAGATCTCAAAGTATACTACAGAGCCATAGTCATACAAATAGCATGGTACTGGCTCAAAAATAGACACAATTTAATAGATCACAATAGAAGACCCAAAGATGCCATTTCTTCCTGTCTTTTGTTTCTGGAATGCCCATTATGTTTGTTTTACAAGTTTCCTCATTGCTTTGTGGATTCTCCTGCTCTGGCCATTTTCCACTTTGCTGTGTGGAAAGTGGAGATTTGGAGGTTTGCCCTTGATATAACCCAAGTTCAAGCCTTCTTCCCCTCAGCCTGTTTGGTCAGCTAGTTTTTTCTAGTTCTTTTTTTTCTTTCTCTGCTTGTATTACTCCTGCATTGTCTGTTGTTCGGCTGTACCTGTTACTTTATGCATGAAGTTATGAATGCTACGTGTGTTCATTCCAATATGATATTTCCACACATTTTTCTTTATCGGCTTCTAAAGCCTGTCCTATATCTTCATAATATTTTATGATTTCACATACCTCACTTTTCTTCCCTGGTGGTATGACATGACATGCTAAATTAAAATATTTTGTATACAGACATTGGATAATGGGGTAGAAAGCAATAGTAAGAGGTCTATTCTATTGTCATATGATTAGGTTTGCATCTTTCAGTGGGCCCATGCCTTTGGACAGTGCCACTTCACAAGGGCTTCTCATTTCTCTTCACTGCTTAGGTGGATGATGAGCAGATGGACTACAGTTGGTATTTCCATTCCTCCAGGTCCGTTAGGCTCTGATATAAAATTATCAAGTAAGGCTCCTTTGCTCACTGAGGTTAAATGGCCTTTCCTGAGGTCCAGCCTTGATTAGAAAAATATTATGCTCTAATGTATTCCCAAATATTCTCTAGGATGCATGCACAACCACATTCATTGTTGCTATTTTCACAAAAGCAAAGAAATCAAATCAACCTAGGTATCCATCAACTGGTGAATTACTGATGAGAAGCGTTGTAGTATGTATCCTCAGGGGAATTTTATTAAGCCATAAAGTGAAAATACAAAAGTTTTAGGAAAATGGATAGGGCTTCAAAATACTATATTAATGATGTATCCCAAGCACAGAGAGACAAACACCACATGCTTTCTTTAATGTACAGCAACTAGTTTTTAGATGTTTTTAAAAATATTTTTTAGAAGAAGCATTTCATTACAGCTTTAATATACTAAATAACAGTTTCCAGAGAAAAGATATAGCTGTTTCAAAAGTGGCTATAAAAATTTTAGGTTCACATGTGAATTAATATTTATACAATATTGAACTCAGTATAAACCTTGTAATACATAAAACTGAATGAGGTTTTACCCTTTAAAGAAGATTTCCATTTCATTTAAAAATAAAGTCTCTTACAGAAAGACTTATTGCTTTTGCTAATAACACTTAGATGTTGGTGCATGCATCTCTAATCTGTATGTATCTAATTATTACTAGTCATAGTCGGTTGCACTTGGATCCTTGGCACCTGTCTATGGATATAAAGTCATTGGGTAGATTTGAATGGCAATGTTTATCACCTCTACTAATTAATATGATGTAAATTTTTATGCTTCTTCTTCAAACATAACTCTTTTTTTAATTTGTTAATTTTTTTGTGTGTATATCACACAGAACATCCCAAACCATCTTGTTCATCTATACACCCACTTCCCAGATAGTGCTCTCCCATAGCCTCCTCCCCACTAGAGCCCTTATACTCTGTCATCCCTGCTACTGTCCACTGTGTTGTCAGCACCCCAGCTGTTCCCCAGTACTTGTCCATCTGATGAATCTAGTCAGTCTCTCTAGAGGTCTTTGTTTTAGGAAGGTCATCTGTTCCTCATCTAGCCACAATCAGTTGTCAATATTCCTTTAGATAAGATTAAGGTCTGTTGTTCATTTTCCCAGGTCTATGCTGGATTACTATCTGGGAATCTTTTGGGGCCCCCTGGATATACAAGTGTGTATAGAGGCCAGAAAACTTAAAAAGTAGGCTTTAAGGACAGAAGAGGATGGTAGAACATTTGTGGTTTGACAATGGTGAATACTATGGGTAGCAAGGTTAAAGCTGGGATAGGTGTGTTACTCAGGGTTCTTTAAATAAACAGAACAGATACAATGAATACATATATATATGCATTTGAAATATAGTTTATATTTATATATAATGAACATAAATATGTACATATATATGGATTTATTAGATTAGGTTACATGAAGGCCTGATGGAGTCCTAGAAATCTGCTAGTCTTCAGTCTACTTGGAATCCAAAGAAGTTGGTCACAGCAGCAAGACAAATTCACTAGTGTGAGAGAAGGCAAAAAGCAAAAGCTCCCTTCTGCCTTGATTTTTTATAGGGGCTGCCATCAGAAGGTAACATCCACATTTAGGGTGGCTCTTCCAGCTTCAAATGGTCCAATCAAGAAAGTCCCTCTCATTTCACTTAATCCCAGATACAGTGAAGTAGACACCTAGGATTAGCCATCACAGTGGAGAATGAGGAAAAGGGAAAAAGGGGAGAGTGGAGAGCCAACAAAATCTGTATGTGAAAAATCCTTAAGGCAATCTGTAACTTCATAAGAAAATTAAGAAAGAAAAATTTTAAAGTCATTTTCTCTTCCATTTGCCAGCAGCACAGATTTTCTTCTGGTGTTTATGGGGAAACCCTGGTGGAGTTCCTGCAGGCAAACTCAGAAGAGTCTGGGAGGCTGTACAGTGGGACTTCTTCTAGTTCTCAAGTCTGACTGGTCCACACTGAGACTCATCAGTTCATCAATTTCCATTCAGCTTTCCTTCATCACTAGTGGCTTTCATGGTGATTTCTGTGGTCATATCCTACAGTCTTAACCTCTCACCATTGTCAATCTCTTTGGTGTACAGAGAAGGCTCAGAACCATCACTCTCTGCAGAAGTAGAGAATAGAATCTGCTGTGTTGTTATCAGCCTACCATGATGTATCTCTGAAGTGGCACACCCAAAGAGATCAAATTTAATAGAAGATTTAACCAGTGCCCAGAGCATACTAGCATGAGAAAATAGGAGAGAGATGTATTAACATGGAGAGAAACATACTCAGGGGGCAGCAGTTATCTAGGGTTTTAATACTCTGGTCATCAGCATCAAGGGCTCAAGTAAATATTAAACAGACTATAGTGTTTTTTCATTTTTGCATGAACAATTTTTAATGATGTCACAGAGACATGTTCACTAATTTTGTTTGTAATTACTTTCATGGTATAGAAGAACTAAAAGTGGTTAAATTTAGAAAATATTTAATTAAGATGGATAAACTATATTTCAAGTGTGTAATATTATCTCACTAAGTTCTACTCTTGGATTTATCACTGATTTAATTAATAAAGAGTGTTGCATCATATTAATGAAAGGAAAGAAAAACCTTTCCCTTTTCTCTTTACTGTGATTGCAAGTCATTCCCGGTTCTGGGTAAGTAGATAGCTGATATTAAAAGCAGGAAATGTTTATTATTCAGTGCAATAGGCTGTGGTGACATTTCTTATCATTTCAGAATAACTCTGCCAGAGGGTCTGTAAATAGTATTTGCCAAAGGCAATTTTACACATTCATAATATTCTTTGATGTCTAGGCTAGGCCCAGCTGACAGAGCCCCTGAGGCTATCTTTCTGCTTCTCTGCCAGGCTGATAAACCAGTGTGTGGGATTACAGAGAAAACAAACCCAAAGAATTGAATTTAGTAATTTCTGAATTAAATTCACCTTAAGAAAGCCCATGTGCAGCAGTAGTGGTCACTTAATAAGTAGTTGTTGAGAAAAGGGATGACTGCTACCATCAAGGTCAAGGAAATCATCTCAAGAGGGGAAAGTGACCTGCAGGAAGCATTCTGAGCAGATGTGACTCTATGCTTCTGCAAAGGAAAGATATTGAAAAGTGAACCACTCACTCTCAGAAATATGAATAATATGCTATAATGATTTAATATTTATTGAACTGTAATTCTTCACTTGTTAAAGGACTTTTTGAACATCTATTTTAATCACAGCAATATTAGACCTGTAAGGACAGTGAGAAAACTGCAGTATAGATGCATTTACCAAGAGGGCACAAGAAGTAAGAAGTGGCATTTTTCAGAATTCCCAAGTGTCTTACTGGTAATCAGTATGTACTCATAAAACTACCCCTTAGACCTTCTTCCTAATAGGTGTGCGTGTGTGTGTGTGTGTGTGTGTGTGTGTGTGAAATGTATGGGGGTGCATATCTAAGTATGTTGATATATAGGTATGTATGTGCCATGGGGCACATGTAGTCAGAGGACAACTCTCGGTGTTAGTCCTGATTTCTGTATTGTTTGAGACAGGGTCCATTTTGTTGTTCACTTTTCTGTGCTCCAGGCTGGCTGACTGTGGGCTTCTAATAGTTGTGCCCCCACTTCCTGGCTCCTGGTAGGGGCCTGCTGGGATTGTTGACACATGCAGTGCTGCAGGTGCTTCTTCTTTAGGCTCTGGGGATCTTAACTCATGGCATTAGTTTTTCATGCCAAATGCCTGACCCACCGAGCATCTCCCAAACCCTCAAAGATATTATTTTCTTAAGTTATTGTTTACATTTTGATTTTTATCCCTATATTTATTATTTGTACCTTTCTAATAGATTATACCCTTTATGAAAGTTTGGTTTTTGTCTTATTTTCTGTACTGTCTGTAACAACAATAACATTTTCTAGACCAGAATATTCAGTCAGTAAAAGTTTATTGAATCTCTGAATAACGTAACAATATGCTTGAGATATTACTCTTAGAGGTGAGTCGGTACTCTTTTCTTAAGAACATAGCAGCACAAATGTGAAATTTAATTCCCCAATAATGGCAAAAATACAAAATCTATATTGTACTGAAACTCAGCTCTGGCATTTTGATTTTCTTGCATTCTGAGTGATGTGGAGAAGGAAATTGACTTTGCAGATACCTTTTGTAACACCCTGACAGCTTAGGATGGTGGTGGAAGGGGACACTAGACATGGATGTGGGCTCAGGTCCCTGCTCTGTGTTTCTTTGTCCCATCGTTGGCTTGGCTTCTATTATGTCACTTCTTTGAATCTCCATTCCTATTGAATGTGAAACGGAATTTCAGAAATTCAACCATTTTTCATCTGACAGCTAAACAAAAACATGTAAAGATGTAACAGCTTAAAAAATGTGATGATGTAACAGCTCCTCTATGTATGATTTATTATCTATCCCTCTACCAGGTTAGTTTTTTAAAAGCCTCTGTAGTATGATTTCATGTTGAGGTTTAAGGTTCACCCCTTCAGCCTGAGTGATATCCAGTCACTTCAATGGAATATTTTGTGATCTTATAAATCTTTGCCTAGTAAATTTATCTTCCTGTAGTTTAATATCCCTCATAACCTATTGATCACTCAGTCTTTTAATTGCTTGAATAAGGCATGCACAATCTTTACTTATGAGCAAAACTTATTATCATCTGAACGTTTTACCTAACACTGCTTTCAAATATTTGTAGGCCCTTAATGCTTGCTGTTTTGCTTAGTATTATTTTCCAACTTGTCCATGAGCCCATGACAATAGTTTTCTTTTCCTCATCCACCGCATTGTAATGTTCTGATTTGTACATTGATATTTGCAGTGTGATGAACTCATCTATCATATAACATATCCTGTACCGTTTGGGTTTACTTTATACTAAATGACTTTCAGTATTGGGCATAGAAAGTGCTATGGGCCAAAATGTATTACTTAATAATAAAAATAATTTTTATATGGTAATGTAAAAGATACTAGAGTGGGTTGTGTGAACTTTTCCCTTAACTGATAGAATTTACATCTTTAATTTCTGAAACTGCAGTGATCAGAGAGTTCTGACCAACTTTCCTAAAGACAGTTTCTATGTATGGCTACAGGGCATTTCTGGGATGGCCAGTATCTGTGACAGGTACTGCAGCCCAGTATCCTTGATCCATTCTGAACAACTCTGAAGTTGTTATTTGTGCTTCAGTAAGCTACAGACCCTGCTGAGACTCGCTGGCAGCCTGTGTCCTGTCCCTTTCCTTCCCCCTTTCCCTTCCATTTCCTTATCCCTCCCCTCCTTTCCCCTCCCCTCCCTTCTCTTCTTCCCTTTTCTTTAACAGGCATCAAGACCAATACCACCCCCAAATAAAACAGTTCTTAGTTTTTAAGTTCTCAGAGGCTGTCTGTTCTGGGAGATTCCAATGATGCTCACTGATGGCACACTTTATTTATTTTATTTGAAATTATGAACAGAGAGGAACTCAATAAAATGTAGTAAGAACAGAACTAATAAAAAACAAATAATGAGATTCAGTGAATTCTGTATTGTATATCATGACAATTTTGTTTTATTTGTTTTGCTTGATTGTTGGACTGTATTTGCCCAGGTTTCTCTCTCTCTCCCCCCCTCTCTCTTTCTCTCTCCTCTGTTTTTTTAACTTTTTTTGAGACAGGGTCTCCCTGTAGCCCCAGCCTAGCCTGGCATTCACTATGTAGACCAGCCTGGCCTTTGTCTCTCAGAAATATACTAGTCACTGCCTCCTGAGTTCTGAGATTAAAGGCCTATGCCATCAAGCCAGGCTGTGATTTGCTTCTTAATTGCTATTTGCTATATGAATATGTAAGTTGATAATCAACACTTTCAAAAATGATAGAGAACAACGTGTCAGATGAGTAAATTTAAATCAAAATTTTAGTTGGATAGCATAATTACAGTGAATGAAATGGGAACACACTGACAGGCCTTTCCTTGTTATTGAAGCCCACTCCCAGATTCAAGTAGAGCTGATCCTGTCATTTTCTTATGCCAGAAGAAATAGGGGGGGGTGTTAGAATTGCCTAAAAAGTGTTGCCTTATGTGTTTTTTATGACTGGAAACTTGAATACTCAAATTGTCCAGAATAGGAGGAATGCAATATTGTTTTTATCTGAGACTTAAATATCTGCAGTTTAATGGATAAAAATCCTCCAGCAGTAGGCATCATTATACATTCGTCCCCTTCATGAAATCAAGAGTGTGTATTCACTTTAGCAGTGCTCACTAATTGGCTCAGTTCTGCCAACAAAAGCATGGCCAGTGGTGGCACACTTCAGGTTTGTAAACACTCAGAAATATTCACTCAAATTGGCCAGCTCCCTAGCAACCACCTTCACAAAGATGAACACCTTTGGTGGTAAGAACGAGCATATCCACCCCGTGGAAATAACAGCAGAGATGTTTTTCTCCTCCCTTCCCTCCCCAATGAATAGTAAACCGCCTCTTCTTGAAATAAAAGAACAAATCAAGCACAGAATTTTCATTTCTCAACTTTACGTTAGTGGCAATGGCAGGGTGGAAAGTGTCTTTAGGGGCAGACTTGATGCTTGTTTTCCTTCCTGCTCTGCACCAAAAATGCCGCTGAGATTTAATTATCTTTCCGTACTATTTTTCTCTACAAAGCCACTTACTCTTTTATTGTGTTGCTTTGTTGAACAAAAGATGTCAGCTTTCTTGAATTTTTTTTTTTTTTTTTTTTTGTCTAATGGTAAAGGCAGAGTGACTTCAAAGATGGAGAGATCTGGCTTTCTTGTCTTTAAAAAAGGGGATGAGTGCTTTCATAGTTTCAAGGTGATATGAAGGTGTGGAAGTGGGACTCATCTAGAGAAGGTCTGGAATAGGACTCAGTGTGGACGCTTAGATGTCTTGTGCTCTTCTTTCTATTCTTAGGCTCATTTTGGCTTCTGGTAACATAAAATACCTGTGTTTAGGTTCTTCAAAAGAGGAGTTATTTCACAAAATTACGAGTTGTTTGCATAGACGCTAGATAAGAATATAGTTAAAAATGGTATCAAAAATAGGATGATGCCAAGCACTGTAAAATGATAGAGTTAAGAAGTCCCTGTTTTTATTTTTATTTTTATTTTTTTATGTGTATGAGTGTATTGCCTGCATGTATATGAGTGCACACATGTCACGCAATGCTGCAGAGATCAAAAGAGGCTTCAGATTCCCCTGGAACTGGAGTTAAGGATGGTTCATAGCCACCATGTAGGTGTGGGAAATCGAACCCGGGGCTTCTGTAAGAACAGTCAGTGCTCTTAAATGGTGAGCCACCCTTCCAGCCCCTGAAGTCCCTGTTTTATTTTTTAAGAAGAAAAATAATCAGGAAAACTCTTTGGGAAATGGGCATAATTCAATTGACACTGCTGCTCTTGTTTTAATTTTCTTTTTTTCTTTTACCTGATTATTGTTCCCATGTTCTCCTGGTGGATTATGACTACGCAACAGGACTAGAGATATAGTGTGACCATTTGTGACCCACAGGGTCTACCAATGGCGTCTTTGGGAGGTAATTAGAACATGAGACCAGAACTGTCATTATTTGGATTAGCGCATTTATAAAGTGGATACTAGAAACTGCTCCAAATCTTCTACCACATGAAAACAGAAAGCAGGGACTACCAATGAATCAGAATCTGGCCAGATATCAAATCTCCTGAGGTGTGGGAGATAAAATTCAATCATTTATAAGCCACTTTGCTATGATATTTTGTTATAGCAGCCTAAAGAGAAAGCTAAATTTATAAACTCATCCTTTAGAAATACTGACTCTCTATTTACTTCAATTTTAATGTTCCAGGGAAAGTTTTGATTCTGGGGCATCTTGTCTGTCTATTGTCTATGCATTGGACATAAATATCAGATTTAAACTAGAAAAATCATGGCTGGTCTCATGTTGATTCCATGGATAAAGGGAAGGGGAAGCATGAAGAAAAAGTATCTACAAAGTAGACCTGGGGGAGAGAGAGGCAGAGGTAAAGCAGCAAGTATTCATACTTCTTTGTGTAACATGGTTGTGAGCTATTGATGTGAAAATCAGGAGAACATGGGGAAAATATTTAGAACCAAAACTAAATAATTTTGTTTGTCCTGTTGAGTGATATTTGAACCTAGCATTAGCCTGTTTATTTGGAAGAGTAACTACTTATTCAACTGCTGATTAATTCATTCCGTGTTCCCTCTCTCTAGTCATTCATTTATTCATTTGCTCTTCACTCATGCTCACAGATTATTTATTGAAACAGTAGCAAATTAGAAGCAGATAGGAGCATGACAAAAAAATGTATTCAGGATAAATCTGAAGGCTAGTGAAAGGTTGATCAGGGAATGCTGACACCTGCTAGCATGAATTTATAAGGCAATGGGTGAAATTTTAAACTCTTCATTCTATCCCACCAGTTTATTTAATTAGTTAGTTAGTTTTAGATATCTGTGGTTCTGGGCTCAAACTTAGAGCCTTCTACATTGAAACCCAGAGCTCTACTGTTGAATACCGTTTAGATTGAGTCTAGGGGAGAGATCTGCCCTGTCTAGGTGCTAATGCTCATGGGTTATTCCTATCAAATGGCTCCTCCCATTTACCAGACACCTCCAGTGTTTCTCTGGATCCTCTGCATCTGTTAAATAGTCCAATGAAGAGAAGGAATAGGAGAATCCAATAAAAATTTGGAAGAACAAGTTCTAGAAATGGCATTCTTCAACTCCTTCCACTTTCCAGTTTTCAGAACCCTGCTACTTAGGTAATTCCAAATCATGTGAGGCTACATGATGGCATCAGCCCATGTAACCATGTAGATAAAAGGAGTATGGTCCTCAGTCTCTGAGCAAGAGTTAGACACATGATGTTAGGAGTACCTCCAGGTGCTTATCACTCTGTACAGGAAATAAGAACAAGAGATCACAGTCCAAAGCTGCCTGTGATCCCAGAATTCACGGAAGAAAATGAACTTTCAATCATTTCTACGATGTTTTCATGCTCTTTCCTGGTTCATCCTCTTAAACACTGTGTTGCCTCTCTGCATGCACCTTTCAGAATCTGTGGTGACCAAGATCTCTGTGAAGCTTTCATGGGGAAGCAGGATGCCACTAATGATGCAGGACACGACTCAGTGGGGTGGGAAGAGGGAAGTCCAAGAAGCAGGTTGGGGTAGCTGGTCTGGGGGTTTTCGCCAGCTGTCACATACTGGCATTTGTTAACATGGAATGTGAGGAACTTAAGAATTAATAAAGTGAATTCCTGCATTCCATGAAGCTCTGCATATATTTAACTTTGTAAGAAGACAGAATGTATTTTATTTAGCAAGTGTTCTGTGGGATTCATGATTCATGATTCATTCTTAAAATGAAGACATGTTTTATGTGGTCTCTTCCAGTACACTAACTGTGAACTTAAAAAAAAAAAAAAAAACATAAAAAGAATGTTCCTTGTGTTATAACCCAGTACTTTCTGCCAGTAGAAAACCATTCAATTTTATACTTATCTTGCATGCTTCTAAATGAAGGGAAAGCTTAAAATATCTAATTTGTATTAGACAAAATAAAAATTTAATTGCTATATTTCACTAAGCCTATTCAAGGGACCATTTATGTTCGTGTCACCCTAAGTACTAATAAACTCTAAAAAGCAAATAATTAAAGCTCTAATTTAATTACAATTACCTTGAAAACCAAACTTACTGTGTGCTAGATGCTAACTAACACAGTGCATAACTTAATCTACTTCATTTGAACCAATATATTAATTAAGCACTGTTCCCATTTCACAGATCAGAAGACATAAGCTGAGAAAGGAAGCAGACCATGTAAAATACATGTACATGTTTATCCTCACAGAAAGAGTAGTATTTTCAGGTCTAACAAACCACTGTCTTGAATTGGAAAATTGCATAGATATCAGGATATTTACGATTTATGCCTGTTTTGATCCCTAAATTATAGTTTTTTTTTGTTGTTGTTGTTTTCTTTTGTCTTTTTGAGACAGGGTCTCCCTGTAGCCCCAGCTGTTCTGGAACTCACTATGTAGACCAGGCTGGCTTTGAACTCACAGAGATCCGCCTGGCTCTGCCTCCCTAGTGCTGGAATTAAAGGCGTGCATCACCACACCCAGCACAGAAATGATTTCTAATTTATGAAATGTGACACATTTATGTATCATATTCAGTAAGGAAAAATGTAGAGACAGTGCAGTTAAGTGACTGGGACATGCATATAAATCAAAATTCATCTTATCCATATTATTTATGTCTGATGTCACAAAATTATTGGATCATGTATATGAGTGTCAGGTGGGAAAAAATAGCTGCATCCAAAATATATATATTCAAATTCCTTGATTTGTCTTGGGCTGTTTCATTATTTAGATGGAGGAAAAAGGGAGACCATTGAACAAAGAGAGTGTAGATATTTTCTGGCACCTTAAATCAGTCCTTAAATTACCTTAAATCGGTCCTTTATTAAATACGTGTGTTGTGCATGTGTGTATGTATTTTTATGTGTGTTCGTGTGTGCATGTGCATAAGTAATAAAGTTCTCTAGTTTATCCTCCTGCTTAAAGTCACTTTTGAAAATAAAATTGGATCGTATTGATAATTAGCATAAACTGAAGAGATCCCAAGCAAATGGGGAACCATATTCACCTTGTCATAATAAAAACACATTTTGTTTTATAGACCTGGATGCATATTTCTATGATATTTTCAAAGAGAAAAAATATACGAAAAGAGTGCAGATTAGTGAATGTGCCAAAGCCAAAAGTTGGGTTAAATGGTGGAAATAATGGAGCAAAGAAATTTGGTGCGGGAGTGATGGGATTTCCTAAACCTTGATTGGGGTAATTACTTCCTGAATGTGATGTTCTTTGTAAAGATGGGTTTTAATGAATGTCAACTACATATTTTTTTTTTCCATTGCAGCTGGTGTGTGAAAAACAGGTCCTTGTTTGGACTGCAGATGCCCACATTCCTTCCTATGTTTCCACCTCTCCATTTTTCGGTACAAGGTGTGCATTATGTGTTTAAAGTAGCAGATGTAGCAAGTCCTACAACAAGACTGGCACACAGCTGAAAGGTATAGATCACAGATGAAATAGAGCATGAAAGGAGTATAGTCTCTCTCAGGAAAGCAAAGCAATCACTAGATTCACTTTGTGACAATGGTAAAGAAATAATTACCTTAAAATCATTCTAAAGCAAATGAAGCTGAAAAGTCATGTCTTCCCTTACTGTCTTCACCATGTGGCTGCGGCTGCGAGGGAGATTTTTGCACTAGCTTTACCAACTTGCTAGTGGGGAACAGGGCAGAAGCTGGGAGATGATTAGCAAGATGATACTGAAGTGGTGATGCTCGGTGATGGACACCACAAAACCCAGGAATAGATGGTGGGTGTGGTAGGGAGTGCTCCATTAACTATTCTGACAAATAAGGTTGTTCAAGAGAACATTTAAAGCAGTGCCCTAGTAATATCATTAATTTTTGGAAGAACACTTTCTTAGATGACTAAGTAAGACAAAAGATTCTTACATTTTTCTACTCAGTGTTCCTACATTTATATCATCTGGTTGGTGGGATCAGAAAAGCTTGTGTTATAACATTGTGTAAGCATGAATTATATGACCTTAATGGTTCGCATCATTTTCATCTGGCAATTTAAATGTTGCTTTAGTCTGTTTTCTGTAGCTATGATGGAATAACAGTCTGTTAATATATAAAGAACATAAATTCACCTATTACAGTTTAAAGGCTGGAAAATCCAGGATCTGATGCTAGCATCTGCTTGGCATCAATGAGACCTCGTTGCTGCTGTACTACAAGCCAAGGAGTATTTGTAGACCAGAAACCACTCATTCCTCTGGAAATCCTGAGCAACTGGGGAGCTCAGGGTAAACTGGGAAGGGGGTGGAGACTTGCTGCCTGCAGAGCTAGCAGTGGCGAGATTGGAAGAAGGAGACAGCCAAGCATGTGTGGTCCAGAGCTGGGACCAGGAACTGTGGAGTGTCCTGCGGGGTGTGAAAGCAAGATGGGGCACTCAAGAAGTGTGGGCACAGCATGTGAAAGCCTTGGGCAGGGCTTGAATGATACGTGAGTTATGAAAAGCCATTGTTTGTAAGTTGCTCCCTCCCTGTTATATAAACCCATGCAAACCCAAGATAAAAATGTGTTATGCCAGTTTATTGATCCACATCAGGACCACAAGACCCTGAGAGAGTGAGAGCAGGTCAAACAGAGAGCAGGAAGGGGAAATTTTAATGCAATAGTATCACATGGTGAGAAAGAGCAAAGGTCCTAGCTTGTGGGGTGGGATCTCTTCCTTCTACAAATGCTGTCATGGGCACCTGACTTCTATAACCTCACCTAACCCTAGAAACCTTCCATGGGCCCTACATCCAACTACCATTAGCATATAAATTTGGGAATTGCATTTCATGAACATTGTTTGGCACTTTCAAGCTGTATCTGCATCTTTTGACTTTAATGACACAGATCATCAAGATTTTAAATATATTTTACACTTAACAATGGTTCAATAGTAGCTCATAATTGATTTTTCTTACATTGCCCTATTTTTCCATTTTAAAATAATTATGATTTTAGTTTGCCTATGATACATAAAGATGGTGAAAAGATCCATGTTCTAAAATTCTAGGATCAGACAATTAAATTTGTGTCCAGAGGCCCAAGCCAGCTTAGTACCATGATATATATTAAGGAAAAATGGTATGTAGTATTGATAAAGACTTCAAATTCTAGCCATTTTCTAGGAAAGTTAAGCACCATTTTCACAGTTTTTTATTAACAGTGAAAAGAAAAAAAGGGAAATTCATTCAATGTGATCACATTGGTAGAGTGACAAAAACCTCCAGCAACTCCTCTGAGTGTCTTCCTCCATGTATGTTAAAGACGGAGGGCTCACAGTTCCTGCTCATAGGGATAGAACTGTGCTAGGGATGATATTCAGAAGTAAAATGAGAAATCTAGTTGATGCATTGTTTTCACCATGTAACAAATGGGCATTTAGATTGCCAGTTGTTTGGTGCAAGGCCTATAACAAAGATTCAGCATTGTACACTCTTTAAGATCAGACAATAAGAGGGGTAAAGCTTTCCTGCAGATAAATAAGATCCAGCATTCAAACAAGATTTTTTGCTGCAAATTCCAGGTGTGGTGCCTGTTTATACCCAGGTAGAGGTCTTCTGCTAACTGTCATCCCTCAAACAAGTCAATCACATCCTCTCCTGGGATCCAGGTCACCATTCATCTTTCTACTATAGTCTGTCTCCTAAAACTGTCCACTCTGTTCCTATATGACTTCCTGTGTATGACATTCTATGGCATGCAGTGTCCTCCTGTCCTGGCTTGTGAATCCACACTCCTGATAAACTCTTCTGAATCTCATCTGTCAGGGTGAGGTTCACAGCCTTTCCTCTAACAGTGAAGCGGAAGCGATCAAACAAACTAGTATTGAAAATGACTAACAGCAGCAGCACTGGCAATGCCATTAGTTTATATAGCTTTTACTATCTGGGTGAATATTCCAATTCTTTAATTAAGAAAGATAAGTAACTCCACAGATTGCAGCACTGAGTGTGCTTAATGCAGTCCCAGTGGGCTTGCAATGTCAAACCTTGACAGTGCTAGGATTCTGATTCCTACCCAAGAGATTACCAAAACACTGCAATTTACACAAAACTGTCTGTAGCATATGAATAAATTATTAGATTCGTTGCAGGATTTGTAAATTATCATCCCCAAAGACTGTGGAGAGGAGCCTTACATAGAACTTAAGGAACACATACACACACACACACGCACGCACGCACACACACACACACACACACACCACATTTGAATAGGAGTATAGCAAGGAATTTTGTATATCTGCTACTATATTAAGGTTAAGCTCACCTGAGTGGAGACTGATGTTATAAATTCTATGGAAAGTAGAGAAACAGTCCTTTCAAAGGTTGTTCATGGTGGTCACATTATCTAAGCCATTGCAAATATAAGATCACATAACAAAGGTAAATCAGCCTGCCATGACCCCTATGATTAACACAAATTAACCACAGAATTCCCAATGAGAAGGCTGATCATGTCCTAGCGATATTGAATATTCATCATCTCTGGTATCACTGCACCAGCTTTTATTCATCTCTGGTATCATTGTCCAAGCTTCTTTGGCAGTGGGTGTCTCAGGGCTGTTGTGGCCATTGCTGCTGCCAGTTACCAAAGTTACTAGGTCTGATGTTGTCAATTTTTTTACCAAATGATGCTGAAACAGCCATACCCCTCTGCAATTTCTCTCTAATGTAGGGCAAGGTAATTTCTGCAGACAAAACAAGGTTTTTATTTTCTTTCCTTCATAATTTTTATAACTTGCTTATGTTTTTCATGTGACCCATGAGCTTGGGCATCGTGATCTGCCCATCACTGCTTCTTTCTACTTGATCAGCACTTTCTTCTCATACTTAAAAGCATGTGCCAGAAACCCAAATTCTCAATGTCTATATATTAGCATCACTAGATATATACAATCTGTCTGGAATTCCATTTTTTCCCAGATCAGGATCCCTGGGATATTAGACCTGGAGAGTGACAAAGAATTCTGTTCTGCAGCCCTGGAATTCATTTGGATTGCTTATCAGTCTGTTTCTGATTCTTTTTTTTTTTTTTCCTGTCTTTTTGAAGCAGGGGCTCCCTGTAGCTCCAACTGTCCTGGAACTCACTATGCAGACCAGGCTGGGCTTGAACTCATGGAGACCCTCCTGCCTCTGCCTCCCAAGTGCTGAGACTACAGGCATGTGCCACCACGCCCTGCTCATTACTGATTTTTAATATATAGGATCATTTTTTGGGAAAAGTGCTATGTTAAGCATCATGACATAATGGCAAATAAATACTTTTGATAATTAAATGTAATTTACAATCTAGAACATCTTGTCTTTATAGGTCTCATTTAGATTTGGTAAAATGTTCATTAAAAAATGTAGAATTTAGCCTAGTGTGTTGCTGCATGTCTTTAATTCTAGCACTTGGGAAGTAGAGGCAGGTGGATCTCTGTAAGATTGGAACCAGCCTGGTTTCCATAGTAATTTCAAAGTCAGCTTGGATTACAGGGAGACCCTGTCTCAAAAAGAGCAAAGAAAAAATATGGAATTCTAAGATTGGGGAGATAAGTTTGTTGGTAATGTGCCCAACTTGAAACAGAAGGACCCAAGTTCGATTCCCAGAACTTTTACACCCTACCCAACACACACACTGTCAGTTGGGATTCCATGTGTTTATAATCCCAGCATTGGTTAGGCAGAAACAGGTGGAAGTCTGGGCACTGGTCAACCAGACTAGCTTACATGAAGTTCTAGGCCAATGAGAGATGTTTACTCTAAATGAAAGTAGATGATCTGGAATGATGGCTTGATGGTTAAGAGCATTCTTGCAGAGGACCTGGAAATCATTTCTGAGTGCTCTGATGTCAGCTCACAGCGGTCTGTAACTCCAGGGAATCTGATGCCCTCTTCTGGCCTTCGTGTGCTCTCACACACCTGTGCTGTGCATAAACTCATGCAAGTTCATATATACACCAATAAAGGTACTTTTTAATAAAATTGAAGAAGGTAGATAGCTCTGAGGGGCAATATGGGAGTAAGGTTTTTCTCTGTCCTTCACATCCATATTTGTAAATACGCACATACACCTGTATACACATGAACATGCACAATATGCATACACACACACGTACACACACACACGTACACACACACACACACACACACACATATATATATATATATATATAATTCAAAATCTGTGTTTGCTTTTTGAATAAAATTCTCTCTAGTAGGTAGAGTCTGAGCTAAAAGTCGGGTTTCCTAGTTGAAGAGAGAAGATTATATAAAATCATAGAATTTTAGTTACTGTAGCTCTTGGACAGAAAAGTATGTGCAGTGAAAATCAATATGAAAGCACTGGAAAATATTGAAGAAGAAATCTGCATTGATTAAGCTGATCATAGATCACTAATGGATTGGCAGTGCAGAGATTACCCAACAGCCCTGTTTTAGACAATACCTGATCTTGTAGAATGGACCTTGGCAAGGCCCTGAAATTTCATTCCAATTATCTTTTACTTGAACCTTAAGGAAAGGGCCCTGGGAAGGTGACTCAAGATCAAACCTGTCAAAGCACGGTGGGCTTGTGCATTGACCTCTCCAATGACTTCCTCAGATCCTCCAGGCTTGCCCATCTGAGCCCTCCTGCTTAGGCTAAGGGAAGGACAGAAGCCCTAAGGAACGCATCTCAGCAGTCTTTGCTTATGTATCTCCCTTCTCCCTGACTACCTCTTAGGAAAGACTCCTGACTGATTTTTCTGTCACTCTTTAATAGTTAATCCTCACCTTGTCTGTTAAAATATTTTGGCAACTCCCTCAGGCCAGATGAATCCAAGTAAGTTTAAATTAGATGTCTCAGCACCATCACTCATTCAAAATAATACCAGACAGAACTAACCACTATCTCCCTCATTATAGACAGAAGGTCTTGAATGAAACCCCTTAATCAGCCTTTTTTTCTGACTCTGGGACAGAGTGCAACACATTTGTACTACACCTTAGTCAGAACTCCTCAGCCATAAGGAGACATTTCGTATTAACATGAAGCTTCAACATTTCTCAACACAGTATAAAATTCTGCTTTTAGCAGAATGCTATCGGCAATGCAGAAAATCTGATCTTGTTACATCTGTGCTAAAACACACTCAAGGAATTCCATCATCAGCTGCATGCTACCTTACTTCTGCTGTCTGAGCTAAAGGGTCCACTACAATTTAGACAGACCCACCTTTCACTGTCTCACTTCTCTAATTCATAACCCTAAGAATTTCTATACCTCCAGACAGATAGCTCAAACCTGCCTCTGTATGGAAAATACCTTCTCTGCTTCCAGCTCCTTTCACTGAAATTGTGTCCATCCTTTAAAATCGTTTTCAAGCATTCTTCCTCCTTTGTGCCTTTCCCCTTCTTCATATGGATGGAGCATCTCCGTTCTATAAATTTCACTGTTTTAGACTACCATTATTTAACTCTAGGGGTGAAAATTAGAGCTGTGCAAAGTCTTATAACTTGGTGCTAGTTGTGTTCAAGTGAATCTTAGGTTACCTATGAATGCATTTGCTTACAGACTACTCAGTGATGTGTATCACATTTCATCAGATGTGCTGTTTTTCTATTTCTTCTCCTTGTGGCCTTCAGTCCCTTTCTAGACATTTCTTAGTTTTTAATCTGCTGCATATAAAACAGTTTCCAAAGCCATAAAGAAAATGTGATGGCTAAATAAATGCCAGTCTCCCCATAACTCCTGAGGGGCAAGGTTTGCTCTTGGTTCTAGGATTACAGCATGTGTATATAGACTTCAGATGGGAAACGCCCTGCGTGAGCTACGTGCTGTTAGTTTTCGTCTCATTCATGTAGGAAGTCTTAGAAAATTAAGACCACCAAGACAGCCCATATGGTACAATGGAGAAGTCACCTGATGGAAACTGGAGATGAAATGAATGCTACAGGGTCACCTCAGTTTCTGAGGTTTAGAGTACACGTGTATTTTCAGTGCAGAAATCTGTCAAAAATAGAAGTGGTTATCTTCCTTGAAGGGGAGAAAAAAATCATGTTAAATAGTTCTGATTTGGTCTCACTTGGGCTTACTTTCACAAAAATAAGAAAGTGAATTTCATATTGGGCTTACCAGAAGTGCTTTCCACCAACCCTGCTGACCAGTTTGATCCCTGAAATCTACAGAGTGGAAAAAGAGAACCAACTCCTGCAATTTGTCCTCTGGCTTCCACATATACCATGTAAAGTGCACAGCAAATGACTGTAAATAAAATAATTAAAATACTTTTCATAGCCAGCCATGGTAGCCCAAACCACTAATCCTAGAACTAGAGAGGCAGAGGCAGGCAGAGCTCTATGAGATTGAGGCCAGCCAGGTCTACAAAGCAAGTTCCAGGGCTGCTATGGCTCCTGAGAGAAGCTGTCTCTAAAAACCAACATATATAATGTTAATGCTTTTCTCTTTTTCTAATTATATCACCTTTTTGGTGCTTAATCAACATGCTTTTCCTTCTTAAGGCCAATTTAAAAATTCTAGAATGGCAAAAGTCTTATCTCTGTTTAGTAATCTTTTGTGTAACTTGCCTCAGGAAGGCATTTCTGAGACATGCAGTTATGTCGATTTGCAAACTGCATAGCATCCCCTGTGTGTTCCATGGACTGTGAGCAGAGGTAGGGGCTGAAAGAGCTCATGTTTCTTCTGCAGACATTTAACAGTAAGTGTATAGATAAAAGAAATGTGACCAAAGAAACCCACACGAATGCACTTTCCTCCTTTCAGTGTTTCTAACTTAAGAGAGTGAAGCCACTGAAAGCATAGTAGTAACTTTTTTCACAATGTGATAATTCCTGTCAGTACATATTTTGCAGGAACTCAAGAGCATGAAGCAAAGAAAATACAACACTTTAGCAGCAATCAAAATCTATACCATCAAGCTGAATGACAGTGAATTTCAGCTATATTATTTTTCTAAATACAGACATGTGAAATGGCTGTATTCAAAATAATTTTGGTTATGTAGTCCATGGATTCTGACAAGCAAGCTTAATTTATAATTTCACTTATAGCTATCACATTTTAAAATAGTTAATATGACTAAGGTGAGAAATATGCTTATCTTTTTTATCTTATGTTGGTGCGTATTGTGTGTGTTCATACATGTTTGTATATGTGCTAACATGTGTTTAGGTGAATGTCTTTGTGTGTGAGTTTGGAGCATGGTGGCCAAAGGTAGCTTTTTCTCACTATCTATTTTCATCTTATTTTTCAGATGAGCTTTCTCACTCATCAATTGATTAAACTGGTTGATATGAAGTCACAGTGGTCCTTCAGGCTTTCTAAACACACACACACACACACACACACACACACATACACACACACACACACACAAACGCCACCCAGTGCTAGGGTTACAGTGGTTCCAAAATTTTCACATTGTTTCTGAGGATCTCAAATCAGGTCCTTCTACCTGTACAGCAAGCATTCTATGACTAAGCCACCTCCGCAGTCCAGTATTTTATCTTTCTAAAGAGATATTCTCATCCATGCTTTTAAAATCCTGTTATTATAGAATGCATAATTCCTAAAGTAAATCTCAGGAAAAGACCAACTCAATCAAATCTGTGTTACATGTAGAGTCATAATTAACTCTATGGGAAATTATTTAAATTACCTCATGGTACAGTGATTTATTTACTCTTTACATTCATTTAGAAAATACATTGTAAATTATACTCTCTGAACTCAGATTTCCAAGAAAGTGAGGCATTGTTATACCCTCTCCTCTAAATGTTTATTCTAACCCTAATCTTAAACCCAATATTAACACTTCCCATAGCCTTCCCTTCCCCTGCTGCATATAAAGTATAAGTTACAAGAAATCGGGATAAAATCTTTAGTAGAAAGAATGCCAGGATTAAAAAAAAAATGTCTCATAGGAAGGAATGTGCATTAGCAACTAAAGTAATGAACTTCAAGCTAACGTACACCAGGCTCATATGTGTTAAGAACAAACCACTTGGATACTGAAGGAAAAAAGAAAATTTATATTTAGTATTTTATGTTGCAAATTTAATTTCTTGTCATATTATAAATATGAATCCTTATATTTGCAGTATGCCAGTCACTACACATCAATGATGCTCCAATGATGGAGACTATTACAGAGTTCCACAACTGGTCACACACACAGAATTTATTAATATTTTCTGTAGGATTTCTAGTACACAGAATATATTTAATAGAGATAAATTTGTAAATAATGACAAATTCTAGATGTGCTCTTTTTTATTTGTAATTTGGGGTGGAAAAAAATTTAAAGGAAAATATAGACTTCTTAACTTGAAATTGTCCAGTACTGAGTCTCTTTGAACTGGTGTGAATGTGAGCTTTTCTGTTTTCTGAAGACTTTTTGATGACAACAAAGAGAGTAAAGGAAGAGGGAAGACTAAAAGGCTCCAAGGGAAGGATGGTGATCTACTGAAATCAAGGAATGGAGTGAAGAGGAGGAACAGACGCTGGATTGGAGTTATGTAAGGGAAGGCAAGTGAAGCAAGTGGATTTACACAATGTGGGCCATGAGATTAAAGGGTTTCTAAAGGACCTGAGGCTCAGTAACAGAACCAAGGCACATTGCCACTAGGACCCCAAATACAAGAAGGACTTGGGTATGATCTGAATGAAAGCAAGCATGAATTCAGCATGTGAGCTGGAGAAGAGCCTTTCTTGTTTGAGATGTTCAGGTAGCAGTTGAATAATTAGATATTTTACCAAAGAGGAACCAGATGGTGATTCAGATTAACATAGATGCTACTGCAGTTGTTTACTTTTGAAATGAGGAGTCCAAATTTAAATTTCTGGAAGCACTTAAAACCTTATGCATAGATGGAATAAAATATTGCCTTCACGATATCATTTCTTAGTGCCAGAAAGTTGTTTCAAAACAAGTTGTTTGTTGCATAGGCCTTCATTTGCTGCCATAAATGTAACAATCTTAGCGTGCACACAGTTAATTGAACAAGACTGGTTTAAGTTTCTAGAGATCCACAAGGACCATTCTGCTAAGTGAAATCGATAACACACAGAAGGATAAATATCATATGAACTCATAAAAATGCAGGATTAATCCTGGGTGTCAACTTGATTGGATTAATAAATGCCAGGGAGATTAGTGAACTATACTTCTTAGTGGTCTTATGAAGACATTTTTAGACATGATTACATCTTGAGAGTTCTGATCTAATCTATGGTTTAACCCATTGGTGTACTCTTAACAACATAGATTTGTTGGCAATTAGCAAAATGTAGGAGATGGAACCCAGTTGGAAGTAGTTGATCACTAGAGGCATAACCTTAGGATTTACCCTTGGCCCACCTTTCTTAACTGCTTGCTCAGCTTCCTGGATGCCTTAAGGTGAGTGCCTTCCATCATAGTCGCCCACCATCATGGTGCTCCACTTCCATGTAGGTTGTGAACATGGGGCCAAGTGACATTGGATTGGCCCCTCTAAAAGTTTAAGCTCAAATAAAATTTCCTCCCTTTCATTGTTTCTGTGAAATACTTTGTAGACATGAAAAACTGAATAACAGATGGAATCTAAGAAGAGAAACAAAATTGAGTTCACTGAAATAGAATAGACTTGAAAAGGAGGTGGAGATAAAGGATTGAAGAGTTACCGATCCAGGAGTATAAATTTACAGCTAGAAAGTAGGAAGGAATTTTGAGAACTTCAAAAAATTTTTTAAATTGTGAACATTTTATTTTAGTTTTTCCCCAATTTTAATTGAGTTCTTGTGCATTTCATATTTGAGAGCTTTTTACATTATGATAACCACTACAATAAATTATATTGTATTTCCAAATAACTAAAAAGACATTAGAGGTGTATCACCACAAATTTTAAATTAGTGAGTTGCTAGATACATTAGTGAGGTTGATATTATCACTCCAAAATGTGTACATGGAATAAAAATTCAAGTTATACTTCACAACTGTAAGACAATGATGGCTTGAAAACTTAAAATAATTTAAAAATTGCTAGAACCCATTTGGAAGATGGGCAGCATGAGACTAGGTTAAAGACCGTATCGTTAAGGACTAGAGTTAAACTGGTATCATAATGAGTGTGGGGTGAAGAAAAAATTTAGAGTTGTATCAAATCAATAGATGAGAAAGCCATAGACTTTGAATCTAAATGAATGCCCTATGCCTTTCTCTTCGGCACACATCTTAGGGTATGGATTTTGTATTACTGTTGATGGAATGAAAATTGAATAATCAGACACAAGAGAAAATAATAAAGCACAGAATGAGAGGCCTAACCATCACTAACTGATGATCAGTAGGTTTTGATCCAAGAGTCATTGCTCTTAAGTAAATATTGTAAATATTTAGTAAATATTGTAGCATATAATTCAGGGCTAATCATTATTAAACATGCATATTTCACTTCCTGAACTTTTACTTTTGGTTTTTCTGTAAGTCCATGTAATGTTTAATTTGCCTAAGTACTTTATAGATGAGAATATGTATCTCATGTTTTTTAAAATAATGGATTATATAAAATTATGATAATATATAGGTTTTATTCACTGATTGTTATTCATTTATATGGTCCTTTCTCATTTGAAGGAGCCTACTTGGAGGCTCTAGCAGGAAAACATATCTACTTGTATATCCTTGGCAGAATAATTGTACTTTTTGATCAGGGAAGATTGTCTTCTTTGATTAAACCCAAAGCTTTTGGGGGGACAACATGTAATGATGCCAGAGAACAGGGACACATGCTTAGCCAGCTAGATCAGCTGAATCAACTCCAGTGATCAGTACACTGATAGATATCACAGATATAATACCTTCATATTCCTTTTCTCATTTAAATAACCGTATAGTATTCCATACCTATAGAGTGACTTAACAGTCATATGTAGCCCAGACTGGTCTCAAACTCACTATGTACCTGAGGATAACCTTGAAATATATATATTTTTTGAGACAGGGTCTCCCTGTAGCCCCAGCTACCTGGAACTTGCTATATAGACCAGGTTGATTTCAATCTCACAGAGATCTTCTTGCCTCTGCCTCAGCTTAGATTAAAGGCTTATATCAAAATGACCAGCTATAAATTATATAACAATACAAAATACTTATAAGGATACTATATATAATAAAATGAACTTAGGGAAAAAGTAGATTGAAATTTGTCATTTCATATTCATTATGGTATAGGAATAACTACCTCATGATTTTAAATTTACACATGTTCATGCCTCTATATAAGCATGTGATTGTAAATGTATGTTTTATATATGCATATCATGCTTGTGTGTACTTGTGTGTTTCTACATATATTGATTGGATTTAAGTACGTTCCAAGTAAAATGCATTATGATATGATTTCTAAGACTTATCTTCCTAGAAATATGTAAGTTGGATATAGATACAATAGCATTGTCTGCATAATACTCAAACTAAAAACATTTATCCTTAGGAAATATTTTCTATTATTCCAGTGGCTTCTATTCGTTTAGGTTGCAAAAAACAAAACAAAACTATAAATTTTGGTAAAGGCTTTCATTTAGAGATGATGCTGGTGCTTGAAGTCATCAGGTTCTGATGTTCATGCCATTTCTTTTCCTTAGGAACCTTTCCAGTTGTGTTATGTAGAACCTAACATAAAACAGGTACTTAAAATATTCTTTGTAGCCTGGCATGGTGGCGCACGCCTTTAATCTCAGCACTTGGAAGGTAGAAGCAGGCAGATATTTGTGAGTTCAAGGCCAGCCTTGTCTACATAGTGAGTTCCAGGACAGCTAGGGCTACGAGGAAACCCTGTCTCAAAAAGACCAATATATATATATATATATATTCTTTGTAAATATTTGTAATGGTGAGGTATACTGTTATAAAGATAAAAGTACAACTAATTTTTGCACAAAATCCTGAAAGAATCCCCAAATTAGGTCCTGCTTATCTATAACCAGTTGTTTTTCTATCACTGCATCAGCATTTTGGGTAGGAAGACAAAAGCAAGTGTGGGACTGGCACCATTCACTGAGGAATGGTATAGAGAAGAATGTGACTCAAAAGGCACATACTTGCATATCCAAAGTGTGTGCTCAGTCTCTACACAGCATTCTGGAGGGTCTGACAATGTTTATAACTTCTCTAGATTCAGAGTACCTATTTTCTGGTTTTTAAAAATAAGCTTGGCACTTAAATTTGCTACTGCTACTCTCTTACTTTGGAAATTAAAAATCCTCTTAGTTATTACCAACTCAATGTTTCCTTGTAAAAATTTTTTTGGCCAAATTATGATTATCAAGTAAAGAATGTGTTTGTACTCATTAATGTAACCATAATTTATAAATGTTACTTCAACAATTAATAATGACTGCAAATGCACAGCAGTATCCTCTGAACCAAACTGTCACTGTCTTCATCATATCTGTTGTGTCTGTCTGAGAAAGATCTTCACAACTGGCTTTTAGACTATTGATATCCCCTCAGAGAAGAAAGAGGACTGTCCTTGGACCCTCATCTGCATATCCAGCAACTCTTTCTGGATAATTGATGCAATTCTGCCCAATTGAATTTTGCCTCTTGGTTTCAGTGAGGATCTAGAATACATAGGCTAGCCGATCTTAATTGAGAAGGGGACTCCATCCACACAACTTTGGGAGGCTGTCATTCATGCTGGGACTAGATCTACCAGTGTGGCTGCTTTGGGTCATCCACATGCCTATCTGTAATCCCTCAGCCGTACTCTATAAGTAAACCTAATAAATTTATTCATTCTCCATGGAAAACTTTGGCAGAATCTAACCTCCAAAACCACCACAGGGTGAAAATTCTCATAACAGTTCATCAAACATTTCCAAAGAAAGTTCTTATGAATGACCGAAGTTCATTTATTCATTCTGGAAAAAAAATACTTTAAAAAGTCTACCCTTTGGAAGATGTAAAAAGAAGTCTGTCATTCAGTAATTGAATCAAAGCTGCCGTCATCACATACAACCATCTCAGGTTTGTCCTTCCTGGTGAAGCCATGTACTCTGACATTGTGAGAGTTAAAAGATGTACTTCCCACCATGCTTGCAGTCAAGAAGGAAAACATATGGAACTTGGTTGTTTATCCTGTCAGCTTTTCTAACACCCAAGGTCTTGGCATAATATGCTGTAGTTACAATGTAAGAAAAAATATGTCCAAAATACAGCATGATCTGTCATACGTAGGAATGAATTGAGGAATTACCATTCCTCCATCTTCAAAACATCTATACTGAAAGAATATTAACTGATCTACATAAAATCACCAAGTTTTAGGTAAAAATTGTCAAATATCAACATATTTCATTTATCATGCAGACTTAGAAAGGACTGGAGGGCTAGAGAGATGGCTCAGTGGTTAAGAGCACTGACTGCTCCTGCAGAGGGCCCGGGTTTAGTTCTCAGCACCCACATGATGGCTATCAACCACCTGTAACAACATTTCCAGGCGATCCAACACCCTCTTCTAGCCTTTGTGGGCATTGCACAACATTGTTTCCTTACATACATTCAGACAAAACATTCATGCACATGAAATAAAATAAAAAGTTAAAGATCTTTAAAAAGGGCTGGAGAGTTAGCTTTGTTGGTAAAGGATTTACCATGTAAACATGAGGCCTTGAATTTGATCCCTAGAGCTCATGTAAATAAGTTGAGCATGGTGATGTACTTTTGTTCTATTATTTAACTTATTTTTATTTTATGTATGTAAGCACACCACTAGCATGCAGTGTCTCAGAGACTAGAAGAGAGTGTCAAATTTCTTTGAACTTGAGTTACAGACAGATGTAAGCTGCCAACTAGGTACTTAAAACTGAATCTGAATCCTCTGCAAGAACAGTCATTACTCTTATTTGCTGAGCTATCTCTCCAGCCCCATGGTGATGTGAACTTAGAATCCAAGCACTGGGGAGGCAGAAGCAGGAGGATACCTGGGGCTCACTATTCAGCCAGCTCCAGGCCAATGACAGACCCTGTCTTACAAAGTAAGGTAGATGAGACTCCTGAGAAGTGAAACTAAGATTGAAATATGACCTGGATATAAATGCCCACCAACATGCACATGCACACACAACTACACATACATATTCACACACAAATATAGTATTCAATTTCATGCACAGAAAATTCAGGGACAAAATAGATTTTTAAATTTTATTTTTTGTATTCATGCTTAGTTTATCAAAACCTTTCTTCATTGTCTATGGTAGGTGAATTTCAACTCAGGCACAAATGAGCTATCACAGATATTTCATTATTATTGTGCAAATGAGCAAAGTTGAGGTTCCATTCTGCTGTCTCATTTGATACACATTGGCCTTCTGTGGGAGGGATACCATTGATAAGGACTTCTCCACCTCCACCTAGTTGTTCCACATTCAAATAAAACTGACTTCAGCATTTCATCATGGGGAAATTGACATAATTAAGTAGTCTTCTAAGAAAAACAGACTCCCATGTCTGTAATGCTATTAAATATTTATAGTGCACATCGGTTGCAGTAAATTCCTTGACAGAAAGGGATTCTACCAAAGTAGATCAGATGAGAACACCACACTACCTTGTAGCAAGGGGATCTGGCTCTATAAATCACTAAAACTATGTAACTGTGTGCATAAAGTATACACGTAGAAGCTGCATAGAGTAGAGCATAAAGAGACTATGAAAGCAAACAAGCATGTCTAGAATATGTTTACCAACACTCCCAGGTCTCAGTTCAAGCATGAATTTGATTTGCTTGCCTCTGAAGGAAGGGATTTCCTCAATATAAATGTTTATTCCAAGCTGCAATTAGAAGTAAAAAGGGGAAAAATGAATTATACATGTGAGTACAGTCCTCTTGTATGAAGGTTTTAAATAAAAATAACCAAGAAAAGATACTGGATTATAAAACTAACTCGAGCCAGGCATGGTGGCACACTCCTTTAATCCCAGCAATTGGGAGGCAGAGGCAGGAGGATCTTTGTGAGTTTGAGCCCAGCCTGGTCTACGTAGTGAGTTCCAGGACAGCTGGGGCTACAGGGAGACCCTGTCTCAAAAAGACAAAAAAAAAAAAAAAACCCTCAAGTTAAAAAAGAGTTCAAATCCTCTTCTGAGACAGAACTGGATTTGGGTAGGCAAAGCAGCCAACAAACTTGACCCATGTTTCCTGACATTGTCAAGAGGAAAATCCAGCTAACCTGAATGGCAAAACTAACTTCCGTTAGCTTTTTTACCACCTTTGATGGTGGGAAAGATGGCTCAGTATGTAAAAGTGCTGGCCATGCAAGCCTGGCAACCTGAGTTCAAACTCCAGAATACAGGTGGAAGGAGACAACTAATTTCCAACAGGTATCCTCTGACCTCCATATACATACTGCCACATTGGCACACACAAATTTTTTTTTTTAGTTAACTTTTAAGTGACTCTAGATTCTAAATTAAAGACTAGGCCAGATTGTCCAGATATATGAAAAATGTCTTATTTTAAACAATACTAGTAATAATGGTAGCGTTTTGGTGGCTCACACCTGTAATTCTTGAATTCAGGAGGCTGAGGTAGGACAGCCATTAGTCACTGCTATCTTGAGTTTCAAGTCAGTGCGGGACTTTGTCCCAATCAAACAATACAAGGAACAGAGAATGTAGCTCAGTTAGTAGTGTGCTTGCCTAACATGCACGAAGCCCTACATAAATCTTGCATAATGGAACATGCCTACAATTCCAGAACTTAGGAAGTGGAACTAGGAGGATCAGAGTCAAGATCATCCTCAGTAATATAAGTGAAATAAGGCCGAACTGAGATACATGAGGCCCTACCCCCCCACCAAAAAAAAGCTAGTGCTACATGATGATCTAATCAGTAATCAAGAACCTAAATTCAATCCCAAGAACCCACATAAAAAGATGATTAAAAACTCACAACTGATCATTGTGTAAAGAATAAGAGACTAGAGAGTACTTATTCTTGAATCACATACCCTATATCAAACTTCTACCTCCCAAGGTTCAGGGACCACTGTGGAAGAGAGACCAGAAAACCTGTAAGAACCACAGGTGTTTGATGACCACAGTGTTCCATACAGCTGGTCAGTTACTCATATGAACTCACAGCAATGGTGACAGCATGCACTCTTCCCATGTAACCTCAAGCCAGACTAAAGTCCAGCATACACATGGGGCAGTAAGAAACCCCAACGAGAGTGAGGGTCTCCCTCTCAAAAACTAGGGAGAAGTAAGGGGGTGCAAATGGGGAAGGGGATCAAACCAGGGCTGAAACTGTATGGAATCCACAAAAAATCAATTAAAAACTAACTAAATTTAAAAAAAAAGTGAAAAAGATATTTGTGGTAGCATGCACTTGGAGCTCCAGCAATGGAAGGAAGAGACAGGTAGATGCCAGGGCCTTGGCTGGTGGTGAGTTCCAGGAGAGTGAGGGTCTCCCTCTCAAAAATTGGTGAACAGTCCCTGAAGAACAACACCTGAGGTTTCCCGAAGCCTGCAAAACCGTGCTTACTGGAACGCTCACACATATTCACACCCATGTATATACACATTCCCCTGCACACATATGAATATGCATACACACACACACACACACACACACACACACACACAAAGCGGGGAATATAGAGCAGTGGAAGAGTGTTACCTAGTATGCTTGAAACCCTGGGTTCTATTTCAGTACTGAAAAAATTAATATTAGTGAAAACTATAATAATAACTACAAAAAACTCAGAATTTTAGTAGGTAAAAAAATAATCAGATTGTAGTCAGTTGGCTTACACTCTTCAAAATCTGTGTTCCAATTAATCAACTAGATAAATACTACCCAAAACATCTCATACTGATTATGAAGTTAGCTAATTATTGTCATGGTTCTTCCAAAAATAATATCTTCACAGCATGAAAAAATAAAAATACTCCAGAACAGAATTGAAATATTAGAACTGTAGGTTAAGCAACTGCCCAGTATTATCAGTCTTTTATCCTACTTTTTAAATATCAAAAGGGACTTGCAGTAATAATACTTTACTTCTTAAAAGAGAACATTGAGGTTACAATGGATGGTACAGTGCAGAGCTTAAATTATCTAATCAAGATTTGATTCAAAATTCCATGCTCTAGTCACTAAATAAATAAGTTCTCTGATAAAAGTTGAATGGATCAATAAATGGCAAAATAAATGGAATGTTTTATGTTCACGTGTGAATTTGAATTTGCAAGTATTTTAATTAAATTAAAAATTTAAAAATTGTTAAATTATGAACAAGACACAAACAATTTTTAAATTAAAAACTATCACAACTTTGCAAATCTTCCAAGAAATGTGTTGGCGTGTGCTCCATGTTATGTTACCAGCAGCCTAACTAGGACCAGTTAGAAGTCAAGGGTGAGCAAAAAGCAAAATATTTAACTTAGTGCTTGGTTGTGGAGTTTTAATATCATCATGGACTGAGTCTTCTAGTCCTCATTCTGACAGTGTCTTCCTTGTAATTTTCTAGTCGCAATTATTAAAATCTCCCTGCTTCTATAATCTTCATCTTTAAATAAAAGTATTAATAGTGGATTTAAGCATAATGGAATCTGACAAACAAGTGTTTTAAGTAATTACATGTTTCTTGCATTTTTGAACCTTTCTGACAAGTAATTTTAAAAACAGAACATAGTTTACAAACTTAAGAGATGCAATTCCTGAACCTGGAGAAATGGCTCCACAGTTAAAAATGGTGGCTGCTCTTGTGGAGGACCCACATGGATGCTAATAATGTCAATAACTCCAGCTCCAGGAGATCCAATACACTTTCTGATCTCTGTGGAAGTATATGCACAGGTGCTGTTATATACATGCAGACAAAACACTTACATGCATAATTTAAACTTTTTAAAAAAATATTTTTAAACTGGGTGTGTTTGTACACACGTTTAATCTGTGAGATGGAGGCCAGCCTGGTATACATAGCAAGTTCCATGCCAGCTGGGACTACACAGAGACTGTGTCTCAAAAAAAAAAAAACCGAAAAGTTTTGTTGTTTTTTAGTTTTTGTTTTTTGGGTTTTTTTTTGTTTGTTTGTTTATTTTTAATTCTGAATGTGGTGGCATATGCCTTTTTTCCTTGAACTTGGGAGGAAGAGGCATAAAGATCTCTGTGAGATCAAGGTCAACCTGGTCTACAAAGCAAGTTCAAGGATAGCTAGGGTTGCAGGAAGGCCCTTTCTCAAAAAAAAACAAAAACAAAAATTTAAGCTATAATTCCTAAAATGATTATATATCACTTACCAAGCTATTTGTTTACTTTTCTTAGTGGTAATTTTAAAATCGTATGCTCACTATAGAAATTTTAATAATTACAGAATAGACTCTAAAGGAACAGAAAAGAGAGATGTAATATTCCCCATGCAACTATAACTTGTTTGTATGCATAACAATCCAGAGTTCATTAATGTTCAATTCTCTAGAAGCAATGCATCACCTTAAAGTCTGGTGTCGTTTTTCCAGTGTAAATGAATGGTGCACTCAATAATGTAAATATTGGAAAATATGTGTATATAGCTCTAATAATGGGCATAGCATTGCTTGCCAGAAAGGAAATCTTATACTAAAGAATAAGGTCTAAAAATTCATTCTGAAAACATTCAAGCATTTATAAAGGTAAAACAAGAGCACAACAGATGCACAGGTAACCTAGCTATACCCCATGCTGTCCCCAGAGTAGCTAGCAGTCATTGATGAACATTGCTGAATCAATGACTTCATCAAGTTTGTAAAATGAGAAGATAAACTTTTTTACATGTTTACTAATAGCTTTTGGGAAAGATTTTATAAAATTAAACACACATAAATATATAAGTACATATTTATCAGCATGCCGTTGCCACAAGAACTTAATACTATTTTAGGAAAACCACTTAATTGATATATTAAGGGTTAAAGCAGATATATAAACATGCAGATATTTTTTGTCTTGTATCTTTGGTATTTTTTGTCCTGGAAATCAGACTCAGGGCTCATCAGTGTTCACCGTGGCACACCTCCATATTTTAAAGACTTAAAAAATATTTTCAGAATTTTTCCCTTTTAACTTGTTGGCTATTGTTACCCTCATGATTACTAATTTTAAGATAAGGAAATGGACAAAATTTAGGGTAGACTTAAAGAATTTTTTTTTATGTGTATGAGTGTACTGCTTGTATGTGTGTAAGCACACCCATGTCATGCAATGCCCAGGGAGTTCAGAAGAGGGCGTCAGATCCACTGAAACTGGAGTTATGGATAGTTGTTAGCTGCCACATGGGTTCTTGGAATTGAACCCAGGTCCTCGGCAAGAGCAGCCAGTTCTCTTAACTGCTGGGCCACCTCTCTAGCCCCTAGGAAGAATTTTTAATGAATATTTTATTAAGATTTTGTGCATTTCATATAACAAATCTTAATCATATTTAGACACCCTCCTCCATCTGTATTCCCTCCCTGCCGTGGTCTCCACGGCCAGATTTCATGCATTCTGTAATGTATTTAAAAGCCTATCTGGCCAAAGACTCCTGTGTTGAACCTCCCTTACCCATGTGGAAGAATGGGTAACCACTGTGGAAGAGTGGGCAGAAAGGGTGTAAGAGCCAGAGTTGGGGCATTAACTTAAGAATTTTATTATATACTAGTTATCAAATATCTTTCCTCATTTGTGCCTATTATACATTAAATTATCTCTTCATAGTTATCTAGACTATAACAAATACATATTGAGTTCCCTGTTACCCTGAATGCTCTTTTGGGATTTGTATTGTCTGATTTATAACTCTTCGAATATTTAGGTGTTATTTACCCTAAAATAAATGTCCATACCTTTTACTTGTTTTATTTTATGTCATTGTTTATGCTTTGACGTTTTCTTATGTGTATTTGATGAATATCAGTTCTTTCACAATCATTTACCCCTCTTGTCACCCTCCTCACACTGAGAAATCTTTCAACAAGTTCCCCTTCTACTGTCGCATCTTCTTTTTGAGTGCATCTCACATATTTAATTAGAACTGCTTGAGTAGCAGATTATTTACTGGAGCACAGGACCAAGTTATCATTGAAGAAAATGACCTTCCCTCCCCGCAGCAACAGTTAACTACTAATAATTCTTCAGAAGATATGAGATTTCACTGGCCCCTCCTCCATGATGAAATTTTAACGGGTTCAGTCTTTTGCAGGTCTTGTGTAAATACCATAGCTGTAGTTTCAAATGTGAAATGTTCCTCAAAGAATCATGTAGTTGAGCACTCATTCCCCATACACAGTGATATGTAGAACTAGTGGTACTGTCTGTTCTTTACAACCTGCAATAAAATCTAGAGATCCTGGAATGGTTCCTTACTATGATCCATGAACACTTAGCTCTTTTCAGGGACAATTCAACTGATTGTTTCCTGTTCATGTAAGCTTGGGGAAGGAGGCGCCTATTGCATCTGGTCTGTTTCAGGGACTTCCTGCGTCTTAATGAGCCTTCCTTTAGAACACCCTGATTCTTAAGGAGCTCTCGTCGAAGACAGAACGTTTTATCTCAGAGGACAGTGCTACATAGCAAATTTTAAATGGATTCTATGGATTCAAAAATAAAAAGAAAATGTACATGAAATTAAGAGGGCAATCGGTTGGAGGGACACTTTGAGAGGAACTGGAGGGGAAAAGGTAAATTTGATTCATTATTACTTCCACTACTGTGCTACCTTTCTAGTGCTGAATGACAAGTGACTGCAAACTCACAGGTTGAAAAGACACAAGTTTATGATCAAGCATTTTCTTTGAGCCAGGAGCTGAAACACAGATAAGCTGGGTTTTCTTTCTGTTCAGGGTCTCACAAGTGCTAATCAGTTTCAGTACATCTTGTGCTTATCTAGAGGCTCAGCTATGGAGGAATCTGCTGCACGCCTTTCTTGGGTTGTTAGAAAATTCCATCTCCCCATGTTCTTAAAACTAACAGGCACAGGTTCTTAGCTGAGAGTTGGCTGGAGGCAGTTTTCAACAAAGAGAGGATGTTGGTCCTCTGTGTGACTTCTTAATTCTTCTAACAGTAGAATCTCTAGGTACTGACTGGGAAGACATCATTAGTGATGTAATAAGCATGGGTAAATTTCATTACGGTTTCATAAATTAGTGTTCAAAAACAAGTCTTAGCCGGGGGGGTGAAGTTTTTGAGAGTGTACATAACCAGAACTGGGTCATTTGGGGACTAGGCAACATTTGTATTTGTCTTGCACTTTAAAGTTATCTTCAGGTAATATGAACTTACCAAACATTTGTGGCACTCTCTTTTGCATTTTCAGTTTTCTCTCAAGCCAGTTTTTGAAAGGATCATTTCCTGGGACTCATCTTAATAATTAATATATTTAGAAAATTTAGCCAAGGGCTTCAAGGATATAGCCTTCAGTCAGTTTTTTACCTTAAAATTGTGACTCAATCGCTTATTCTTGCTTCAGGCTTTTGTAAAAATTTATCATTTAGTCTTTGCCAGTGAGAAGACCTTGCACATCTCAATGCCCCCACCAAGTGCAGGGATTCATGTATTCTGTTTTTTTTTGCTGAAAATATTTGCTTGTAAACCTGCCAAGTTTTTTAGCTCATATTTCCTAGTGCTTTGTCAAGTGCACCTAACACCCATTAAGAGAAACTGCTCTAATTTTGTGTTGTTTTTTCGTCACCTTAAAGGCATAAGAAAATTTCCAATTCTTTCAAAATTATCTCAAGAACTAGAACCAGCAGATATTTTTTTCTCTTGTAAGCGTCTTAGTTGAAGAGAGAATGGAATGGAAGAGAATAAAAGCTATCCTTGCAATCTTCATTCACAGTTCGCTCACTATTAAACAGACCCAAAACCAATGTCACTTACATATAGTGTTGCTTTTTCTGATAATACCCTATATATAAGTACAGACTTTTATTTTGCCACCTTTACAATATTGGCCATTAACATCAAATTTTCAGGGGATTAGCATAGTTTAAGAAAATGATATATGATCTACATAATGTAATATATCAGCATTGAATCTGTTTCTACTCAACTCTCATGTATTTTCTGTAACAAAATAGTGCCACGTTCCATATTGAGCCACTTCTTCAGCAAGGTCTTTTGTAAAGAAAGTATTTTGACTATAATTGAGCCATGAGTGACTTGCAATAACATTTAATATGTTTGAGAAAGAAATTTTCATTGTACTAAACCAGTGGAATGTCATTGGAATATGTTATTTTAGCATCACAAATAAATAGTATTTAATAAATGTGCATAATAAGGAAAAAGCAGATGAGAAATAAAAAAGATAAACAGACATGAGTGGCAGAAAGGCACACATCTTAGCCGTTCAGAACTTATTTTTCATTCAGTGGGAAAATATAGATGTAGGTATATGTGTGATTATGTCTATGTGTGTCTAGTTACATGAATGCATAAGAGTGTATGCATAGATGCATGGACAGATGATGATAGATGACAGATAGATAGGAAGATAGATTATAGGTAGATGGCTGGATAGATAATAGATAGATAGGTAGATAAATAGATGATTAGAAAGATAGAAGATAGATGATAGATAGATGGATAGATGATTAGAAAGATAGAAGATGGATAGATGATAGATGATAGATATAGATAGATAGATAGATGATAGATATAGATAGATAGATGATAGATAGATAGATAGAGAGAGAGATGGATAGATGGACAGATAGACAGATAGATAGGCACTGATTTCTTTTAAAGAAATCCCCATGACAAGACGTAAGAACAGACTTTAGTAAGATAGTGAGTCATAGTTCTTTTAAAGTTCCTTCTAACCATCTGGGCTACTATACATGAGAGAAAGAATATTGAATATATATTTTAAAAATATGCTTCTAGGGGCTTGAGAGTTAGCTCAGTGGTTAAGAGCACTGGCTGCTCCCGCAAAGGACCCAGGTTCAATTTCTAGCATCTACATGGTGGCTAACAACCTTCTGTAACTCTAATTCTAGGGGATACAATGTCCTCTTCTGGCCTCCTTGGGCTCTGCACAACATGGGTGCACTTACATACGACCGTGGAATACACTCACATACATAAAATAAAAATAAATAATAATACATAAAATATTTTAAGAATATATTTTATATCTATCTTCATTCATCATGGGCTGTTTGTTTGTTTGTTTGTTTGAGAGAGAGAGATTCTCCTTGTAGCATCCATTGACCCAGAACTCCCTATATAGACCAGGCTGGGCCCGATCGCACAGAAATCTGTCTGCTTCTGCTTCTGAGTGCTGGGATTAAAGGTGTGTACCACCAAGTTATGCCCATTGATTTTGGTTTTATGAAAGATTTCCACCACATTTTTCTTTATAATCTTATTTTTCATTTATTCTCTAGGTTTTAATTGTTGTTCTTATTATATCTTTAAGATTATTTAAGCAAAAATTTGGGAGGTCAGATTAAGTACTGCTAGCATGTTTCCATATTAAACTAGATTTTTTTCAATACTTTTGGAACATTGATTTTTGTCTTTTAAAAACAAAAGTAATGCAAACAGGGCATTGCATATTTTCCCTTAGTGTGGTTTGCTTAATAGGATTAATATCTTAGGCACAAAGAGTTATTAGTTCAGTGATCTTGTTGTTGGCCATAATTGTATCTCTTAATTGCTGTCATGTGTTGGAGCTAAAGGAAAGAGTTATTTGGAGGAGGACAGATCAAGCCTTCCTATTATGGCACTCCCTTTGCCATCCTGATGTGTGATGCATCCACGATCGGGAGGTATTCTGTATCCCTTTGCCTTCTCTTCTGCCAAGAGACAGTCTCATACTGTACGTCAAGAAAGATTTATAGCCTGTTGAATTCACTTGTAATTTTTTTTCCCCTGCAAGAGCTAATGTGAGCAATAAAGAACATGAGCTCATGAAAAGACATAACTCTTTTTGTCAGCCGTGTCACTAACGATTCAATACATTCACACAGAAAAAGACAGCAATATCTGTGATTGTGGTACAGCTTTCCTAAACCCTCACCTGTTCCTTCCACCTTGGTACTCTCCCATCCAACTCACAGGGAAAACAGCCACTTTGTCATATTCAAATTCCATCACAACAGAGGGAGTGTTAGCTGTGAAGTCTTCCATAGAATCCAACATGTCATTAGTTGATTTATGTTCTCATTTCAGAACCAGCCTTCTTTTCTGCAGGTTGAGGAGCAGAGTTGGGCAGGCCTTTTTGTAATTTGGTCTTGTTAAATTCTCTTTGCCAGTCAGAGCAAATGACAATTTCAGTAGATGAAGAGGAAAAAGAAAAATACAGTCTTTTTTTTTTTAGATGCTAGAGGGATCATTGATAAGGGAAAGAGATATTTAACATCCTCTACTAATAAGCTTTCTTCTTTCTAATAAAAATATTTGTTTATTTCTTTTGCTAGGGAAATTATGTCTTCTCATATTGACATTTAAAACATGTCAATAGGATCTAGCATATAGATTAAAAAATTGAAATGCTGACCTAATGTTCAAATATTGCCTCACTGTGTTGTGTAAGTTACTAGGTTAAAATGCATTAAAATTTTATAGTGGTCTATAAATTTTTTTGAATTAAATTTTTCTAATTTATGATAAAATATATTATTTCTCTTAATGACTCCTGGAGTAAATTACAATAAAAAAGATAGTACTAACTGTTATTGCTAGGAAAGTCAGTATTTAGGGAATTCACAAAAATATGCAATAAATCTAGGAAAGGAGAAAGAAAACATGTAGGATTTGTAAGAAAAGGAAAATGTTTATGAAATTATGAATTTAAATAAAGTGAAATGATAGACCTCACAATGCCCAGAAGAGCACAGAGTAAGTGCCCTGTGTATGCTAAATAAATGTATAAAAACTTGTGCTCACTGAACATCTGATCCAAATGGCTAACAAAATTAAAACCAAAGAGCAAAAACTAATTAGTAGAAGCATTATTTTCCCCTCCAGTTTTGGACAACAGGATCATTAGCGTATTGGAAGGAGTCCCTAATTTTGTCTTCTTTTCATTTCGTTTTGACAATTCCTATTGATGGTGATGAATAGTTTGTGAATGTTTCCCTTTTCGACCCTTAGCACATGTTGACACTGGCACATATTTTGCTGTCTTCTTTTAAAAATTATTTGGTGGCAGTAAGTGATGCTTTCAGTGTGAGCACATTTGCTTGAGTTTTGAAATATCAGATAAGATAATGAGACCCCATGAGTCACTGATGATGAAGAGAATGGATTGAATGAAGTGGTGGCTCTCTCCAGAGACTCTAGGCAGTTACAATGCTGCTTAAATGCTCATTCCATAATAAATCTGATTTCCCAGGGTTTCAATTGCAAACTAAAAGCAAGTTTGGCACATAGCAAGGTTTTTGTTTTTGTTTTTGTTTTTTGTTTTTTTAAAGGCAGGGTATAAATTTACAGTGAAAGAAACTAACTTGATCTCTACAAATGGAAATTAGTTAAAAATGGGTGGAGAGATGGAAGTATATATTTTTGCCAGAATAGAATGAACAATCACAGCCTTGGCAAGTATTAAGTTCTCTTAGCTGCTACTAAATTGAAGAACCTTTTCACAATTTATAAATGGATAAATTCCATGCACAGCTGGAAAAATGTCATAAAGCTGTCTTCATTTGATTCCCACTATAGCCCATTAATTGGGGAGGATTTTTGTTTTAACACATCAAAATTGAGCAATGTTCATTCCTCAAATCTGAAAATTTAGCCAGTCCCTTGTTCCATGTAGTTGTCTTTAGATAAGCCAAAGATCTTTCTAATTTGCACTGACTTTCACCTATTCCCTATGCTCCTGTTGGTGTAAACAGCTTCTAGCTGAGATCACCCTGGTGTATCGACTGCGAGTGTTAATCACCAGAAGCATATTCATTCAGATGAAGTAGAGAACCATTGAGATGTAAAATTCAGTGCTTACCTTTTCCTTCGTAACCTTTGATTACAGGACTTTGAATGGCCACTAATCTTCTTTAAGCTTTGGTCATGTCTTTAAATTCACTACAGGGTAGGTGAGATGGATCAGGAGGCCAAAAGGCACGCAGCACAAGCCTGATGACCTGAGTGTGATTTCCAGAACCTGTTATATTTGAAGGAAAGAGTTGACACCTGAAAGTGTTACTCTGACCTCCTCACATGGGCTGTGGCATACAGGTACCTGCACTCACACACATCATTGAACATAATCACACACACACACACACACACATGCACACACACACCCCACACACACACCCGTGCACAATCAGACACAATAATAATAAACAAATTTCAAATTGTTACAACAATATGTCAACCTCATGTATTACTTCGTAGGTATTATCCACTTTGTTTTTTGAGAAGGAGTATCACACTGGGTGGAGCTTTCAAGTTGACTAGGCTGACGGATTAGTGAAACCCAGGAATCTACCTATCCCTGCTTCCTCATAGTTGGGAATGTAATTATGGTCCATTGTACTGGATTTTAAATCCTGGGGATCAAACTAGTATCCTATTGCTTATACGATGAACACTGTGTCAACTGAGGTACATACTCATTCCATACTTTATCTCATTTATATTCAGATTTACTTATTAAGACCTGATTTTTAGGATATTCTTATATTCATCTTCTGGTGTGTTTTCTTTGCTGATCTATGTGATGCTTCCCAACTGTAACTTGTTATAGCAACAAGTACCATACTAAGAGACCATTGCTCATACAAGTCAATTACCTACAGTCATGCATAAATTATATGAAAATCATCTTTGAACAGTTAACCCAACTTTACTACATTTGCTATGATTTTTTATTTGGTGGAAAAAGGACAGTGGATTTGAACAGACCCTGTAGGCTTCTAGATTGATAACTAAGTACATATATTTTTTTCCCCTTTTGAAGTAATGGAATCTAAATGGTCTTAAGTTTACAATGTTTTTCTCCTTGAAGGCTTTGGTAAGTATCCTATAGCCAACAGCATCTAACACATTTTTAAACACAGGCAGGAAAGAACACGAATGGCTATCCCACTCCAGCAAACAGGTTCTTTTGTTTTACAGGGTCTCCCTCTAGCACTGGCTGGCCTGGAACTTACTATTTCTTCCTCTCTGGTCTTAATCTCAGAGAGCTCTGCCTGTCTCTGCCTCCCAAGTGCTGGGATTAAAGACATATCACCAGGACAAACTACAAACAGGTTTTTAATTTACATATGCATCTAAACTTTGCAGCAATCACCAAAAGCTTTTGATAAGATTATCTCACGTTTATAGATAAATAGATTAAGAGATGTTTTGAGTGTTAGTAACACTAAATACCATTTGAAAAAGGCATATGGAAACCTGCAACTGTAAATGCTTTCTAATATATATGTACATGTATAAAAAGAGCTTAAATGGTGTTAACTTATTTTGGTAGAAATTTCCCTTACTAGACACCATGGGTTAACAAATAAAAATCCATATGCCAGGAATGGGTTACCTCTTGTGAAGTTGCTGATGAGTGGGGTTCTGTAGAACCTCATACCTTAGTGCTTGTCATTATTCTTGATTACCCTCCAGAACTTGATTTTAAGACCAATTGTTGAAGTCGAAAATTCTTGAACATGGCGAAATCAAGCTGCTACTGACCTGGAAGCTTCATCCCTATTGCCTAGCTTTCAAAATACTAGGAGCTGCTATGCAAGATACAGGAAAAGAGAAATAACCATCAGTCCACCAAGACTTGAACCCTGTGATGTACAATAATGACTGGCCTGGCAAGATATGCTCACTGGCATAATAATGGCCCCAGTGTTATGGGAGTAATCAAGGAGGTTCTGAGTGGATTTAAGGCCTTCTTCACAAGATGGAACCCATACCCAACACTGTGAGTGGGGTCAAAAATCTGTGGCTAGACAGGTCATAGACCTTAGGGAAGATCTTTCTATCACAAATCCAAGTGAACATAGTATTGAGCCAACTCCTAATTACTTATTATCATACACATAGATTAGTGCATATCTCAACTCTCATCAGAGGTTTATTTTTTTCAGTTGATAACCACTTAACACAGGCAAACGTAATTGGTCAATGTACATATAATAAGAGGTTGTGGAGTGCACAGTCCAAATGGGACATCTCTATCACACAGATCTTCTCAGTGTTTAGGAACTGTCACAGAAGAGGGGATGGGAAGATTCTAGGAGCCAGCGAAGATGGATGACTATGAAGAAATCATATTTTCAGGCCACAACAGGGCAGTGGCGCATATGAACTCACAGAGATTGTTGACAATATGTGCACAAACTTATCAATCTCAAGTCATACAAAATCCAAATGTGGAAAGACAATGAGAGTAGGTATTGACAACTGATAGCTGCTGAGAGGTAGAGCTGACTTTACCTTTACAGGTGTGATGACTGGGAAGTCAAGCATCCTCCTGGGGATGGACGCACACCTGAGAATGTCCTGGAAACCCAAATAGAACTCAATGGACTTTAAAAAAATGAAAACACAAAGTTGGCTGTGTAAGGGGGTATACATGGATCTGGAAGGAGATGCAGAGGGGAGTGTATGTGTTCAAAACACATTGTATGAAATTGTTGAAGAATTAATAAAATATTTTAATTATTTTAATTTAATTTTTGAAAATTTCATACAATATATTTTATCATATTTAGATACTTTCCCTTATATTCCCTTATACAACCCCCTTACTTACTAAACCCCTCACCACAAACACACACACTCTCTCTATATATATCTATATATCTATATACATGTATACATATATACATATATATATATGTATATATGCCTATAGAGTCAGGTTTGTGTCCCCAAATGTCCTTTGTATGCATTCACTGTGCTTGGTCAACCTACTAAGATTCTCACCATTAAACAAGACTGAATCTCTCCTTCCCAACAGTCACTAGTTGCCAAAAGCTCACTTTTTGTTGGTATTGCAATTGTTGCTCCATTTATTTATTTTGTTACTTCCATAAGGAAAAGGCACTTTTGATAATCATCCCATCTCTCCACTTAATCACCTTATAATATTTTAATTACTATTTTTTATTGTATGTGTATGAGTGTATTTCCTGCATGTATGTAAACACACCTATTTCATGCAATGCCTGTGGAAGTCAGAGGAGGGCATGGAATAAAAATTTTTTAAGAGATATGCCAAATTATTTATGTAAGGCAAGTGACAGGTCAAAGTTTGGGACTGCCTCCCAAAGGATTACTATTTAAACAATTACAATTTTCCTCGTTCTCTTCTACTTCAAATTATCGGATGGCTTTTAATGAGATTGGTAGGGCAGTCGCTGGCATTGCAGCTTTTCCTGTTTGAAAACTAGCAACTTTCAGCAATCGTGAGATCGGTGCTGTCATGCTTCAAGTAAACCTGCATCGAAGAAGCCAGGATATAAGAGGGAAAGCATATTTTTCCCACGAAAGGATTATGATTAAATTTAATGTTGATGCATCAGCTAAGTGCTCACTTTGAAAATCAATACCACCTTATGTGCTTGGCTGGCTCAATACCTCTCAATCAACATTAATAAAAAATAACAAAATAATGCAACATATTTCTTTGTTGCTTGTTTTCTCTAAATCTTCAGGCTTCATAACAATCAATCAGTCATAAATTCCCTTTCTATAAAATAGTAAGAATATAATTCCATTTAATAAAGGAGTAAATTTAGGTAAGTTGGCCAATTACTAGATACATATATATACTCTGCCCACTACTCTAGGGACAATCCTCTCAGCAAAGTCTCATATGGCGCACGCGCGCGCACACACACACACACACACACACACACACACATATAATTTCTGGCTAAAGACTACTTTTGCTTCTTCCCCCTAAGGACTTGATTCTTGAGGGGATAAATGTGAAAAGGAACTGTAGTTAGGTGAGTGTGTACTCCAGTTATCCGCTGTCAAGAGAAACAACCTTGAACACCACAAGTTAGAGCCATAGAATACTGACCACAGAACTCTCTCAATGAATGCAAAGTAGACATCTTATTTTGTTTGCTGTTGCTGTGACAAAACACCAACCCAAATCAAATTGGCAGGAAAGGCTTTATTTAGCTCAGCTCACAGTCTATCATCAAGGGAAGCTAAGACAAAAACTCAAGGCAAAATCTAGAAGCAGGAACTGAATCAGAGACCATGAAGAAATGTTGCTTACTGTCTTGCTTCTCTGGCCTTTGCTCAGCCTCCTTTACAGAACCTAAGACAACCTTCCCAATCAAGAAAATTTCTCACATACACGGCCTTAGGTCAAGCTATTGGAAACAATGTGTTGATTGAGGTTCCTTCTTCAAGATGACAACTGAAACTATCCAGCACAGTAGACTTGTATTTCTATTTAAGTGGAAACTCAGCAAAAGTTTAGAGATGAGATTATTCATTCCATATCTACTGTCTGAATTAGTGTATTAGGGAAATACAAAACAAAATGTAACAGATGGAGTAGCAAAAAGCTTCATAAAAAGAAGAAAGAAAGAAAGAAAGAAAGAAAGAAAGAAAGAAAGAAAGAAAGAAAGAAAGAAAGAAAGAGTATATGAAGTTGTCAGAAAAAAGTGATGGGGAGATATGTGGGGAGATATGGGAGGAATTGGAGGGGAGGGAGTGGGCATGGATTTGATCAAAACACCTTATATGCATGTGTAAAATTCTCAATAAAATTTTTAAGTAGAAAAAAAAGATATTTTTACTTAGAATTTTTTTCTCTAATTCCTCTCAAATACAAAATCTGTTAGCAGAGATCAAATACTTATAGGCAATGCTTAATTTTAACCCCACACCAACTCTGACTAAATTATTTTATTTTTTATTTATTTTGAAATTTGTATTATTTATATTTTATATGTATGAGTGTATTTCCTGCATGTATGTAAGTTCACCGTGTTGTGCAAGGCCCATGGGTGTCAGAAGAGGATGTCAAATAACCTAGGACTAGAATTATGGACCATTGTTAGACACCATGTGGGTGCTGGGAAATGAACTTTGGTCCTCTGCAAGAGCAGCAAGTACTCTTAGTGGCTGACCCATCTCTCTAGCCCCATAAACACATTTATCTTTATTTTAAAAATGTGCTTTGCATAGGGCAAGGAGTATGCTGAATATCATGGGATCAGCAAGTGACAAAGTGACACAGAAATCTATATTCAGGGATTCTACAACCTTTACTTTAAGGCTCCATGTAAAGCAAATATTGAGCTCTGTATTAGAATTCCTTGGCTATAATCAACTGCAACTATTTCTGCTACTACGACCATAACCCACATTATAGAACAATATTGAGATGCATGTAAAGGAAGGCTGGAGAAAACAGAATCTGTGACCTCCAAGTTGCAGGTATTTTGACTATCTTGTTATGAATTCTCAGCAAAGATTTTCAGTTTTCAATCACTGCTGTCAGTTTTCAGAGAAAAGGAATATAAATTCACACATTTGTGTGATCTTGCAATATTATAATTTTGGATGAGTGGTGCACCATACTTAATGGTTTTCCCAAACTTGTATCAGTTAAAATGTACCATTTTCTGTATTCTCCAGGGTTCAAGTCTGTGAAACAACCTGATCTTGGCCTTTGGAATAAGTGTAAGCTTTTTTGCAATATCCCAGGGTCCAGTATTTCACTATAGTAATCATATCTGTCTATTACATATCTAGTGTTGGTAAACTAGTAATGTTGAAAATGTGACATCTATGTGGGAAGTCTTCACTGAAGTCATCATTTTTAATGAAAATAAGTCTAGTAACTCAGAGTAATGGAGATGTGCTTAAATGAGAAAGAAAATTTTGTTTTACGTTTCGATCCAGTCTTCATATGGTGTCAAATCATCAATACATCCCAAAGCTAATCTTCTTGCCAAAGTCCCTCTTCATTTTTATTGCTCTTATTTTACTTTCTTGCTTATGCTTGAACATCATATCTATTAAATATTGAAATTCATTTAATATTTTGAGATAATATCTTATTAACTAGTTCTTGATGATGTATTAGCTGTGAAATACTGTCCTTGGTAATAAACACTTTTGATCCTATTCTTATGAAGTTTGTATTACTGAGGCATTGGACAAGGAGTCCTCCAGTAAACATATATATTTTAAATTTAAATTTAATTATTAGATCAAATATATTTAGCAGCAGTTGAATTAGTATCATCAAAGCATATCATTCAAAATTCATGTCATTTGAATATTGGAATGTTTTCCTTTCCTGAATCAAATACTTTCATTTAATTTTCTACCATATTGGACAGAGTTCTCAAAAGAAAGTGGCTGCATATTTGATGTGAATCAGTGGCCTGAGAACCTGGAGCACTAGTGTTCAAGGACATAGAAACATTAAGTTTCCTTGGGACCAAAAAAGAGTGTTTTTCCTCCACCTTTTGTTTTTCGAAGCTGCTCAATACAATGGTTGGTGCCTACCCACACTTGTTGCTGAGGCTTGAATCTTCTTTATTGAGTCTACTAACTCAAATTCAAATCTCTTTCTTGAAGATACCCAGAAATATCCTGAAATAATGTTATCACACAGTTGGGCATCTTTAGCCCAGTTAAGTTCATACACAAATTGAACAATCACCCTTACCCATTTTACCTGTAACCTGTTGGACAGGTGCATATGCTGTTTCATATATCTATAAATGCCTGTATAAGTGCATACATATGTCTGTTATATATGTGGCACTCATCCAAATAGATAAGTATGAAAAGTAGGTAGAAAGCAAGAGTCATATGTTATAAGTACACATATTTTGAACAAATCACTTGTAATGTAAAAATGTTTCTTGGTGAATCTATTATTTAATACAGGTCCCATGCACAAACCAATAACCATCTCTCATGAAGTGTTTTGTCAAACTTTTCACTATATGGAGTATTTGAAGGCTCTTGATATCCTTAATTATACTACAAATTAAAATTTTGGGGCATTGGATCAGATGACATTTCTGATAACTTCAAAAACCCTACATTGCATTATCATTTTTTTTTCTGATACAGGGATAGAAAGATATTGCAAATTAAACCAAGAGGAATGTAAATACTAAGAAAAAAAATCTAATTTTAGAAGCCAAGGCAATAAAATGGAAAGCACTATGAAATAAATTAATCTATCTGTTCGGCAAGTATTAATGGAATCCTGACTGCTGCATTCATGCTCAGCACACAGAGTCTGTATGAACTCCCATATAATCTGAAAAGAGGACAATTCTGAAAGAGTTAAAACTGTTCCTTAGCCGATATCCACATAAAAGGCATCAAGAGAGATTTATGTCTCTCTTCATGTGAGTGCTGGGTCCAGGGATGCTTGCTCTCTATCTGTTCTACTGATTTTGATGAATGCTGTTAATTGTTTTATGGCTCTTTTCCATTGGAGGTTGCCCAATAAGTCTTCGTAAATGTCGTAGGGATGACATCCACCTTCTTTTCTTTTAAAGGAGGCTATAAAATGGAAAGATTAGACTACATATATTTTTATGTCCCTGGCTTGGTAGGTGTAACTAGTGAGGTCACAACATAAATGAAGCACTGTAACTTATTACATTAAAATTTCAAATTTCAGTGAAGGTGGCAATATAGAATAGTGAAAATAATGAGAGAATCCTAAGACATTATTTAGTCAAGGTGTCCAATAGTTTTGCTAGTTTGTTGTTTTGTCCTACTGTGTAGCTCAGGCTAACCTCCACATTGCAGTTCTTCTGTTCTAGTCTCCGTAGGATTATTGATGTGAGTCATCCTATCTGACTTCCTAATGCAACCATTTTTCCCTTAATCACCAATTCTTTATTGCCAATAATACTTTATAAGAAATGTACAAAGATAAATATTTGTCATTCTCTGTGTGTGGTGTATTCCTCTAGCATGTTTATACCTGTTACTGCATCTCGTATACCTGTGTATACATGTGTAAGGTGCATCTTGTATACCTGTGTATACATGTGTATGTATACATACATGTGTATGGTGGTGCAAACCAGTAATACCAGTATTCATGGGGTGTAGGCAAGAGGATCAGAATTTCAAGGCCATCCTCAGATGCATAGCAGTTTTGAAGTCATCTTGGGTTATATGACATAATGTCACAATCAATTAATTAAATCAGTTTTCCAAATGTCTATATAAAGAAACACAGACTGTTTAAAGATGGTAATTAGAAGATAAATGTTAAGAGAAACTGAATTTTGTTGGAACGAATAGGAAATAAGCAACTTAAAGTCAAATCTTAGTTTCTTGTGATTGAAGGTTTTATCTTAAATGGTGACATTATCTTATAAAAGTTTATTTTTATTTTTGAGAATTTCACGAGTACTTGCATTTACATTTTTCTTTTCTTCCTTTGCCTTCCAAGTCTTTCCATGTCCTCACATTCCTTTTGATTTTGTTCTTCAATTACATGTATATATATATATATATATATATGGTCATATATTCATATATAAAGCCCTCTGAATCTATTTACTGATGCTAGTATGTAATGCGTTTAGAGCTTACCATGTGTGACTGGAGAATTTATGAGAGAGCCCATCCCTGGAGAAACCTGATCCTCCCTCTCTCAGCAGCCTTTGCTTGCTGTAGCTCACCATCTGGAGGTGGGTCCTTGTGAAATTTCCCCCGTTCACAGTGACATGTACACTGGTGACATCATTTTACAGTGTTGTTTTGACAACTGTGTTGAGATTTCACGGGTGGTGCAGCTTTCCTGTCATGTCTGGAAAGCACCATCTAATTAGTATGGTGGTACATGCCTTTAATCCCAGCACTCGGGAAGGAGAGGTAGGCAGATGTCTGGGACATCAAAGCCCGCTTGGTCTCCATAGTAAGTCCAGGCAAGCTGGGTTACAGGGAGATCCTGTCTCCAAAACACCAGAACAAAACACTCTAGAAATGGTGTTCTGGTCATTTAACTATGACAATGTTTCCACCCCCTTATCCATGATGTTCCCTGAGGCATAGGTGTAAGGGTTGCATTGCAAATGTATCAGTTGGGCCTGGGAAACCCACAGTCACTTATTCTGCATTTGACCAGTTGTGGATCACTGTAATAGCCCCCATCTGCTGCAAAAAGAAGCTTCTTTGATCAGTGGTGAGAGCTGTACTTCTCTCTAAAGACTACTAGCTTAATTAAGATAAACTGTCAATTTTTCTCCTATAACTTTGAATGAAATTTTTCTCATGAGTAGTATGATTTTCCCCTTGAGAAAAAAAAATTATTACATATCCATTTCTGATTTCTTGGTATTAGTAATTACATATTAGCTAGGGTAAAAGTAAATAGCTTCCATCCAAGTGATAAACTTTATTTATGATTAGATGCAGATTGCTCCTTATGTTAGCATCAGGACCAGGGATGGAACCCTAGGGTGCTGGATTGTAGCTATTCTGCTCTTGTTAAATCATACTTGGCTCTGATGTGAGTATAAGATGTTGGGCAGATGTTATCAAATATGCTTCAATGAGAGGGGATCATAAAGCTCTTAAGTCATTTATGCTTCTAAATGTCAAGTAACTAAATTGATATTCCCATCTGCTTGAAACCTTACTGGGGAGAAAGGAAAATGAGGAATAGAAATTCTCATTTTCATTCAAAATGACTTCAGTGTGTTACCATGCCAAGGACATCTATTTTTGATGTTTTAAGTTTAGTAGAGAAAGATAGATAACTTTAGTGGCTCTTTTAAATTTTATGTCTTTGAAATGCCAAATAATCATGTACATTATCCACACATAGCCATGACTGAAAGCAGTAACACAGTAAGATGTTTTTTAAGCAAATATAAAAATATGCTAAAAATGAGAAAGGGTCTGTCATTGTGAATCCTTTATGTTCTTGTCTACTTTCTTTTTTGTATTATCATAAGTGAGCCTTCTTTTTCCTTCCCTGCCAGACTGACCTCATTTTTTCTTCCCAATTATGAGTTCCATACCCTAGTAATCACTCTAAGTTTATATAGAAACTGGTTTCAAAATATGGATTTGTAAGACAGAAATCAAAGAATGAGAAAACAAATCATTCATATGATGTCCTTTAAGGAAGTTCTCATAAGAAATATTTATTAAGCAATTATCATAAGCCAGATACCATTCTAAATCACTAAGATGCATTTTAATTCTTTTAGTCCCTCCGTACTTATAAAGTACTTAGTGTAATCATTTCTGTTTCACAGTGAGAAAACTGAGTTGCTGAGTGGCTACTTTGTATCCCTATAAAATAAAGTCTAGTCATTAGCAAAGCAGGGTCTGGCATCAAGGCTTCCTGGAACTTGGAGAGTAGGTTCTTATTGCTGCTATGACAAAGTACTATAAACAGTACATTATGGAACATTCCAGAGGCCAGGAATAGATCCCTCTAGGCTATGGCTCGGGTGCTGTCATGGCTGTATTCCTTTGCAGTTGTGTTAGGCAACCCATTTCATATCTTGTCTAGATTCTGGAGGCTTTTTGATGTTTGTGAATCATGAACACTTTGCTCCATGTTCAAAACCAATATCAGATCAAGAACTTCGCACGTTGCCGTCTTCCCAATTTTCAATTCTTATGCCCTCTTCGAAAGACCCTTGCCTTTATAATGAATCTGTACATACAATCGTCATAGTCTGTGTAATGTTAAAATCAAATTATTACGATTGTAATTCTATCTACAATATTACTCTCCCTTGGACATGCAGTATGACCCATTTCCCAGTTCCACAGATCAAGTTATAGATATCTGACAGGCTGTTTTTCTGCCTGATGCAGATTTTACTTCCTACAATATTTCTTTGCTAGGACTGGCTTAATACTGTTATTTTATCTTTTTAAAATTTTATTATCTTTTTAATTTTATGTATATGTGTGCATTGCCTGCATGTAGATAAGTGCACCCATGGTGTGCAATGCCTGTGGAGGTCAGAAGAGGCTATCAGATTCCCTGGAACTGTAGTTACAGACAGTTGTTAGCTGCCATGTGGTTGCTGTGATTCGAACCCAGGTCTTCTGCAAGAACAAACAGTGTTCTTAACTGCTGAGCCATCTCTCCAGCCCCAATACTGTTACTTTCAGATTACTGGCCAGGTTAGGTTTCATTTAGATGACATCGTGACATTTTTTATTTGATTTTTATTGGTTTTGTTTTGTTTTTGTTTTTGTGTTTTGTTTTGTTCTATTTTATTGAGACAGGGTTTCCCTGTAGCCCCAGCTGGCCTGGAAATTACTACATAGACAGGCTGGCTTTGAATTGACAGAGTTCCACCTGCTTCTGCCTCCTGAGTGCTGGGATTAAAGGCATGGGTCACCATACATGGCTCCGTTATTTTTACTTGATTCTTGATTCTTACAAACGGCAGGCAGGCTTGTTTCCTATTAACTCTTAGGGAAATGTGCAAGAGAGAAAACTAAGTGATTTAAGTTCTTTTTGTTCAAACATAGGACTTGACTTCATATCTCCAGAACCTGCATAAAAGCTGGGCCTCACAGCCTGGATCTGTAGCATTAGCTCTGGAGGGACAGAGATTGGTGGATCCCTGGGACTTGTTTAATAGCCAATTGGGAGAAAACAGTTCTATTCAGCTTCAGTCAGAGACCCTGCCTCAATAAATAAGGTGGCATGATTAAGTAAGTATTGAATAGCAATTTCCTCTAACATTAAACACTGAATTTTGGAAGGAAGAGCCTTAAGACTGAAGATGTTCTAAAGGGAGGTGACACATCCCATACTGCAGGGAAACCCCTTAAAACTCAGGACGTAAACGACACAAAAGCTTCAGGAAGTCCCTACAACTGGCCTGAACCACTAGATCCCTCCCTTCCCAAGCTTATAATAGCAATAAGCATTGCTGAGGGACATGTTCACATCAGCCTAGTCTCTCGAGACAAATAGATTGAGTTGCCTGGAAGAGATGCAGACAAACTGAACTTCCTGGAGGAGATACTTTCTGATCTGTCAAGCTGAGAGAAAATTGTACCGCTAGCTCCATCATTCCAGCCCTTAGTGAGGTGGGCTTTAGGTGATACACCTGCCTTTGTTTAATTCTTGCACCTGTAAATAACACCTCACCATAACCCTGCAATCCCAATAGAGTTTAGTGGTTCATCAAGTCAGACTTTAGAGAAATCCTTATTTTGGTCTGTCATTGGTCTGGGGTGAATACACTTTTCTTCACTTCTACTCAGGAATACTGTTAATAGGAAGTTCTGGAACACTGACCTCTGGTCTGTATGCACACATGCACAGGAGCCCACACTGGCCCACACACCTACACAAGCATGTATATACTGCACACGCACACGCACACGTATACACACACACACACACACACACAACGAAAGATGAATGAAAGAAAAAATATGGGCTCAGAGAGTCTAGCTGCATATGCTAAATAAATTTGAGATACTAGATTTGTTTTGAAAGTAAATTCATTCATTCTTATTGTACCACAAAATTTTGACTAAGATTTTGTATCAGACTTTTAATTCATAATGGTACTGAAGAACCAATCAACTCTACTAATCCCTGTTATGATTACTAATCAGAAATAGGCTCATGAATTTTAGAAAAACTAATAATATGTGCATATACACTTTATATACTCATGTGTATTTACCTATTAATATTAAGGAAATTGACCCAAGACTAATCTGGCCTAGTGAGAAAGCTAAAATCATATTCAAGAGGCAGGGGAAGTTATTCTTTATTACACATGAGCTTCAGAGAAACTGAGGCCTTGACTAGAAATACATGGAGGATTTTATCAGATTTTTCATGTCATCCCTTGGCAGGAATCATATTTGTGGATTTGGGATTTCCAGCACAGAAGTGTATGTGTTCCTTAGGTATTATAGAAAATTTAGATACCTAAAGTTTTACAAAAAGCAGATATTTCAGGCAACTGTGAGCAAGGTTTGTGACATTCCTCTATAACATGATATATTGCTGGTGTCTATACAACAATAGCTGCTTTAACATATAAGACTCATTGCAGCAGATGCTTCCTCAAGACCACTGCAAGAGGCAGAATTCTTCAAAGCGTTCAGACTGTGCTTTGTTTTGATTTGATTTTGGTTTTGTCTGTCTTACCTTAAAAGTTTAGATTGGAGCCGGGTGTGATGCATACGCCTTTAATCCCAGCACTCGAGAGACAAAGGCAGGCGGATCTCTGTGAGTTCAGGGCCAGCCTGGTCTCCATAGCGAATCCAGGCCAGCTAGGGCTACAGGGAGACCCTGTTTCAAAGAGACCAAAAAAAAAAAAAAAAAGTTTAGGTTGGAAAGTTCATCATTCTTAGAGTTTCTCAACACAGATCTAAAGTAGAGGCTCATAAAGCTGAAACCTTAAAAGCTCTATTACAAGGTTCTAACTGTTCTTCATATATATATATATATATATTTATCAATAAGTAAACTTACTGTTAGGCTTATTATTAGGAAAACAAGTATTTCTTATCAAATATATTTTTTAGTACTTATTCATCTACCATATAGAAGAACGTCATACTGAGATCATAGTTCGCTAGCTCCATATTAATTTAAGTTTTCCCCATTATCATATGTTTGGTAAAGCTTAGATAGCAATGGAATATTCTAGTACAATGCCTAGAATATAAAAATACTCAGGATAGATTTTTTTCTTTACTTTATAATATTTTACTCACCATAGATTCACTGTTAATGTCCTTAACAATCATAGTTCTGTAATGGGGAAGTAATTATGCAGACCTAAATCCAATACGCCATACCATGAATCTTCTAAAGATGTTTCATTTCCTGATCTGTAAGCTAAGCAGGATAATACCTTGCCTGATGAGTAGTGAGAATTACAGACAATACATGAGAAGTAAAATGTCCCACTAGGGCTGGAGGGAAGGCTCAGCGGTTAAGGGCACTGACTGTTCTTGCAGAGGACCCAGGTTCAATTCCCAGCACCCACATGGTGGCTACTAACCATTCTTAACTGCAGTTCCAGGGGAATCTGAAGCCTTCTCCTGACCTCCAAAGCATTGCAGGACATGAGCACACTAGCATAATGCAGGCAATACACTCATACACATAAAAGTAATAAAGAAAATAAAGAAAATGCCCCACTAAATTTAATCTGTAATAAATGGTAGTAATTATTGTTAATATAAGTCTGTATCTGATATCTTGGCTTCTAGGTGATTAGATATATCTCTCAAACAAATAATAGTTAAAATCCAAACATTTATGAGTGTAATTTGGTTTTTGCTAACTTCTTTCTTAATAATTATCACCTAAAAGAATTTGAAGGATCCAAGACACTTGTCTCAAAAAGTATGAAAATATCTAAAAAAAAGAAATATAAAAATATTTATAAAATGCCAAGAAGATAATATCTCATTATGTCTAATTTAAGTATGTATATTGAAGTTATAAATGCATAAATATGCTAGACAAAGCATATGTAACAGAAAAAATTTTCATTCTTGAATATTTAAATGGGATTTCATTTTTTAAAAAGAAATGAGTTATATGAAATTTCTTTTAATCTTTAGATCCCTATACTATGTCCTGTTCCAACTCTCTAACAATAATATGGTCATAGTTTATTTGAATGTTTTTACATGTTGACTTGAAACCAACTCATGTATAATTGTTCTGTAATTAGTAACATTATTATTATTGTACACATATTTTCATACATTGGATTATCTAATCAATCACAGAACATGGATCCTTTTTCTCAGAACGTGTACATACCTCCTAAAAATCTGTTAGTAAATAGAAGTACAAATTTAACCTGTCTATATTACCTTGTATAAAGAGATTCATAAATGCTTATACATGTATTTTCTGTGCTCCTCATTTCATTATTTACTTGTGAAAGTCTGAGAAAAAATGACTTTTTTTAAAGATTGTAACATGCTTTTCATTGCATGCATTAGTTGTATGTGAGACTGTGCTGAATCGGGATTGTTTTGTACAAGTACACTTTTATGCTGTGTACATTTCCCTCCTATCCCCATCCTCTCCTTTTTTGCCTTTCCCCACAGTCCCCTCTTATCCCAAGTTTTGCTTTTATTTTCGTGGCCTACATACATATATGACCATGTGTATTTGTATAAAAACCTAAGAATTAAAAACAAGAGAAAATATAATGTATTTGTCTTTTTGAGACTGACTTATTAGTTTAATTATTATATATCTTTGCATCCATTTTCTTGCAAACAACATAACTTTGTCCTTCTGTATTGACGGAACATTATCTGGAAGCTTCAACCCTACTGGGTAGCTTTTACATTGCTCTAAGTTGTTGTGCATTCCACTAGAGAGGAAACGTCGTCATCAGTCTTCTCCAGCTGTGAACCCTGTGTGCTAGAATATTGACTACACTGGCAAGATATGATTCTAATAAATGTGTCTGGTATTTTAAGAGCAACTGTGTCAGCCTTTAAGATTGCAATTTTGATTGGAAAGATAGTTCTCAGTTTAAGGTTACCTAAACCCATAACAAAGTGTGTTGTGAAAGAAGAAAAAGGTGGTGGGTTTTGCAAGGACAGCTCATTTGATTTAGCTAATATTGGTGAGGACTGATCCAGGTTTCATTCGGTGTCATCTTTATGTGAAAACCAGTCACTGCATGTACATCTCCAGTCTCTTTTACTCCTTAAAGACTCCTCTCAAGGAGGTAACTCAGAAGCTGTCAGAAGTGTCAAAGTGATTCATCCATTTGCTATCAGTTGGTAGATTCCCTATGATAATGGATTCACCAGTTGCTCAGGGCTTCTTCTTGTTCATCTTTCCATCACGCAGCACAAGATTGTTGATAGCTTTTTAAAAAAAATCTCAAACTTGAAAATCAAGCTGTCTGCAACTCAATTACTGCGTTTTTGCTTCTAATATACTTGTGTGCATTTCACTCAAAGAAGTGGCACTAGCACTCAGGCTTAAAAGACACACCTCATTGTTCTGTTCTACAGATAAACTGTGCTGATGAAACAATTCTCATACAGAAAAGCTATGGTGTTTTATATATATGTGTGTGTGTGTGTGTGTGTGTGTGTGTGTGTGTGTGTATGTGTGTGCTTGTGTGTGTGAAAATATGAACCTGCACTTTCACATCCCTGGAGTTCAACAAACTTTATAATAGTAAGTATTCCTAAGTATTTCTTGACTTGGGAAATAGCCAAGCAACCTGAGAAACCCTGTAATTAACTGAGCAGATACTGAATACAATGCATGTGGTCACCAGCTAGAAAGTGGCTGAGATATCAAAGGCAAATCTGATATTTTTGCCACTTTTCTTAAAGCACATCTTTCTGATCCTTCCATCCCCTCTTCTGCAATGATCCCTGAGTCTTGGGAGGCAGAAGTGTGATACATGTGTCTTTTTCAGGGATTACCATTCTGCAGCCTCTTTTTCTCTTCACATTGTCCATTTTGGGGTTTCTGTGGTAATCACCATCTGTTGCATAAAGAAACTTCTCTGGTGCTAGTTGAGAAATATATTAATCTATGGGTATAACAACAAGTGATTAGAAAGACTATAAGAGCCAGAGGGGATGAATAACCTCAAGGGAATCATTTTCCAGACAGCTGGTCAGTTACTTATATGAACTCATAGTAATGATAGTATCAGGCACAATTCCCATGCAAGCTCAAAGCAGGCAAATTCTAGCATAGACATGAGGAAGTGGGTAAGAAATCCCAACCCAATTAATGGCTGCTGGGCGGGGAAGAGATAGACTCTTTCAATGGTGGGACTCTTAGTAGATTAACCAGGTTATAGTAGATGGACTCAACGTGAAGGACATTTGGAACACAAATGAGACTGTAGGCCTTGTAGGCCTTACTATATATAATAGTGTACACTAAATTGGGTAGGGGGCATTAAGTGGAGGTATGGATGGAGAAGGAAATCTAAATATCATCTTTGGGTTGTAAAACAATAGAAAACTAAAAAAGAAAAAAACCTACATCCTTCCTTCATCACTTAAAGGATGCTACTGGCAGTTTAAATGACTAGTGGACAAATAGGATGCTGAGTAGTTATAGGCATTGCTATAAAAGCCATCCTCCTAAACACACATGTAATCCCAGTGTTTCAGAGATTGAGACAAGGATCAGGTTTTCAAGTTCAATCTTAGCTACAGAGAAAATTTGAGGCCAATTTAACCTACAAAAGACCCTCTCTCACCCTGTCTCAAAACAAGATCCTCTTCTGTTCCTGGAAGTGACAGTATAAAATGTAAGTGATGATACCCTGAGGCAAAACCACAGAAGTTCGAACTGAAGACTTATCTCTTACTAAAAAAACTAGGCAAGTTATTGTCTTTAGGGATGAAACAAAAAAATAGTTGTAATGTATATATTTTATAGTTAATGTGAAGTTTTAGAAATAAATTTAGTGTGGGAAACAAAGAGGCCAACAATTATAAACATCTTAGCAAGGCAAACTTTCATTGTGATCAAAAGGGTACAAATCTCACAGGAATAAAAGGAGTGAACTCACCTTGTTAAGATGGCCTTCCATTTTTTTCCCTGATAGGAAAGAGTGCTTGACTGTCCATCACTGGTAGCAATTCAACTGCACAGTGTAAACCAGCTTTGTTAATTGTGAAAGAGAAAGGAAGCATTTTACTAATAATCTGGCATTTGGGAGTGTGGGGCTTTAGCATGTAGCAATACTCTTAATGTCACAAAAGGAAAAACAGGGTTTCTGATGATTAGACAAGATATGTCAGATTAAGGGAGTCAGTGCTTTCCCACAATGTAACTATGAGACTGACAGAAGGCAGAGGGAAATGGATGCTACAAATTACAATTGACATGCTAAGAAACAGATAGCATAAAGGTAAATATTAGTTCTTCAACTAGCGTATTGAAGAGAAAGAAAAGCATACGTTTTGACAGGAAAGAGTCCAGTTCTTTTAGGAGGTTTCAGTTGGTCTAAGACCAGTATTTAGAACAGTGACTGCGGTACATGGAGCACTCCTTCAGTCCTATTGCTTCCCCATCTCTATTTTGCTGTGTTTTTCTCAGGGTTTCACCTACCTTTCTTTCTTTCTTTCTTTCTTTCTTTCTTTCTTTCTTTCTTTCTTTCTTTCTTTCTTTCTTCTTTCCTTCTTTCTTCCATTCTTTCTTTTTTTTGGTATAATCTTAAATCCGATGCTTGGAAGGAATAAAGACAAAGTGGTTTTGAGGCAAACACCATGAGTTTGAAGTTGGTCACGCCACATTTTGCAGACATCAGTAGCTGATATGTTCATCTGGTCTTCCCTTCATGCTTTCAGCCAGAGCCACTAAGGCTGAAGACTTGTATCAACCGCGCTCAATTGTAATATCAAGGTGAGTCAAGGGCCTATTTTATAACAAAGGCTGTGAAGTGTGTGTGTGTGTGTGTATGTGTGTGTGTGTGTTTGCAGACATCAGTAGCTGATATGTTCATCTGGTCTTCCCTTCATGCTTTCAGCCAGAGCCACTAAGGCTGAAGACTTGTATCAACCGCGTTCAATTGTAATATCAAGGTGAGTCAAGGGCCTATTTTATAAGAAAGGCTGTGAAGTGTGTGTGTGTGTGTATGTGTGTGTGTGTGTGCGTGTGTGTGTGTATGTGTGTGTGTGTGTGTGTGTGTGGTGTAGGTGTCTGTGTCTTGAGATATCTAAATAGAGCTATCAGTTCTGTGCATGAAATAAATGCACATCCTCTGTCTCTCCGTCCCTCTGTCTCTTTTCCCTGCTGTCTGTCCTCCTGCTCCCTTTTGCTTTACCCTTTCTTCTCCTCTTGTTTTTCTCTCCAAAGCAGAACCTTGTCTTAGTTGTTGTTCCTACTGCATAACTCATTTTTAAAATATTTATTTGAACTATTTTTAATTATGTGCATGTGTACATGAATGTGTCTGTGATGGGGTATGAGCATGTCTGAACAGATGCCCATAGAGGCCAGAAGCATCAGTTCCCAGGCAATTTGAGCTGCCCAATGTATTTTCTTGGAACTGAAACTGGATCTTCTGGAAAAGCAGTAAGTGTTATTAATTACTGAGCCATCTCTCTGGCCCACTGAACAACTTTTTTGGTAATTTTTTTAGTCGAATTTTTGTGCATTTCATAAAGAACATCATAATCAAACTTAATCATCTTTACACCCCCTTCCTCATTGGCATCACTTTTATATTTTTTTCCAGACTAAAATGAAGTGAATACCTAGGTTTTATTATGTTTTATTTGGAGGAAAAAGCTTTATTTTCACCATTTACTGGATATAATTTGATATATAGGTTGAGAGTTATGAAAAGTTAGTAATGAAATGTGAACCAATATAAGTTTTGCAAGATAGAGTTGTTGGTATACACCTTTAATCTCAGCACTTGGGAGGCAGAGACAGGTGGATTTCTGTGAGTTCCAGGCCTAATTGGGCTGCATGGAGACTGTCTCAGAGAGACAAAATAAAAGTAAAATAATAAGATGTAAAACTTTAGTTAATAGCAGCAAATAAAAAAATCTAGTGTTTTTAAATGTAATGCTTTCTTCAAAACTTGTTTTAAGATGAAATTTCAGCTCAAAAGGGAAAATTATGGAACTTTCCTCTTAGAATAGGGATGATTTAAGTAAAGATTATGTGATAGACACAGAGTAATGAAAAGTCTATTTGGAAAATAGGAAATAGAATTACAAATACAATAGTTTTAACCACTTTGGAAAACGAGTTGTAGTAGTACTTAGGTGTCTCCAAAGCAGCAGCCATTTAGTTCTGTCTTGCTCTTTTCTTCAGTACCTGGACCGTGATAACCTCTAACTATTACAAATGCAGGTGTCTGAGCAGGCAGGCCAGCCAGAAACATATTGATTAAAGTGCCTGGCATCTATTAATAGAATCACAGATGGACACAGAAGTGTTTTAATTCAATTATGCTTCAAGACCTAAGGAAGTGGCTATTATTGATCCTTCCAACTGCCACTTTGTGCTCTCACAAATGAAAATAAAAATATTATCTTTTTCCTCTATCTCTGGCTTCTTTTATGATTACTATAATTGTTGAATGGCCTGCGTGTCAGGTGACTCACAATTACTCTAATAATCACAGACAATATTATAATTGTAATTATAATATAGGCAGTATATTGCTTATAGTATAGGAAATAGTCTCCCCATTTTGCAAGTAATGAGACTGGAAGACATAACCACAGATTTAGCATCATCGACATTTCAGGGCAACAAATTTATGGAGTGTACATATTAGCAAGCCCCAACCCAAGAATATTTGATTATTTCAAGAGAATTCCCCATGACAGAACTTGAACACTAATCAAATTATGTCAGAGACAGGATCAGTGGCTGGAAAAGTTTCCACGCCTCTGATGACATTATCACTCTGAAATATGAAACTGATGACAAAGTGAAGCAAGTGAGGACTGCATATGACACTGGCAATTAGAGAAGATGTGGGAACTACAGGGATGCTTTTAGAGTCTGCTCTCTTGCCTTGAAAGAGTCTCAGAGAAATTGAAGTAATTTAATTGATGTATACTAGAGTTAAAAGGGCTTTTGGGGAGGTAGATTTTCCACACTAGTGGTTCACACACTAAGAGAATATAGCATTTCCTTTTCAATGTCAATGCAATAAGGTAACAGGATTTCCACCGTCATTGCATGTTTCTATGTAGTTTAACATAGAGGGAACTGATCTAATTCAACAGGTCATGGAAGACCATTTAGAAGTCTTTATTGAGCTGTCTTCAAAAAGACAGGAAGAGGCTAGGTAAAGGAAAGTTAGAGGTGAACGAGAACTCTAGCCAGATGAACAGGAGGCTCTCTTGGCATTCTCTCTCTCTCTCTCTCTCTCTCTCTCTCTCTCTCTCATTTTAACTTTTGTGTTTATACGTTAGTGTATGATGCATGTATTTACGTGTTGCATGTGTGCACATAGGCACATGTGGAGCTCAGAGGACAACCTTGCAATGTCAGTCCTTTTACTCCAGCTTGCTTGAGACAGGGTTTTTGGTTCTCTGTTGCATAAAGTAGGATAGTTGACCTAAGAGCTTCTGGGCTTTTTCCTGTCTCTGCCATCTGAACAGATGTATTACCATGTCATGTTTTATGTGAGTTCTGGGGTTCAAAACTCGGGTCCTCACATGTGGGTGGCAAGGTTTTACTCACTAAGTCATCTCAGATCCAGGCACCCTCTAGATGAGATAGACTCTTCTAAAACACAGCCATTAACAGACGTCTAATACAAATAGCTGCCAATGTGAAGGTAAAGATGCAAGGTCTGTGGACCAGATGAGGGAGTTTATGACTACTCGAAAATCAAAGGGATACCATTGAAATGTGACATGTATGGACAGACAGGATCTCATTTGTATTATTCTAGTTAACATGCCCTGAATGAATCGAAAGAGGTCAGTAATGACTGGCATTCATGGTAATTATAAAGAGGTAGAATGTATCAGTCACAATGATGATATTACTGAATATTTTAACGATTTTGCAATACAGCTCCTGCATGTCATTTTTAGCTATTATTAACCAGTTGCAGTTGTGTTTTCTAGAAGTTCATGTGAGGGATTATGCTATATGAAATATCTGTATTGGCTTTCTACTCATAGTTATGTTTTTTTATGGTGTATTCATTTTGCTTCCTGTGTCCATGGTGAAGTTTTCTGAATATATTACATGTTATCTATATACCTTAGGGTAAATTTTCATTATTTCAATTGGTATATGAGCTGTAAGTATTTACACAGTGCTGTGTAATATTTTGATATGTACTTAGTACATTTTGTACTATTTTCAAAATAAGGAAATGCACACCTAAATAGTGATTATTCTAACACCATTTCTTTGTGCTTAAAGAGCCAAAATTCTTCTATTTTATAAAATATGCAATGCATTAATGTTGCCCATCATGATTCTATTATGTAATAAACGCCAACACTTAATTTTCCTACCTACTATAATGTACCGACCATTTATCAACTTTGCCTATCCTCCCTTCCCCTAGTCTCTTCTTCATCTGGTAAGCACTTCCAGTTCTCAATGCCTAGGAGATGGAGGCTTTTAGATTTCATGTAAAGATAGGATCAAGCAGTATATGAATTTCTATTCTGGCTTTTATCACTTAACATATTTCACTAAACATAATGACCTACATTTCCATCCATGCTATTGAAAATGACAAAATTGCTTCCTTTATGTGGCTATCAATAATTCATTGTGTTATGTGCCACATTTTATTATCCATTTACCAGTAGTAGAATATTTGTTTGTTACCACTTTTTGGCTATTGTGTATAGTGCTGTAATATTCATGGGGATCCAGACATCTCTTCCACTTAGGGATCTCATTTCCTGAGCATATATAGCCTGTAATAAGATTGCAGTATCATATGATAGTACCACTTATAATTGCTTGAGAAAATTCCACACAGCTCCTCAGCTGATTTACAAATTTATGTTTCTATGTACAGTTTTCTTTTCTATATGGTTTATTGCCAACACATCTTTTTTTCTTGCTCCCTTTCCCTCTCTCTCCTCTCTCTCTCTCTCTCTCTCTCTCTCTCTCTCTCTCTCTCTCTCTCTGCCTGTCTTTTTGAGACAGGGTTTCCCTGTAGCCTCAGCTGGTCTGGAACTCACTAAGTAAACCAGGTTGGCCTCAATCTCACAGAGATCTGCTTGCCTCTGCCACTCAAGTGCTGGGACCAAAGCTATGCACCACCATCTCCAGGTGGTCCCTTTTTTAAGACTATTATTTTTCAACCATGCAACCATGTGTATATGTTTGTGGTGGGGTATATGGATATATGAGCACAGGTATCCCCAGAGAACAGAAGGGGGAATCAGTTTCCCTGGGGAATTGACGTTCCAAGGGGATGTAAACCTCCTGACATGAGTGCTGAGATTCAAACTCAGGGAACTTGTGTCTTCTGCAAGAATAATAAGCTTTGAGCCATCTTTCCAGGCTCTCTTTTGTCTTTTGTAATAATAGTTATTTTTATTGGACTTGAGGGACATCTCACTGTGGCTTTGATTTTTACTTCCCTAATAATTAGAAGTGGTGAGCCTTTTTTTTACACCTGTTGCCCATTTGCATATAATATTTTGAGAAATAATCTTTTGTTTATTGTCAAAAAATAGGATTGATATTTTTGTGTTCTGTGATGGTTTAATTGTTATTTGCACCCCTTAGATGTTATAGACCCCCTGACCAAGTGTGTATTTTGCAAATATGGTCTCCCATTCCATGGGTTATATCTTTTTTCTGTTGTTATCTTTGCAGTGCAGAAGCTTCTTCATTTGACCTGACCCCATTTGTTGATTTTTTTCTTCAGTTCTCTGTGTTTTGAAGATATCGTTAAAAAAAAAAATCTTACTCATTCCAGTGGTATAAAACATCTACTTTTGTTTTGTTAAAGTAATTTCAGATCTTACATTTAAGTCAGTCATTTTGAAGTGACTTTGTATATGGTGAGAATTATAGTCTGGTCTTTCCTCTGGAAGAAGATATCTGATTTTCCCAGAACATGAACAGGTTGATTTTTCCAGGGCTTGTGACAGAGCATTTTTCTTGAAGGTTTGTTTGCAGTAGATTGGTAATTTAGTAAAGAATCTCAATTCTCTTCCATCCATTGTATATCCATCTTTATTTAGAAGCATTCCGACATGATTATTACTGCTTTGCAGTGTATTTTAAAATCAAATAGTGTAATTCCTCCTGCTTTGTTATCTTTAATACATTTTGGAATTTCTATGTATTTGAGCGAGTGCGTGTGTGTGTGTGTGTGTGTGTGTGTGTGTAAGTGAAGGTTTGTTTGAATGTGTGTTTGTGACTGTGTGTATGTGACTGTGTGTATGTGACTGTGTGTATGTAAGTGAATGTGGACATGTGTGTATGTGTTTGTCAGTTGTGTGTGTGTGTGTGTGTTGTTCTTGCTTCATGTGAAATTTCAAAGCATTTTATACTTCTGTGATTAATTTTATTAATATTTTGATAGGGATTGCATTTGTTCTGTAGACCTATTAGATCTTTGAGTAGTAAGAACATTTTGACAATTTCAGTTGTTTAAATCCATGAATATGGGATATCATTACATTTTTATGACTTTCAATTTTTTGTCAGTGTTTTGCACTTTACACTGGAAGCATATTAGTTCTTTGAATGAATTTATTCAAACATTTTATGGTTTTAAGCTATTTTAAATGTTATTGTTATTTTTAGGAGTACTTATTTTCCATATATTCATGTAATTTCAAGTTTTTCTTCTTTGCATTGATGTCTAATGTTAGCATATTGTGTTATTTTGGGAATGACAATAGATATGATTCCACATTTTAGAAATTTCCTTAGTCAGTATTATTTCTTTTGAGAAAGTGCCTCACTATGTGCAGCTCAGGCTGGCCTTAGATGCATGACTCAGTGGCTTCAGCTTCCCAGGCACTAGGATTCCAGGCATGACTTGAGTCATGTTTTGTCGTCTACTATCTGGAGGACAGTTTTTATGTTGTTGAGAAGAATGTGTATTCTGCAAACATAGGATGAATACGCTATAGATGTCTGCTAGAGTCATTTGCTTAAATACAGTATTTCTGCAGATTTTCTGTGTGAATGATCACCCATGTTGAAAACATGGTGTCAGAATTCCCAGTTACTGATTGGAAGTCCTTTTTCTTTTTAGTAGTTGCTGTACATATTGAGGTGATCCCCCACTGCTGATACATACCTGCAGTGGAGTTGTTTTGTATTGTGAAATGACATCTGTGTTTTTCTACCCCTTCTTAATGTTTTCTATTTAAATTCTACCATGACTTTTGACTTATTTTCAATTATATGTATTTGTTATAGGAATATTTTTTCTTATCCCTTTGCTTTCTGTCTCTGCATGTCATTGGAAAGGAAATGAGTTTTTAATTAATACATATATTTTCAAAATTCCATTTAACTACTCTGACTTTATTTGAGTTACTTTACATTGACTATAACTGTAAGATCTTACTACTGTCTTTTGTTACTTCTGTTCTACTCTTTCAGTTTCATTTTTTACCCCCCACCATTTTTTATGGTCTTTTACAATTAAATGACTAGAGAGGTGCATTTTAGTTACTAATTTACTATTTTTTGATGTATCTTTTGGCCTTGTAATGAGCACAGTATTTACAAAAGGTTGATTATATCAAACTAGATTGAAATGATAACAAATTAACATTGACCATGAAAGGAGTCAGGCCTCTCTAGCAGGCAGAATCTCACCCTCATCCTGAGTGCTACTGACCATGCCTCTGGGGTGCTGAGGCACCCGGGTTCTGAACTCTCATAAGGGGGCCAGGGTGGTGGTTCTGCCAGGAAGTAGTTGGAACAACCCGATGTGCTGCAAAGCACAGCACCTGTCTTGCTGAGAGCCTGGGTCTGTAAACAGCCACTGCACAGAGCACCCATGGTTGGGTCATTATCATCCAGTGACTCTCAGGACATGGCTGTAACATTCAGCAGCAACAGGAACCTAAGTCTGACGATTTCAGAAAATAAGCTAGAGGACAGTCGTGTAAAGCTGTTGTGTAAAGCTGTGAACATCCCAACTGCCCCTGAGAAAATCTTGGGTTGGAGGCTTGTGAGTTAACTGGTTCCTGTTATGAAGACCTGATTCTTCTTTTACCCACAGTAAAACCCTCTGAGGAAACAACCTGTTGGAGAGACTTTGAACCACAATGGGGTGATTGTGTTGAGTGGTGCCTTCAAACAGTCAAAGTGTAACCTGCATGCATGCTGCAAATGTACTGTGAATGAGGCCTTTTGATGAGGAAATTTTTTTTCTGATCACAGAGGAAGAGAGAAACCCCTATTTCATAATCCTATGCATTGTTCAAGAGAAACAAAAAACAAATATGGAAATTCCAACCCAAGAAATCTTGGGGTACTCTGACCAAACCCATGTCCTCTGAAAGAGCAGACAGAATTCTTAACTGCTAAACCATCTCTCCAGTCCTGAAACCAGGTAATTTAAATGCTTTTCTGAAAGTTTTCATGTATCAGATACTTCTTGGCCAATAGCTGGCATGTTTTTATCTTTTTAATATTATAGTTTCCTGAAAATTCTTGCTGCATTTAGTATGTATCAACATCTGAACACTGAAAAATTGGGTGTTTGTCCTTTGCAGACCCTTTTAATTTCCCATATAATCCACATTTTGCTTCACACATTTCAACATTGACAATCCATGTTCCAAATATCCTAATCACAGATGCGATGGAAGAGCTAGGTTGACATAATCTAAAAGATGCATATTTTTCATTTTTCCTTTCCTATTCATTGTTTCAAATATTGTGGGTAATATTGACAATTATCACCAGTGAACTGACCTAACTCTTTTTAGTCTGATTTCTTGTTTTTCTATAGAAATTTTCTATCATGATTTAAGATACAAATTTGAATGCACCAGTTAACTAAGCACTCCCCATCTACTCTAGCTATGAAAACATTAGTATGCAGAGCTAGACCCGACTGTGTTCAATTTCTTGTTGTACTGGTTTCATTCTATATCTGCCTCTTTGGCTCTTTGTCTCCTGGAATAAATTCTTGGCATTAGCATAACTTGAGCGTATTAATTTTGTCATAAAATACATTTATTTCCCAAGTGATGCTTCCCCTTCTGGAACTCTGGCCTTTGAGACCTTGCTGAGATCATTATTATTGGCAGTAGCAGGCACGCAAGCCTCATCAGCATGCTCTGACAGACACTTCCCTTTTTGCTTGACATCACACATTTCACTTTCTGACATCTACAATTCTGCGAGAATCTCTGTGACTGCCTCAAGAAAGTATTTTATCCCCACTGATAGCCTCAATATGAAGCTAGCAAGATGCCTCTCTCTGTGTGTCATAGTGAACTAATCTGTCTGTTAACTATTTTGGGGGAATACAATGTTTAGTCAACAATATTAATTTCATATCATGACTTAGCTATCAAATCCACAGCAATGTTGTGTGTCTAAGGTGTCTGTTTCTAATCTTTGTGTTATGTATGTATTTTAATTTTATTTATTTTCTTACAATTCCTTGTCAACCACTTACTGAGCATCCATTACCTGCGGTAGATCATGAAGAGTAAACAATGGGATAGCTGGCAGTAATCAGAACAGAGCTTTATACGATAATTGCTCTAAAAACATTTCTTGAATGAATAAATGAGTGAAAGAACATGACTATCATTAACTATTGAATACCGTTTCAGAAGTTTGCTTCAGTCTCTCATGAAAATGTAAGTAGAATCTCATCCTATCAGGGACATTAGTTACTGGCAATGGTAAGACCTACAATGTAGTTTAAAAAACAAAACAATATGCTTGAAGGATCAAAAAACAGAGGAGAGTAATGAAAGACTGTGAAACCATCTCCTGATGCCAAAGTGTGTAGCAGAGCAGCTACTATTGTCCCCGTGGTCAGGGAGCAGCTAGCGTTGCCCCCTTGGTCAGGAGAGTAGGTAGGGTTGTCCCTGTGGTTAGTGCAATATACAAGAGGTGAGGCTGGAAGACATTAGTTACATAAATTAGGCCAGGCATGGAAATTAAAACACCACGTGATCTCACTTATATGTGCAATAAAGTGTTGCACTTACAGAAGCAGAGGATGGAGTGACCTTATCAGAGTCTAGGAAATAGGAGAAATGGAAGATGTAGGAGGAAGTTCAACAGATTTATGGAACATCTTGATGATTATTATTTTTTAATTATTTATTTAATAAAAATACAATTAGAAGAAGCATTTCATTACAACAGCATTGACATATTCAATAACAATTTCGAGACCTAAGATGCATCTCTTTCAAAATTGGCTGCAAATTTTTAGTTTACAGTTGAATTGATATAGTTATACAATATTGTACTCTGGATAACCCCTATAAGACATAAAATTAAAGGAGGTTTTAAACTTTAAAAAAGATCTACATTTCATTATTAAAATACAGTTTCATACAGAAAAAATCATTTTTAATACAATTGACACTACGATGCACATGTGTTTCTAATCTCTGCATATCTGATTATTACTAGTCACAGTCAGTTGCTTTCTAAGCTCCTTGGCATCTGAGCATGGATATAAAGTCATTAGGTAGATTTCAACGGTTATGTTTTTCACATCTACTAATTATTAAGGAGCAAATTTTTATGCTTTGAAGAATTATTTTTTTCTTTTCTATTTATTTATATACCTACTTCCCAGGTAGCACCCTCCCATAGCCTCCCTCCCCCCACTAGAGCCCTTATACTCTTATATCCCTGCTACTTTGTGCTATGTTGGTGGCACCCCTGGCCACTCCCTACTACTTGCCCTTCTGGTGAATCTAGTCATCCTATCTAGAGGTCTTTCTTTTAGGAGGGTAATCAGTTGTCTATATTCCTTTAGAAAAGATTGGGGTCTGCTGCTCATTTTCCCAGATCTATGCTGGGTTACTATCTGGGAATCCCTTTGGCCACCCTGGCCATCAATTGAAAAGAAGGTATCACTTGTCTGGCATTTTTTGGTTGTTATATAGCTTTTAGCTATACATATGGACTTTTATGAAATTAGGTTGGCCCATTTATTCTTTGGTTATAATTTCCTTTTGGGTGTTTAAGGCCATAGAGTTGGTCCAGATAAAACTGATTTATTTTTACTTGTAAGGTCGTTTGAGGATCTGTACTTCAGGGATCATACGGGCTTGGGAGGATCCCCTGGCTCCTTTCTTTTACTAGTACTACCTATGTGAAGATAAGTCAAAGGTCCTGTTCCACCATGGTTGGCTTCACTTGGAAGCATAGAGGAAATGATTCCTCTGTGTTGACTCCCTTTTCAAAGACTGGACGCTGGTTCCAGTCCATCTAGTGGGGTCTCCTCAGCCTCCTTGGTCAAGAGGACAGGTGACCCACCACCATTATAGGACATTTTGAGAGATGCTCATAGTCCCCTGGAACTAGTCAACTTAGGAGGGCAAGGAACAAAAAGTGTCCTTTATGTCCCTCTGACCAAATTATTATGGGCCTCAAAATATGTCTATTAAACATCCAAGAAAGTTAGTTCCACCAGTCTGGTACTTTTAATTACTGTGTGTCATGTAGATATATCTTGGGCAAAGATCAGTTGTTCTCAGATAAACCTTACCTAGACAACTTAGACATATATTTCTTGATCTGCTATGTATAATTTGTCAGTAGGTTGTAGGAGTAATATAGTTCTGTCTGGTTTTCAAAACTAGCTAGGCATTGTTTATCTCTCCCATTGTCTCACCCCTCCATCATGGTTTTCCCACTTAAGGTGCCCTTGTTTCACCGCTTTCTCCCTTACTAATACCCTTCTTGTATGGTCCTATCTCTCTTGAGCTCCTTCTTTCCCTTTATCCCCTAGGTTCCTTGTATACCCTTCCTTCCTCCCTCCCTTAAACTAACCCAATTTTTATCCATATCTCCCTTACTAAGGAGTTTCCTACTGTTCTTCTCTTTCAGATTATTTCTTTTTCTGTTACCCCCTTATTTCCTTTCCATTATCCTGCTTCCTGTAGTAATGTCTGGTTGCTTACTTATCTATCAGAGTCTGGTTCTAGGATCCACATATGAGGGAGAACATATATTGATTTTTTTTCTGAGTCTGTGTTACTTCACTTAGTATGCCAGTTCCTAGTTCCATCCATTTACATGAAAATTTCATGATTTCATTTTTCTTTACTGTTGAGTAAAACTCCATTGTATAAATGAACCACATTTTCATTATCCACTCATCAACTGAGGGATAATTAGGTTGCTTCCATCCCTTAGCTATTGTGAAAAGAACAGCAACAAACATGGATGTGCAAGTGTTTCTGTGATAGGATGAGTTCTTTGGGTATATGCCAAGGAGTGCTATAACTGGTTCAAATAGTAGACTCATTTGTAGATTTTTAAGAGTTCTCCATAGGGATTGAACCAGTTTGCAGCCCCACCAGCAGTGGATGAGTGTTACCCTTTCCCCACATCTTCTCCAACATTTGGTATCATTTGTTTTCTTGATCTTAGCCAGTCTGACTGGGGTAAGTGAAATCCTAAAGTGGTTTTAATTTGCATTTCCCTAATTATTAGTGATGTTGAACACCTTTTAAGATGTTTCATAGCCATCTTTACTTCTTCTTTTGAGAATTATCTGTTCAGCTCCTTAGTCAATCTTATTGGGTTGCTTCTTGTCTTGGTTCTCTGTTTTTTGAGTTCGTTATAAATTCTGGTTATTAAACCTCTGTCAAATGTGTTGCTGATGAAGATTTTCTCCCATTCTGTGGGTTTTCTGTTTGCTTCCTTGGTTGTCTCCTTTGATGTACAGAAGCTTTTTATTTTAATGAGGTCCCATTTGTTAATTCTTGCCCTTGTTTCCTAAGCAATTGATGTCCGGTTTAGAAAAACCTTTCCTACGCCTATATCTTGAAGGTTTTTCCCAATGTTTTTCTCTAATGTTATCAGATTTCCAGGCTTTACATTGAGGTCTTTGATCCATTTGGAATTAACTTTCATGCAGGGTGAAAGATTGGGGTTTATTTTCATTCTTCTTCAAGTGGAGATCCAGTTTTGACAGCACCATTTCCTGAACATGCTGTCTTTCCTCCAGTTAATGTTCTTGGCCACTTTGTCAAATATCAGGTGGCTGAAAATGCATTTGCTCATATTTGGGTCTTCAATTTTTTTCCATTGGTCTATGGGTCTATTATTGTGCCAGTACCATGTTGTTTTTATGACTATAGCTCTTTAACACAGCTTGAAATCTGGTATACTAATTCCCCTGGTATTGCTCTTAGTGCTCAGGGTTGTTTTGGCTATCCGAGGTCTTTTGTGCTTCCATATGAATCTCAAGATAGTTATTTCCAATTCTGAAAAGAAATGTCATGGGGATTTTGATTGGCATTGTGTTGAAATATGTATGACTTTTGGTAGGATGGTCATTTTTACAATATTAATTCTTCCAATCCATGAGCAGGGGAGGTCCTTCCATCTTCTGATGTCTTCCTCAATTTCTTTCTTTACATATTTAGAATTTTCTTTGTAGAGCTCTTTAATGTCTTTGGTCTAGTTTACTCTGAGATATTTTATTTTATTTTTTGCTGCTATTGTGAACAGGAGTGTTTCCGTGTGCTCTTTCTCTGATTGCTTGTTTTTGGTGTACAGAAAGGCTATAGACTTTTGTAGGTTAGTTTTGTAACCTGCCACTTTACTGAACATGTTAATAATTTCTAGTTTTCGTGTGGAATTTTTGGCGACCCTCAGATATAATATAATATCATCTGCAAAAAGGGATAATTTGACCTCTTCTTTTCCAATTATTACTCCTTTAATTTCCTTCTCTTATCTTGTGGTTCTTGCAAGAGTTTCAAGTACTATGTTAAAGAGAAGTGGGGATAGACAAAAACCTTGTCTGGTTCCTGATTTCAATGGGAATGCTTCCAGTTTTTCTTCGTTTAGAATGATGTTTGCTGTCCATTTGTTATATATGGCTTTAATTATGTTGAGGTATGTACCTCCAGTCCAATTCCCTCCAGGAATTTGAACATAAATGCATGCTGAATTTCATCAAAGGCCTTCTCTGCATCTATTGAGATGACAATGTGGTTCTTGACTTTAAGTACATTTATATGATTTGAGACTTTTATTGACTTATGTATATGGAACCATCCCTGCATCTCTGGGATAAAGCCAACTTGATTATGGTGGATGATCTTTTTGATGTGTGTCTGTATGCGGTTGGTATCTTGTTGAGAATTTTGGAATCCATGTTCGTTAAGGATATGGGTGTATAGTTTTCTTTTTTGTTTGTATATTTATCTGGCTTTGGTATTAGAGTGATGCTGGCTTCATAGAAGGAATTTGGAATGTCTCCCTCTATTTCTATTTTTTTGAATAAATTAAGTAGTATTGGATGCAGATCTTCTTTAAATGTCTGATAGAATTCTGCTGTAATTCCATCTGGCCCTGGGCTTTTTTTAGTCGGGAGGTTTCTGTATTATTGTTTCAATTTCTTTTGGTGTTATGTGTCTGTTTAAGCTGTTAATCTCTTCTTGGTTTAGTTTTGGTGGTTCCCATGCCTTTAGATATCCATCCATTTCTTTTAGGTTTTCAAATTTAGTAGCATGTAAGTTTTTAAAGTATTTCCTTATAATGTTCTATATCTTACTGGTGTCTGTTGTGATGATTCCCCTTTCATCTCTGATTTTGTTGATTTGGAGGTGCTCTTTCTTTCTTTTGGTTAATTGGGCTAGGCTGACTACAAGCAAACATCAGTCTGTTTCTCGACTACAGAGGCACCATGACCAGAAACCTCACATCCAGCTGTCAGGACTTTCCCACCATGATGGACTGCACCTTGAACTGTGATCCAAAATAAATTCTTTCTCTCTTAAGTTGCTTTTATTTAGGTATTTTATCATAGCAACAAGAAAATAAAGTAACATATATACTGGATCCTAGGATAGTACCAACAGTATCTATCAATCTGTTTCACTTAAGAAAGTATTCTAGTTTGATTCTCCATCGCTGTGATAAAACACGCTGACCAGTACCAACTTGGGGAGGAAAGGGTTCATTCAGCTTACATCTCCCAGGTCACAGTTTGTCAGGGAGCCCAAGGTAGGAACTCAGGGCAGGAACCTGGAGGCAGGAGCTGGAGCACAGGCCATGGAGGAATGCTGCTTACTGGCTTGCTCCCTGGTCCCTGCTCAGCCTGCTTTCTTATGCAACACAGGCCCACCTGCCCAGGCTGGCACCACCCACAGTGGGCTGGGCCCTCCCATATCACTCATCAAGAAGATGCCCTCAGACATGGCCACAGGCCAGTCCAATAGAGGCAATTCCCTGAGTGAGGCTCCCTCAACCCAGGTGTGTCAAGTTGACACTAAAGCTATCCAGCACACCTACTATTACTGAGTTGGGATTAATCTGTGTCTTAAGGTCCTGTAGTGTTGTTTTTATGAATTTGGGTGCACCAGAGTTTGGTGCATATATGTTAGGAATAGTAATATCTTCTTGGTTAATTGTTCCTTTGATCAAAATGAAGTGGCCCTCCTTGTCTCTTCTGATTAGTTTCAGTTTAAAGTCTCTTTTGTTAGATATTAGAATTGGTATGCCTGCTTCTTTCTTAGTGTCATTTGCTTGGTATATTTTTTTTCCATCCTTTCACTTTAAGATAGTGTCTGTCCTTGAAAGTGAGATGAGTTTCTTTCAGACAACAAAAAGATGGACATAGTCTGTCTTTTGGGGAGTTCAGTCTGTTAAGATTTAAAGTTATTAATGAAAGGTGGGTATTGAATCCTGTCATTTTTATTTCTGTTTCTATTCTTGATACAGCTGTACCTTTCCACAGTTATGCCATCATTGGATTTCTTTCTACAATCCCTTGGGTATAGTCATTCCTTTCTTCAGCTCTTTGTATTGCTTCCAGAACTCTCTGAAAGGCTGGTTTTGTGGACATGAATTCCTTCAGCCTATTTAGGTCATGGAAGATTTTTCTTTCCAATTCCACTATAATAGACATTTTGCCTGGGTATACTAATCTAGGTTGGTTTATGCCATCATTGGATTTCTTTCTACAATCCCTTGGGTATAGTCATTCCTTTCTTCAGCTCTTTGTATTGCTTCCAGAACTCTCTGAAAGGCTGGTTTTGTGGACATGAATTCCTTCAGCCTATTTAGGTCATGGAAGATTTTTCTTTCCAATTCCACTATAATAGACATTTTGCCTGGGTATACTAATCTAGGTTGGTATCTGTGGTCATTTAAAACAGGGAATACTTGGCTCTTCTGCTCTTCTGGCTTTCATAGTTTGCACTGAAAAGTCAGCTGTAATCCTAATGGGTTTTCCTTTATATGTAACTTGTTTCTCTTTTGCAGCTTTCAGAATTGTCTCTTTGTTTTGTACGTGTAGTGCTTTTACTATGATGTGCCGTGGTGGAGAGTTTCTTTTCTGATCCTGTCTGTTTGGTGTTCTATATGTTTCTTGTATTTGTATGGTCATGTGTTTCTTTAATTTTGGGAAAGTTCCACAATTCTTTTAAAGATCTGGTCCATGCCATTTTCTTGAGATTCTTTTCCTTCCTGTATGCCTCTGATTCATAAGTTTGGTCTTTTTACAGTGTCACACAATTCCTGCGTATTCCATTCTTGTGATTTCTTAAATTTTTCATAATCTTTGCCTGTGTGGTCTAGTTCGTGCACTTTGTCTTCCAGTCTTGATACTCTGTTTTCCATTTCATTCATCCTATTGGTTGAGGCTTTCTCCTTTTGTTTCTAATTGGTTTACTGAGTGTATTACTTCCTTCTCCATTTCAGCCTGAGTATTCTTCAATGTTTCTAAATCTTTTCTGAATTCATTTAGAAGTTTATCCCTCTCTTCCTTCAGTCCTTTGATTTCTGTGTTTGTGTGTTCTTTAAATTCACTGAATCCTTTTATCATGTTTATAATTGTTCTTTTGAGTTCCATGTCCTGCATTATCTCTAGTAGGTTCTCAGTGTAC
>NW_008351640.1:4860885-4863028 GCF_000622305.1 Nannospalax galili | reverse complement strand
TTTCATGTTATTATTTTTTCTCTGTGATTTTGACATGTGAACTTCTTTTGTAGTTTATGATTCTTGTGTGAGACTCAGGCCTTCAAGCTTAGGTCTGCTTTTTTGTAAACTTTATGTGTCTTTGTGGTTTACCTTTTGGGGATGAAAAGCTGGTTCATCTAAGCTTCCGGTTCTCTCTTTTGATTTTATATTGGAGTGGCTGGATTGCTTTTGTCTTCAGGAGTTCCAACAGAGGCCCAATTCAGGTGAGGGTCAGATGTTTTCAGGTTTTCTCCTAAGGTCTGGATTTCTCCAGGAATGATTTTGTCCTCAGGAATTTGGGGGTTGGACTAGCCAATGAGCCTGACCCAGGAAAGATGCTGGTCTAGGGCAGCTGGTGGCTTTGCCACCATGAGATGCAAAGGCGTATATGGCAGAATGAGGTCCCAAGGCCTCTTGGGGACTGTACTGAGGAGCTGGTTGGTCTGGATGCGAAGGGTCAGGAAGAGGAAAGGCCAGCCACAGCATCCCAGAAAGAGGCTAGCCCAGGGAATCAAGGGGAGTTGAGGGCAGGGCCAGGCCCAGAAGCAGTGCTCCTGGGGCCCAGAGAAGGCACTATGTTGGTCTGGATGAAATGATCAGGGAGCAGTATTGGTTCCCCAGGTGTCTGGGGCCCCAAGGCAAGGAATGGGGCAGGGCCCAAACTCACAGGAGAGAATGGCAGGGGAGGATGGGAGGGTGAATGAATCTGGGGGAGTCAAGGGCGGAGGGCACAATAGACTTACCCCAGAGAGAGGCCTGCAGGTAGGAGAGAGGCCTGCTGGTGTCCCTGCAGGCCCAGGGAAGCAGAGAGAAATGAGGGTGGCGCCAGGCCAGGAAGTAGTGCTCCTGGGGTCCAGAGAAGAAACTACATTGGATGAAAAGGATCATGGAGACTTATTGGTTCCCCAGATGTCTGGGGCCCCAAAGACAAGGAATGGGGCAGGGCCCAAACTCGGAGGAGAGAATGGCCGGGGGGATGGGAGGGTGAATGAGGCTGAGGGAGTCAAGGCAAGGAGGGAACAATGGACTTACCCTGAAGAGAGGCCTGCGGGTAGGAGAGAGGCCTGCTGCAGGTCCTGCAGGCCCAGGGATGCAGAGATGATTATTTTTAATAACAATGCATTGTGTACTTGAAGCTTGCCAAGAGAGTAGATTCTAAGTGTTCTCACCATGAAAATGCTATGTGAAATAATGAACATATTAATTAGTTTACTTTAGCTATCCATTACACACACACACACACACACACACACACATTCAAACATGTCATAATGTGTATTATAAATATATGCAACTGTTGTTTTTCAACTAAAAACAAGATAAAATTTATCCAAGTGGGAGAATATGGGTTCAAAAAAGAGCATTGAGTTCCATGGTCCTTACAATTTTCAAGTATTCTTATATGACATATAACCATTTCCTTGTTTTATATTATTACAGAGAAAATGAACCATTACCAAGAAGGCATAAGCAATGATGTTTGCAATGTAGCTAGAGTCAAATAAACAGTTATAAAACACTGCAAATCAGTTCTTAATTAGATAGTAGCCATAACTCCAGTAATGGACTTGAGGTTAATTCTGTTAATGCCTCTTTCCACAGAGAGCCTCAGAAAGCTTAGAAAGTGCCAGGTGAATAGGGCCAAATGCCAGTGAGTTGATGAAAGGAAATGCTTTATATGTCTACTCTAGAGTATAATTAAGAGCCTGGGAGAATGTATATTCATTGTTTAGGACACTTTCTTTGGGTACTCTTCCTTCTTTCCTTCATTCCTTCCTTCCTTCCTTCCTTCCTTCCTTCTTTCCTTCCATTCCTTCTTCCCCCCTTCCCTCCCCCTAATTTCTTTTTTCCCAGTTTTTATTTATTTATTTATTTATTTATTTATTTATTTATTTATTTATTTAATAACCATATACTTAAAAGAAGCATTTCATTACAACAGCACTGACTTATTCAATAACAATTTTCTGAGCTAAGATGCATCTTTTACAAAATTAGCTGTACATTTTTTAGGTTTACAGTTGAATTATTACAGTTGTACAATATTGTACTCAGCATAAACCCTATAAGACATAAAATTAAATGAGGTTTTAACCTTTAAAAAAGATCTCCATTTCATTAT
>NW_008351640.1:4860142-4860610 GCF_000622305.1 Nannospalax galili | reverse complement strand
ATCTGGGTGAAAGTTTCTAGGTTCACATTTGAGTTAATACAGTTATATAATATTGAACTCAGTATAAGCCCTGTAAGATATACAATTGAATGAGTTTTTTCCCCTTTAAAAAAGATGTCCATTTCATTTTAGAATATATTGTTCCTTGCAGAAAGACTCATTGTTTTGTTACTAACACTGAGATGTTGGTGCATGCATCTCTAATGTGTATGCATCTATTACTAGTCGTAATTGGTTGCACTTGGGTCCTTGGCGCATGTGTATGTCTATGAAGTTATTGGGTAGATTTCAATCGTAATGTTTATCACCTCTACTAATTAGCATGACATAAATGTTCATGCTTCCTCCTCAAATATAATACATTTTTAAAAATTTGTTGATTTTTTTTGTGTGTGTATATCACACAGAACATCCCAAAACATCTTTTCGACTACACATCTACATCCCAGATGGCACCTTCTCACAGTT
>NW_008351640.1:4840308-4860025 GCF_000622305.1 Nannospalax galili | reverse complement strand
AATCTAGTCAGCCTATCTAGAAGTCTTTGTTTTAGGAGGGTCAGCTGTTCCTCATCTAGCGGTAATCAGTTGTCAGTATTTCTTTGGATAAGATTGGGGTCTGCTGTTCATTTTCCCAGTTCTATGCTGGGTTACTATATGGGAGTCCCTTTGGTCACCCTGGCCAGCAACTCAAAAGAAGGTGTCTCCTATCTGACATTGTTGCTTGTTATGTAGCCTTTAGCTATGGATATGGACTCTTTGAGAAATTATATTGGCCCCTTTATTCTTTGGTTATACTTTCCTTTTGGGTGTTTAAGGACATACAGTTGGCATAGATGAACCAATTTATTTTTACTCTTAAGGTCATTTGAGGATCTGTTCCTCAGGGGTCACATGGGCTTGGGAGGAGCCCCTGGTTCCTTGCTTTTACCAGTTCTGCCTACGTGAAGATAAGTAAAAGGTCCTGCTTGACCATGGTTGGCTTTGCTTGGAAGCATGAAGGAAGTGATTCCTCTGTGTTGACCCTCCTTTTCATAGACTAGACACTGGTTCAGGTCCATCTGGTGGGGTCTCCTCGGTCTCCTTGATCAAGAGGACAGGTGACCCACCACAATTACAGGACATTTTGAAAGATGCTCGTAGTCTACTGGAACTAGTTGACCTAGGAAGGCAAGGAGCAAAAACTGTTCTTTATGTCCCTCTGATCAAATTAGTGTAGGCCTCAAAGTATGTGTTAAACATCCAAGAAGGTTAGTTCCACCAGTCTGGTACTTTTAATTATTGTGTGTCATGTAAATAAATCTTGGGCAAAGACCAGTTGCTCTCAGATAAACCTTACCTAGATATATATTTCTTGATCAGCCCTGTATAATTTTTCAGTAGGTTGTAGGAGTAATATGGTTCCCTCTGGTTTTCAAAACTAGCTAGGAATTATTTATCTCTTGCATTGTCTCACCCCTCCACCATAGTTTTTCCACTTAAGGTGCCTCATTTCCCCCCTTTCTCCCTTAATAATACATACCCTTCTCCTATGCTCCTACCTCTCTCGAGCTCCTTCTTTCCCCTTATCCCCTAAGTTCCTTGCATACCCTTCCCTCTCCCCTCCCTTAAACTAACCCATTTTTCATCCATATCTCCCTTAATAAGGCCTTACTCTTCTTCTCTTTCAGGTTCTTTTTTTTTCCTTTACCTCCCTGTTTCCTTTCCATTATCCTGGTTCCTGTAGTTATGTCTGCATACATACTCACTTATAAAGATTTGGTGCTAGGATGCACATATGAGGGAAAACATACATCTTTTCTTTTTGAATCTGTGTTACTTTACTTAGTATAACAGTTTCTAGTTCCATCCATTTACCTGCAAATTTCATGATTTCATCTTTCTTTATTGCTGAGTATAACTCCATCGTATAAATGAACCATATTTTTATTATCCACTCATCAACTGAGGGACACTTAGTTTGCTTCCATCTCTTAGCTATTGTGAAAAGAGCAGCAATAAACATGGATGTACAAGTGTCTCTGCAATAGGATGAGTTCTTTGGGTATATGCCAAGGAGAGGTATAACTGGGTCAAATGGTAGGTTCATTTGTAGCTTACACTGTTTTTCATAAGGGTTGAACAAGTTTGCCGCCCCACCAGCAGTCGATGAGTGTTCCCCTTTCCCCACATCCTCTCCAACATTTGGTATCATTTGTTCTCCTTAGCCAGTCTGACTGAGGTAAGATGAAATCTTAAATTGGTTTAATTTACTAATTTCAAGAAAAAGTTTCTGAGTTTATAAGTGAAAAAAAGATGTGGAAACCAGTTGTCAAATATGCAGCATGTAGTGTGGACATTGAAGGAAATTTCCTCAGCCTCACAAGGCATAGCTACAAAACATTAGGAATTATGTTAGTTTTAAAAGATGAAAGGCTGTAGCAACAATCTGAAAATTAAGAGATATGATAAGTTATCCAATCTTAAATTGTCAGCCTCAACAAATGTATGTACATACAAGCAACACTAAATGGATTCAGTACATTGTTTATGTGTATATTCATATATCTACATCTGTATCTATATATGAAGAGTAACAAGAAGAAGTCATGGGACTGAGAGGGAGAAGAGGGGGTGTTGGAGGAGGGGTGGGACTAAGATAAATATAGTATTGACTTATGAAATTCTTAAAATACACAAAAAATACATATAACCTTTTTAAACAGTCTAGCATCCCATAACATTCAATAGTAGGGATAAAACAGCAAAATCAAGAAATCTAAATTAATATTATGCAAATGATAATGTATTGATATAAATATATTAAAAATTATTTAAACTGCCTCAAGAAGACTTATTAAGGGGTTGGAGAGATGGCTTAATGATTAAGAACATTGACTGCTCTTGCAGAGGACCCGGGTTTAACTCCAGTTCCAGGGGAATCCGAAGCCCTCTTCTGACCTCCGCGGCAAAGCACGGCATGGGTGCACTCACATACATGCAGGCAATACATTCATACACGTAAAATAAAAATAATAAATAAAATAAAAAAGAAGACTTATTAGGAAGAGGAGGCATAAAATTAGGGAAAATTAACATTTTAAAAGTGCTGAATTTTCTATCACATGAACATTTATTTTTAACCCATAGTATCTATCTTCTGATTGTGACACTGTGCTGAATACAATCCTTACAACTGACTTCAACAAACTTCTGTGTACCCATCCAAAAGCATCAGCTGTTCCAGTTTTGAGTGACTTTTCAGAAGTATTTGGAAACACTACCCATCTAATATTTGTTGTTGTTGTTTGTTTGTAAGTTTCATTATTGTTGGTTTTCATGTTTGCAATGTATATTCATTGCATATTTGACTGCTGAGTATTGAAATGTTCTTCCACTTTGGGGAAAGCCTCCCATTTTTCAGGTAGTACATTTCCTACATTTGCAAGACTAGAAATACCTCAAACATATCTGCTATTGACCTTTCATGAGATCAATGATGCATAGAAAGAGGAAATACATAGAATCAGTTTAGGTGACACAGAACAGTAATATTACTTATTTATGAAAGTTACACATTGTAAAATTTGTGGCAGTGGAGTGCAGTGACCTATACTCAGATCGTGTGGTTGTCAGTGGTACTGACTGCATCCAGCAGAGTTTTCAGCATGTCTCACTAGAACAGTCCAGGATAAGTGAAATTGTTCTTGATGTGTGTGCCTGCCAGGTTACCTGCTTTGTGATACACAAGTTACTTTCATGCATGTTGGGTCAAAAATGAGAGTTCTAAAGTGCAGTGAAATAATTCCACCTGAAAATCAATACAAAGAACACAAATCTGTATCTCTTCTTCCTCTTGTTTCTCTCTCATATTTCAACTTTTTTCATTAAGATTAAATGATAAATGTGATATATTCAATTATTGCTACATTAATGTCTGTAAAGTAGGGTTAAAAATCTAGTTTTGGTTAAATAAACTAAATTTTAGTGTTAGAAAAATTTCAACACATATTTAATTCCATCTTCTCTGGAAGGTTGAATTTTCTAGAATACTTCTGACAGACAATAATCTATTTTTTTCTGAAAGCATCTCAATTCTTATAACTATAGTTAAAATTTAAGCACAAATAGCCCTAACTTTTCCAATACTACCTTTTTGCAAAAGAAGGAAACCAAGGCCAATAGGATAAATGACCAGCCTGCAGCTGTGTTCATTAGAGGCTGATTCCTTTGTCTAGGTTCAATGGTTTCTTTCCCATACCTCTTTGCTCTTTCCTGAGGCATCTATAGCTGACCCTGACTATTAGAACATCTTTCCTTATAATGAGCTCAAATTTATCTCCCTAAAACCTTCCTGCTCCAGTGGTCCCCAAAAATGTAGAGATGTGAAGGATGAGGTTAATCTCTCTTTGAGAGAATCCCTATTATTTAATTTGTTCAGCTTTCTAAAATGTCTTTCACAGAGTAAGGGTTTACCCAATTTCTTCAAATTTGTTCTCTTGCATTGTCCCCATCTCAGTGACTCTCTCCATTTTTGACAGTCTCCTGCTTGTGTTGCAGCTTTTTTTTTTCAGGTGTAGCTACAAGTGCATATGACATGTATGCTATACCTTCACCAGCTCAGACTCTGTCTCCTTAATCCCTATGAATAGTGAAATGTCTGTGTCTGACCTGATTCATAAACTCTGAAAGGAGCAGTGGAGGTACCACGATGAATGATACCTACATACCCGTCATGAAAAAGAGGAATGACTGCCACCCTGGAAAACACCAATGTCACTGACCATATCAGACACTCCACCAATTTGTGGAACTTTATGGATATCATATAAACACACTGATTCTTTGTCTAAACAGATGGGTTTTTTAAACCTCAATTGCATGACTCCAAAGGTCCCTAAGAATATAGAAAAGATGCTATAGTGGTAATCACGGTAACTTGTGAATTCTGAGTAATCCATCTACTCACATCTGTGTAAATATGTATTGATTCGTATTTCTGGCCTGATTTTGGTCATTCAAATAAGTATATGGTTATGATATGTGGAAGAGAAGTATGTTATTGGAGTTTTGTGGTGCTTAAATTCCATCTGAAACAGGACCTCCTTTCAGTCCAAAATGTAGTTCAACAATCCCATTTTGAAAGTCAGCAGCCCCATCTCAGTACTACAAGTTCCCAGATTTATGAGAAGACATAATTTCTTTCATAAGTCTGTGTGTCCTCTGCATAATTAGTCCTTGATTAGGACTGATAGAATCAAATAATCTGTAACATTTCAGTATGTCTTGAAAGACTCCTTAGCCAAGGAGCTATTGAAAAATAGATTTCTGTGGTGTGAGGGAAGTAGAACTTCTTTAAGGAATGACTCTAGATATGCTGATGATTCCAGTGGATGAACTTGCACTGGGGACATCTGGATGTAAATGCTTGACTGGATAGCAATGAATATATATTCTAGAATACCTGAAATCTGATGGGGGGAGGTATGCGGAAGGGGATGGGGGAAGGGAGCCTAAATTTGGTTAAAAACTATTATATGCAATGTGCAAAATTTTAATTAAAAATTAGGAGTGGGGAAGCTAGCCACCAAGTCATCTGAATATGATCTCACATTCAATAATGAGCTGTTTCTAACTTTATCTACATCACAGGAACTCAGTCCATTAGCTCGTTTGAAGAACCAGGTGGAACACCAAAGACCATTATGTGTGTTCATTGATTTTTTTTTGTTTGTTTTTTGAATGCTGGAAAGTAGCAAGCAGGCAAACAGTGGTTGCCATTCTTCAGTTTAATATCAAGATGACCTAGCTTACATTTGAGTAAGGCAGCTCTGAGGAGAAATTTTCTTACATTTATCTATGCAAATCAACCTTCTTTCAAACACCTTATATAAGCTGCAGCTAGGTAAATGGCTCACGATTTCAACCTCTTTTTTAGATGAAGTCAGGGGATCAGCACTTTCAACAATTTTCTTCTATATGTTCTAGGGACTGCCTCTTTTCTCTTTCTACTCAAAAAAGTGATAAGACTTCTAAAGTTTGGCCAAGTATCACCACTGTACGCACCTCTAGTTGCACAAAGGTCTTGCAGGAGGTGATAATGCCATCAATATCTATTGGATTACAGGCTTCTTTGGCAAAACTCAAAAAGAAATCTCTGATGCAAATAAACAGTATGCTTGGAATCATCAGTTCTTCAGCACCACAAGTCACAATTTAGAACTGTTTAGCCAGGCGTGGAGACTCATGCCTTTAATCATAGAACTTGTATAGTGGAAGCCAGTGGATCTCTGTGAGACTGAGGCCAACCTGTTCTACATACTGAATTTCCATCTTGCCAGGGCAGCAGGAAGACTCTGACTCAAAAAACTAGATATGTAGATTAGACCTCAATGCATGAATTTACACTGAGGGATATCTGAGGACACGAACTTCTGAAGTATAGAACTGGGATGATGAAGGTATTTATTGTACAGTGCTATGGAGACAATTGAATGATGTCATGTGCTTAAAGCTCTTAGCACAGAGCTTGGAACATGGAGTAAACACCTACTATTGTTTTCCATTGCTGTCTTGTTTCTCTTTACAGCCATGTAGACTAGGATAAAAGTCACATTTTCAAAAAGCCCTCCCCAAACTCAGGAAGGGACTCTTTTGGGTGTACGTATTTCATCTATGCTAACAAAACTCATTACATTCCCATGAGCAAATGCTGGCATATGAGCCACACCATTCTCCTTCCCTTCATGATATTCCCCAGATTCTCAGCATAGGACGTGTCAAGGTGGCCTTGTTATCACTACCCTTCTTTTGCATAGTTCCTTCCTGAGTGTCCAGTTGTCACTATGAGGCTGACAGATTCTGACAGGCTGGGAGGTTTCCCAAGGGAATCTCCAGCCAGCCGGTCTCCACCATTAACAAGCATAGTGTGTGCTGCTTGCTGGCTCCTACCTGCTGGTTACAAGTCAGGCAGATCTTGCCTCACAGTCAGGCATTCTCTGGAGTCTTCAAACTGACAGGATAACACAGTATACCTCTCTCATGCCTTAGCCCAATCAAGCCAAAGGTCCTGGCTCCCAATTTAGGATTATTCAGGCCTTCAGCAAGGGAGTTCATTTCTTCCTGCTCTCTCTGGGGCTTTAACCTGCCTGTCATACACATCAGCATGTTACATATTCACTCAAGTGTCAAAAAGATTTTTAAGGAAGATCTGAGTCAAACTGAGCGGAAAGAGGGTAAACCTTTAGGGTGACAGGAGTCATAGTGGATTCAAATTTACCCAAGGGAGTTGCAGATTTTGATGTTAAAATTTACAGGATAGGGTGTCTAAACTGGTAAATGTTGATCACTATGGACAAGGTAACATAACAGTGTCAAAATATTTACATTTAAACATAGAATTATTTTTTCTTAATCATGGCAGTTGGAAAAATTTCAGGTGACATCATTTCAATCCATTCTATGCCAGTCTTCTTTCAAGCCACATTTCACACGAAAAAGCTGTTTTCAGAGCTAGCCTAAGCTTGAATCTATACTATTGCTAACACTGTAAATATGGATTAGACACTTTAGCACTTTGAACCTCATTTATTTAGTCTGTAAAATGGATAACTGACATTATCCTCAAAGGCTGTTTCAAGAATGCAAAATGGCTAAGATTTAGAAAGGATAGTGACATATGATCACATAACTGTCTCCAGTAACCCCTCAGTGGAGTTTCTCCTAATTGCACAGGTAGCAATCATCTTTGTCTCCATCCTAGCTATTTTACACTTCACATTCATGCATTTTACATATTCTATCACTGACTAAAAGAATTTTGAATTGCCTATGTGTTTGCTTAGGTTTGATGCCTCTCCTTGTAGACTCACTGCCTCTTCCTCTCCACCCAGCTCCCTCTTTCTCTATCCCTCACACTCTACTTCTTTCTACTTCCCTCATCCTCTACCATGTTCACAGTACTCCTTGTCACTGATTGATAGGTAATAAAGTGAATGGCCTTTAATCCCAGCACTTGGGAGGCAGAGGCAAGTGGATCTCTGTGAGTTCGAGGCCAGCCTGGTCTACGTAGTGAGTTCCAGGCCAGCTGGGGTACAGGGAGACCCTGTCTCAAAAAGACCAGAAAAATGTGAATGACTAGGAATGAATGTGTTTCTTGTAGTTTCTGTAACAAATTGCCATCAGCTTGGTGGCTCATAACAAATACTCATTCCCTTAAGATTTTTCCAGTCCAAAAGCTACAGCAAGTAATACTAAGCCAAAGTCAAGGTGCATGCATGGTGTTGCTTTCTCTGAGCCTCAAGGGCTTGTGGCGGCTATCAATCCACTGTCTGCAGGTATGGCTGTACTGTTCTTATCTTTTATGGATTCTGCCAATCTCTATTTCTCTCTTTCTCATAAAGGTGCACGTAGTTCAGTTAGGCTTGCACATGTACTTCAGGCTAATCACCCCGTATCAAAGCCCCCAACAGAAAACATTTTGAAGTCTTTCAGAATCATAAAGCAGCGCTGACAGTTTGCAGACACTGGAAATGGACATATTTTTGAGAAGGGTATATTTAGCGTATCAGATGATTTGCTTTTCTGTTAATTTTTAGTAACCCTTCTGTCTTTTCTTCCGTCCCGCCTATCAATATTTACTATTTTCCCTTCTGTATTTTTCTTACCTCTTCTTCTTCCTTTCTGCTTTGCTTGCTCTTAGGAGAACAACTGAATTCTAAATAATCAAATTAATGTCTGATTTGCCCACTAAGTTTTCCTACCAGGTATGCAAAAGTAAAATAATAGCTGCTGTGTCCAAGAAAAGCCCTCACTGAATTTTGGGGAGCTGTGTAGACCTCTTATATCTTTTAAATTTAATAGTATAATTACCATTAGTTTTCAGCTCTTAACAGGCCCCTTCTTAATAATGCTCAGTGAATCCATAACTAATTATCAGGGACAATCAGTGTTTGGTGAAGAGGGCCAAAATAATTATAACAGTAATCAAAGATGCCACTTGCTAGGTAATTATTCTGCTACCACCTGATAATTAACCCATTTTACCTGTGTAATCAACGGGCTAAAATTTCAGTTAGAACCCAATGTATGTTACTTAATGTCCTTAAAAGACAGAAAAAATCATATACGAAAATCTACCACAAGGAGTCTTTACTAATATTTAATTGATTAATTACATTGGGTTTGACTCATAGTACTGAAGAGTAATTTTGATGAGAAGTATCTCAAATGATTTCAATTAACTTAGCACATTTTTTAACCTTGAGTAAACACATAAGAGGAGTTAAAATCATCATGAGGAGTGGAAATATGGCAGACATTAAGCCATTCTTTTGATTTTCAACGTTGTTGTAAATAAAGGCAGAAGACATGTACAAAGGAGACTTATGGTCCCAAAGTCAGTGTTGACCACAAATTTCTGTGTCCAAGGCTAGGCTTTCTAGGAAGGTGGTGATTCTTTATGAAAAGTGATTAGCACTGCAAAAGATTTTGGAAATCAGCTTATATTACTCAACCAGAATGATTTGTCATCTAAACAAAGGTCTTCAGACAAAGCTGCTAATCAAGCATCTTTAGGTAAGCACTTCTTAATGTTCTGTATCTTGTCTATAGAATGTAGGACTGAGGGTTGCAAGAATAAGGGCAGTTATTCTTTGCTGAAATGTCAGAGGCCCAAAATCTACTGTCCTGTTGATCCAACATTATGGTTTCACATTGGAACCGCAGACAGTGAGAACGGACAGTATGTATCTATCACAGAAGAAATGGAGACTTTGCATTTCCTGATTCATAACTCTGGGAAGGCTAGCACAACCCTCTTAACATGTTTCTGAATATTGTTTTTGATCAAAAAGACAAGAGACAATGCGTTGCTAAAGTTCTAGAGGGTTATAACATCTCTGAGCCTGTTTCCCTACCATGGCCCACTGGGTTCAAATTCTGCTTCTGTTCTTATTACTGGTATGGCTTAAATAAATGGTTCAACATTGTTGTTTTTCATTTATAAAATATCAATAGCACTAACACCTGTTTCTCCTCTTATTGTAAAGGGTAAATTAATTAGTGATGTGTGGAATATTAATATCAGCTAGGATACAATTCAAAAGTTGTTCAATGCATGTTAAATATTGTTATTTTGATATCTTCTTTGTTCAGAGAAGGAGCAGCTATTCTTATGACCGTTTATGGCTACTTCTCTGAAATGTTGATTCAAACGTCTCTAATATAGTAAGGTTTTAATCTATGACAGAGGCAATATTTACTGAAAAAAGATTTATTTTTCCTTTGTCATTGTATGTATCTTCCTTCGGCTTTATGCCTTCAGTTAAGGAACTTGATGCACACAAAGTATGAATTCAATTACAGCCAGAAGACTGTGCAGTTCTACACTAGTTTTCTAATTGTTTTCTCTTCCCTGAATTTCTTCAAATAAGCTTCCTAGAACAAAAAGGACTGTCAGCAGTAATCTAGAGCCACCTTGACATTCTCAAGGCTAGAACACCATATGTTCTGGCAGCTACATCAACATTTTAATTTGGCATAGAAGAGAAACAAGAGTTAAAGATTTATAGTTCTCTACCCATTAACTATAACTCAGAGTCAACACTGATGCTCCCATTTACCTTTCACTAAAGTGTTGCTATGGACAGGAAAACCATCTTGGAAAAATGCAAAACAGAGGTAACCTCTGTCTCTCTTTGCTCTAATTGAAAAAGGGTGATGATTTTTCTAGCCTTCTTAGTCATTCCTCAAGTGGGAACCATAACACCATGGAGACACAGAACAGACAGTAAATAGGAAGTTTGTATGAGATATTCAGAGAAAATGCTGATACTTGAACTTTTCTTCTGTTCAAAAGAGGAAGGATATATAATAGTTCTTGCGTGAACACAGCATATTCAGACCATGAGGGTGCAATGATGCTTTGATTTTAAAGGTATAATTGCCATTAGTTTTCAGCTCTTAACAGGTCCCTTTTTAATAATGCTCAGTGAATCCATAGGTAGTTATCAAGGACAATCTGTATTTTGGTGAAAAAGGTCAAAATAATAATATCCATAGTCTATAATCTGAGATGCCAATTTCAGCTGCTACCTAAAAATTAACCCATATGACGTGTGTACTTTCCACTTTGATTTTGGAGAGTATACTATATTTAAAAATGACATAGCAAAGAATGTCATGGAAAGGTGTTCTAGGAAGGAAATCTTACTGGATTAATACAAATGCCATTGGATTATATCGCTGCCTTGGGAAACACTCTCTACACAGTACCACTTTCAAAGCACATATAGGTTAATATTCAGTACAGAGAAGAATAGTTCTGAATAAGCTGTGCTAAGGGAAAAAATACCATGTAACAAGAGAACAATACCAATTCTGCATGTCAGGCAATGGCTTTTGAAGTAACATTTGAGTCGAGACTGAAAGAGGAAAAAAGAAAAATATTGACTTCCTCTTGATAAAAATTTGAAAGAAAAATTTATGTACTTAATTATAACTTAGGCTTTGTATTTGTGTATGCATATGTAGATGTGCTTATTTCTCTCGCTCTCTTTTTTTTGGTGTTTTTGAGACAGGGTCTCCCTGTACCCCTAGCTAGCCTGGAACTCACTATGTAGACCAGGCTGGCCTTGAACACATAGAGCTCTGCCTGTGAAAATCAGGTCCTTAAGGTAGCTCTTCCTGACACAGAGCTAGGATGGGACTGATAAGTCAGCCACAGGGTCATCCCCAATAGAGTTCTTGCTGTGTTCTCCTCATGGACAACAATTTACTAAGCTGGAGAGAAAGATGAATCTGTTTTCTTGACTTGAAATATTAAACTTCAGTCTAAGTAAGCCACATCAGCATGATACAGTAGTGTGCCTTGATCTAACATAAGATGTATCCCAATAAGTTGTTAGTGATAATAGCCAGAAAAGCAAACTTTGTGAATAGCATATATTGCCTTAAACAAAGAAGTCTCAAGGTTATCACTGCAGAATATATTCTTACCCAATTTATATTCAGATACAATTTCTTGAGTGGCCTCCAAAAAGGTACTGTTTGAGCTAATTTTGGAAATCACCAATGGAAACCACGTGTGCAAATGCCATTTGTCAGGTGTATTTGGTGTGGAAGGAAATTTGGTGCAGCTGCTTGGAATAGTGGTATGAGTACTTCCAATCTCTTAGTAGCTCAGACTATGACCCAAGTGCTTTCTAATACTATACTTGTTCTTTATAATAAGCACCCCTTTGCCACATCTCTTTTCATCTTTACTAGACTTACATGAACCCTCAAACAGCCATGGCCTGTGGCTACTTGCTCTGATCAAGCTGCTGCTGCAGCCATCAAAATAATGTAACTGTCAGGTCTCAGCACTCCTGGAGGACTCTTCAGCCTGGTTTATTAGGGCTCTCTGAGAGCTTGACTACAATAGCAGAAGCCTCTGGAAAAACAGCAGGGGGACAGGGAGGAAAACATTTAGACAATATTCATTGGCTCACCTTTTTGAAACCCAGCTCACAGATTTCCAGGACAATACTGAAGTCACGAGGAGGGGGCTGCTTTGACATGTACTCAGGAGGTGTCTTGATGGGGTTGGACAGTTTGTTGTATATACAGAGGTCTAATTGAAGCCTATGGCCTCATAAATGAAAGCCAAGTGCTCCAAGCCAAAGGGAAAGGAAGTGACTGTTGAGTTTACTGTCTTAATTTCCCCAATAGTATAAGAAAATTGGCATTTTACAGGGGATCCTCCTGCCAGTGCGTTTTCTATTCTTATATAGTTAATTCCTAACCTTGGGGCCTGTGGCAGCCACTGTCCACAGTTCCCAGCAAGAGGCAGACTATGTTAAATAGGGCAAAGTAGCCTTCAGCATTGTCTGTAGATACTGAGTACAAGCCAGAACAGCAAGGCCTTCTAACTCCCTAAACCACAGCCTTCCTGCAGAGGGAGTGCCCAGAAATCAAAGGACTCTAGGACAGCTCAAGACTAATCCTCTCCCTTTCAAAATATTAGCCCAAACTTTTTAAATACATGCCAGATTTTTATCAGATGCTTTACATAGCAATGTCCTCTCCATCACAAAACTGGAACTTAATAATTTGTATCCCCTTTTAGAGATAAACAAATAAACCTTACATACCCAAGGACACTTACTCAGGGGGAGGCTCTAACCAATAGCTGAATTGCAAAGCTGTATTATGTGTTATATGTATTCGCATCTTCTCTGAACCAAGGATTGTGAGAATGTGTTCAGAGGGAGTTAAGTGATCACGTCAGTAATAATAACTAATGATAATAATAATGGTGAGAATAAGAAAAATGATCCCAAAGACAGTGGCATAGTCCTTTAGGTATCAACTTGTTCTGCCTTACTATATCCCCCTTTCCTCTATCATAGCTGAGAGTTTTTACTGTGCTTTCTTCCCAGTTGAGGGAAGATGCAATGTCAAAAACAGAAATCTTTGAACTCTTGATTTTAAAAGTTATTTGGAGAGAGGAGATTTGGAATATTAAAAAAAATATTTTCAAACAGATGGAGAAGAGGAAGTGACCTTGTGAAATGAAGAATAGAAAGAGGAAAGTCACCTCTTCAGGATGGTATGACAGTGGTGGTGGTGGTGTTGGGGGGTGGCCTTGGGACCTGGACACGGAGGAAGTCCAAGTGTCAGAAACTCAATTCCATATTTTCCAAATTGACATTTAAGATGGGAACATTAGAAGGGGATAAGGCCTAGATAAGGTTGTAAGTGTGACCTTAATACAATTAAAGACTTTAGAAGAAACTCGAGTTTCCATATATCTGCTTCTTCACTTTGTGGTGGTCTCTGCCATCATAGGATGCAACAAGGAGGCCCTCACCAGAGATCATGCTCTTAGACTTCTTACCCTTCAGAAACATGAGTAAATATTTATCTTTATATATTCATTACTTCTCTGTTGCTGTAGAAAAAATGCCATGGCCAAGGCCACTTATAGAAGGAAGAGTTTATTTGGCTTACCATCCAAAGGGATTAGAGTTCATTATGACAGAGCAGCATAGTGGCATCGGTGGTCACAACAAAAAGCCAAGTGATCATATCTTCAGGCAGACATAGGAAGCAAAGAGCAACTGGAAGGTTTTAAGATCACTCAGAGCCTACCTACAGTGACTTGTTTCTTCCAGCATGACCACACCTAGTAAAGGTTCCACAGCCCTCCCCAAGCAGCGCCATAAACGGAGGACCACATGTTCCCAAGTTCCTATGGGAAACATGTTCATTCAAACCACCACATTCCACACCATGGTCCCATAGGCTCATGACTATATCAGAATGCAAAGCCCAGAGATAATGCCCTTAGACTTCCCAGCCTCCAGTTCCATAAATAAATATTTCCCTTATTTGTTTTTAATAGTTTATTATTTATTTTATATGTATGAATGTATTGTCTGCATGTGTGTAAGTACATCCATGTTGTGCAATGCCCGAGGAGGTCAGATGAAAGCAATGGATCCCCTGGAACTGGAGTTATTGAGGGTTGTTATCTGCCATGTGGGTGCTGGGAATAGAACCCGGGTCCTTTGCAAAAGCAGTGAGTGTTCTTAAGGGATGAGCCATCTCTCCAGTCCCATAAATATTTACTTTATAAATTATAATCTCTGATTTTTATTATAGCATCCCCAAACAAAGGCCATCCTACTAAATATGCTGCCATGCACACAGTGGTGACCCTGACTTTGTAGAGAACATTAAACAGAGAAATAAATGTAGTAGTGTATGTTATGGGGGTGTATGAGCAAACAGTGGTCCCGGGACCAGATGGAAGAACTCCATTACCCTGGGACTACTTAATAGTAATGAAGGTTTGCAGCTGTTACACAAAATCAGCCTCAGTTCAGTGGGCAAATTCTAGAAACTAAATTCTATTTTAGTACACTTTACAGGTTAAGAAATGAAAGAAATGGCAAAAAATTTCTTGCATATCTGAGTATGTGGACTAAGACTCAAACGTTCTTAAATAATATAACAATCACAAAACAGCAAACTTACTGAGCACTTATCAATGTACTATCATTCTCAGACACTTATGCCAAGCATTTTAAAGTACCATTTACTTTTCATAAGACCAGATACACTGAATCTGATAGAGGAGAAAGTAGAGAATACACTGAAATGTAAAGCAAAGGGAAATATGAGCAGGACTCCTAGACAGCAAGTATTAAGCCCAACAATTGACAAATAGAATTTCATAAAATTAATTTCATGAAACTATAAAGCTACTATACAACAAAGGAAACCATCATTTGAGTAAAGAGACAACCTAGAGAATGGGAAAACGTTTTCACCAACTATAACTCTGACAGTGGATTACTATCTAGGATTATTATTATTTTTTAGAATTATTTTTTAATACATGTACTAAAAATCTAAATATAGAAAAAAAGAAAAACCAAAGGGCTGGAGAGATGACTCAGCTATTAAGAACACTGGCTATTCTTGGAGAAGACCCAGGTTCATATCCCAGCACCCATAGGATGGCTAACAACCATCCATAACTCCAGATCCAGGGAATCAGACACCCTTTTCTGCCCTCTAAGGGCATGGCAAACCATGGGTGTACTTTGCACTTAACACACATGCAGACATAACACTTATGCACATAAAATAAAAATTAAATTTTTAAATTAAAAAAGAGCAATTAAAATGGGTCAGGGAGCTAAACAGCGAGTTCTCTAAAGATGAAACAAAATATTTGAGAAATACATCTAAAAATGTTCAATTTCTTCATTCATCAATGAAAAGCAGATTAGAACCAGTTTGAGATTTCATCTTACCCTCTCAGAATGGCAACAGTCCAAAAAAACAAACAATGACAAATACTGGTGAAGATGTGGGGAATGGGCAACTCTTATCTACTGCTGGTGGCAGTGCAAACTGATGCAAACACTATGGAAATCAGTGTGGAGAGTCTTCAAAACCTCAGAATTGACCTAACATAGGACCCTGCCACACAGCTCTTGAACATATATACACAAAAGACTTTACATCCTACTACTGAAATATCTGTTCATCTGTGTTCCCTGCTGCCGTTTTCATAATAGCCAGGAACTGGATACATCTAGATGCCCATAAACTGATAAATGAATAGTGAAAATGTGGTACATTTACAAAATGAGATATTATTCAAGCTCTGAAATAAAAATTTTGAAATCCACAGGTAAATGGATGGAACTGGAAACAATCATCCTGAGTGAGGTGACCTAGACTCTGAGAAACAAGTATCACATGTTCTCTCTCATACCTGAATGTTCGCTTTGAAATCTTAGATATGTATGTTTCAATTTGAAGCTGGAGTTGGATCACTGATTGATTTTATCCCTTAGCAGCTTGCATAGAATCCTCTAGAACTATGAGATTGTGATTCCAGGTGAGTTTCAGCTTCATTGCTCCAAGTCTTGTGATCGTAGTATGTCCTGTCTTCCGAGATAGGGTCTTACCTTCAAGTTCGAGGAGAAAAACCAAGGGCTGTAGAAATAGCCTCTGTTATTTTGAGAGTCTTTTGGACTCCCCTGACCAACAACTCCAGGGGAAGGTTTCTCCTGTCTAGCATTGTGTTTCTTGTTATATAGCCTTCAGGTATACATATGCACTGATGTTCAGATATTGTATTGAATATTTCGGGAGGGTAAGTCAATAAATTTTCTTCTAGTTTTTTTTTTTTTTTTACTATACCTGAGTATTATTTATCTCTCCTCTCTCTCTCCCTGTTTACCCCCCAGTTTAAGCACCTCCATTTCCCCATAGATAATACCTGTCTCCTATTATCCCCCATCTCTTGAGTGCCTTCTTCCACTTTACCCCCATGTTTCCTTGTATGTTCTTCCTTTCTTTGTTCCCAGTTGAATAATCCCATTTTTTAGCAGAGCAACTATTGGTAACTGATTCCTACAGAGAAAGGGGAAGTTGATATTCTTTGAGGGAGTGAATCTAGATAGGCTGACTAGACTCCACTGGATGTACTTGCCCTGAGGGTCATCTGGGTACAAATGCTTGACCAGGTAGGACTTAATATATATGACAGAATGCATGAGATACAGTGGGGGTGGGGGGACTGTGGAAGGGCATAGATGGGGGAGGTTGTCTAAATTTGATTAAGATCTATTATATTAAATGCACAATAACTCAATAAAAATATATATTAAGAATAGATGAAGAGAGATTTCCAAGGCACCCAAGTAATTATCTGCCAGTACTTTTGGCTAAGCCAATCTGCCAGGTTTGGGAAATTTCATGAAAATAACTTAAAACTGTAATAACTGAACTTTTGCCAAAAAAAGCCATGGATTGATTGTGAGCTCGGTTCTTAACTTCTCTCCAGTGATCTAGAGTTAAACTTAATGGGGTGGTTAGTTGTTGTCCCATTTTAGAATTATCAAGAAAGAGTATGAAGCAGGCAAGGAGAGTGAGAGAGAGAGAGAGAGAGAGATATCCTGAAATGGAGCAAGGGGTAGTAGCTTGGTACTACCAATGGGGAGGTGATATAAATAATATCAAATATACTCTATGAAATGCAATTAAAAATGTGAAAAAGAAAAGTTGCACAGGTGTTTGAATAAAGTTGAATGGCACAGCACTTGCCCAGCATGCGCATATTTAAGCAAGTAAATAAATAAATATTAAAGTCACCAAGGACATTTCAGGGAAGATTCAAAATTATTGCTGTGAATGATGACTAGTTTTTCTGTATGTACTCAATGATCTTATCAAATAAATAGGTAAATATTAGTGTCACCAAGGGCATATCAGGATAAGTTCCAAATTATTGCAATGAATGAAGACTAATTTTTCTCTAAGTACTCAATGTTTTAACCAAACCACCTGCGGTTTACTATACTCATATAGTCAGTCTAATACTTTGCATCATAGCACCTCACAGCCCTGAACCATCCTTCCAGGAAATGTGTGATGCCTGCAATATTTGTACAAATCTTACTTTAGGGAATGACGTCTCCTAAAGACATCATTAGAGGCAGCCATGAACCAGAACATTTCCAGTGGGATCTTGAAAAAAATGTTTTGTCTTTTCTTTCTAGCATCTTAAAATGGAGAAAATATGATCCTACAAGTAGTTCAGTTGTGTTAAATGTTATTTTACCAACTGGAGAGATAGCTCAGTGGTTAAGAGCACATACTGCTCTTCCAGAGTTCCTAAGTTCAGTTCCTGGCACCCACATTCTTGGGGTTCCAGTTCCAGGGCATACAACACCTTCTTCTGGTTTCCATGACCACAGTATGGACATGCACAAACCCCGACACAGACACACATGCATACACATAATTAGAAATAAAAATAAAAAATTTATTTTTAAAAAATATTTTTAAAAAGATAAAGAAAAAGGAGTTAGAGATATGACTCAGCAATTAGCATGCTGGCTGCACTTCCAGAGGACCTAGGTTCCTTTCTCAGCACCCACATGACTGCTGACAACCATCTGTAACTCAAGTTCTAGAGCATCTGACACCCTCTTCTGGGCTCTGTGGTATTTCACTATCAAGTGTATTTACATGCATGCAAGTTAAGCATTCACACACACACACACACACACACACACACACACACACACACAAATATTTTGTTGAAAAAAAAGAATGAATGTTTTTATTAACCTGCATTTTATGGAGAAGGATCCAAAGCTTAATTCCTTATCTGAGATTTTAACACCACATGCATTTACAGTGACAATGTAAACCATGTGTCCTCACCTACTGATTTCCTTTTGTCTCCCAGAACTTGAAGGTAAAACCCTATTGCTGAAGACAGAACATACATTGAACACAGGACTTGGAGAAATGGAGCAGAAACAACCTGGAATCCTCCTCCCTGAAGGTAACTATTTCTCATAGTTGTAGAGGATACTATGCAAACTGCTGAGGGAGAAAAATCAATCAATGTCCAACCGCAGCTTTAAAACCTAATAACCACAACAATAACTGGCACAATACACTATAGCAGTGCAGTAGTGGCACTTTTATCTTGGGAGTAGTCAACAGCTATCTAGTTGGACTTAAAGCCCTCTCAACACAAGGAAACTCACGAGTGGCACTGTAAACATAACTAAATACACGTGGCTGGCAAGGTCATTGATCCTAGGGAAAACCCTATTTCTGTCATTTCCCTGGATAAATGTATTTTCTTATTGCTTGATGAATATGGATCCTTATATTTGCAGACAAGTATGTCATTCAAAACCCATCAAAGAACCGTCTTTTGGGAACAGATAGAGACTTTTATGGAGTAGTTCCACAACTGGTCATACACCAAGGCTATGTGTCTGAGAGATGCCCACTCCTAAGTGACATATTTACACTGAAACAGCTACACCTAAGGCACATGGAACATAGCAGAACAGGGGTAGAGAGAATACTACAAATCACTCAACTCTCACCAGTAAAGTTTCCTCATGCAAGAGTATGATGCACACAGAAAACCATAACAGGCCAGGGTGTAGAGAAGAAGAGTGCATGTCTGCAGAGTGCATGTCCCTGAATAGGAATCCTATATTAAGCCTTACCCACCCAGGAGTCAGTGACCATTGTGGAAGAGGGGGAAGAAAGATTACAAGAGCCAGGGTTGGTATGTGTTCATGAGGAAATTGTCTTTCGAGCCTCTGGGAATTTGCGAATATGAACTTGCAACAATGGTGACAGGATGCATAATCCCATGCAGACTCAACTGGACAAAAACCCAGCATAGAACTTGGGAAATGCGCAGCAGGCCCCAACATTAGATGAAGAACTATTGGTAATTGATTACTGTTGGTAAATGAGAATTGATCTTTAGGAAAGTGATTCTAGATCAGCTGACTAGACTCAAGTGGATTAATTTGCAACCTTCAAGCTCTGGGAGGCAACTAAGGGCTGTGGCAATACTATGCTAATTTGAAAGTCTCTTCGACTACCCTGACCAACAATTCAAGGGAGGTTCTCCTTTCTGACACTGTGTTTCTTGTTATATACTCTTCAGGTAATTTATATATATATACATATATATATATATTACTATACATATATATGCACACATGTTCAGATCTTGTATGTGTATGTGTTTTTCTGTAGGTTTTTTAAGTAATACATTTCCTTGTGGCATTCACACAGCATAAAGTTTATTTATCTTCTCTTTAGGCCTCAATTTCTTCAGCCAAAAATGCAAATAGTGATAATATCTATTCTTTAGGAGGGTTATGCTTCATTCATTTCAAAAGTATTTATTTCTTATATTGATTTC
>NW_008351640.1:4835750-4839756 GCF_000622305.1 Nannospalax galili | reverse complement strand
GGCCTCAATTTCTTCAGCCAAAAATGCAAATAGTGATAATATCTATTCTTTAGGAGGGTTATGCTTCATTCATTTCAAAAGTATTTATTTCTTATCAGTATTATTGATTTCCTAGTCACTATGATATATTGAATGCACACTGATGGAAATAAAAGGAAAATGCTTTCCTGGAGTGAAGTGTCTGGTATTCTTGACAATATTACTAAAACCAATTTTCAATAATTAAGCAAATGAATAAATGTAGCCTTAGAACATTACTAAAAAATTAAAAGACATTGAGTTTATGTGTGTTTTGCCTGGTGTTAAATTGTTAATGTTTGCATACTAATACTCAGCATGCAGTTATTCTTGGCAATCTATCATTTATAGTCTTCTTCAGATACATGAGTTCTTGGGGGTTTGGGTTTCTCTGTTTTGATCTTTGTATTGTACACACACACACACACACACACACACACACACACACACACACACACAGGCTAAAACAGTTTATATAATGTGCTCATTAACACCATTATAAAGGACTTTAATCATGTGATGACAAGGTAACATTGTTGCTACATAGGTTTTAAACATCTGAGTCTGTAGCCTGTGATACCTCAGAAAGCACTCCTATACACAGCAAAAGCATAGTCGTCATGAAAGAAGGCATGAGTATAAAAACACCCAGCCCGTTTTCTCACTCTAAGTTTAGTAATCCCGGACTAATTGGACAGTATGGGACAGCATCGTTCATAGACTCTAAAAGGTTCTTACTATTTGTGGTAAATGGAATGTGCAGGCCCACAGCAGAAGCTTCCTTCAGTCTCCTGGAATGCAGATTATTTTCAAATAACTCAGTCTAATGATATATTACAATGACTGGGAAGCATTACAAGAGCAATGTGGCATTTATGTGATGTTTAGATTCTAGAGTTCTGTCACTGCCTTGAGGAAAGTTTCACCTACAAAATGCAAGGCTTAACTAGATAAACAACTTCTCACTGCCAATTATGTACAACTAATTTTCTTCATTTTAATACTTTCTAAAATGACCATGTAGTGTTGATTCAAGGTTATGCAAATACTTAGCATAGTACGAGTCCTAAAGAATGCAACACCTTTTCTTTTCACTTTATTTTATCAAAAACACCTTCTTCCGCATGATGACATTGGTGCTGAAAATTCCTAAAGGGAACATCTTTGAGTTTAATCTGCTCTTTTAAAATGAAAACTACACATACATATATTACAACAAGTAGATTTCTGCTGCAGCTGAACTTGCAAATCTAAAATCAATGAGGCAAAACTGCTTTATTGAGTTATTTCAACAATATAATACCTATTTGCTTTAAAGGAGGCTTTGTCTAATGATAGTCAGAAGTATAGAGCAGAAATGAATAACAGACCTGATCAGACCTCAGCCGTTATTTCACATGTGAGAACATTTTTAAGCCTTTTTATCATGTGCCAGCTTGGATTTACTTTAATGGGAGACCATCTTACCGTGCTCATGTCACCATTAGCAGAGGATGAAGGAAGTGAACACTTGTTGACCACTGGCTATATTTAACACTGACGTGCAATGGCATTTGTATCTCAGTTTCAAAGCAAAGTTGATATTAATATTGCCCTTCACAAATGAGGGAAGTAAAGTTTAAGGTTCATGTAAGTTGAACAAGCACAGCTAACTCACTATAGGCACAGCCAGGGTTTAAAATCATCCATCATTATTTAACCTCCAAGCCCTATGCTCTTTATACAGTGGTTATTATTATCTTAGGACTTAAACATTGGTATACAAAGGATTCAAACCTCCTGAAATTGGTAATAAATTTTTGGACTTTTGTTTCTCTCCTCTTCCTCTTCCTCTTTCTCCTCCTCCTCCTCTTCCTCCTCCTCCTCCTCCTCCTCTTCTGCTTCCTCCACTTTCTCTGCCTCGTCCTCCTCTTCCTTCTCTGCCTCCTCTTCCTCCTCATATTCCTTCTCTTCCTCCTCTGTCCTTTCTCTGTTCTCTCTCTCTCTCTCTCTCTCTCTCTCTCTCTCTCTCTCTCTCCCTATCTATCTCTGTCTCTCCATTCATTTGAATATATCTCTCCGTAGAGAATAATTTAGATTTGTAGCAGTTAATACAGCTGCAAAATTTCATTTCAAACTTAGTCTCCAGACCACAGGAGGTGAACAGGAACTCCTGGGTGGGTGCCCCCTTAGAGGAATGGAGCCTCTACTATAGGGAAAAGAGTAGTTGTGAAGAAAGCAAGAATAGAGAAACACAGATTCCTGCAAGTACCATTGATTTCTGTGCATGATTTTGTTTTTAGAGTTAACATCATAATTTTTAGAGTTAACACTATGATCAAACTTATGAGCAAGAAGGTAGTGGAAATAACTTCCGAGAAGCTAGAACTAAGGCAGGAGTAACCTATACCACAATGGAGTTCCTGCGATCATGTAAAATATACTATGTGGAAAGAATTATAAAAGGAAATCAAATAAGAGATGATTAGTATCATTGGCAAGAATATATACCTCAGAATTTTCTTTCAAAATAAGCCATACGGAATGAGGATATAATCATTTTAAAATTCAGATAGTATTTAGGCATCAGAACTTATTGCTATAAAATCTCATCAAATTCATATTTCAGTTTTGTGGGCCACTGTCTGGTAATGGAATGAAAACAGCATAGATACAGACAGAGACAACAGAAAAAACAGACATCTCATCAGTTAGACCCAAGGTTGTGCTATGGGGCTTCCCCACCAGTATGAAGCTTGGCTAGACAATGGTCTGTTGTCCCAGCTACTCAGGAGCCTGAGGCACAAAAACTGACATCAGGAGTTTAAGGCCAGCCTGAGAATACATTAAACTGCATTTTAACATCTAACAGCAACAACCTTCAAATATAATCAACCTAAATTGGTAACTTACCAATAGGGAAAGTTTAATATGTAATAAAGCCAAAGGTTAATTTTTCCCACTGATATTCAAAACAGGAAGTTAGTAATTAAGCATACCCCTTCAGCTAGATTCCTATAACTTATGTGCACCTGTATCCTAAAAAGTTATGCCTGTTTATAAATGGATGTTAAGGCATATTGTAATTCCAGGGGGATGAAGAATGTTCTTAAATTCAAATATTTCTGGTACCTCGGCTGGTTCTAGGAAAATTTTCTGAAATACATAAAAGATGAATAGAATGTCCTTAAGTAATCATCCATTTATGTCAATATTTTATATCTTTTAGCTTTTGATTTTTAGAAAGTAGGATGTTAATGTCTGGCAAGAATGTCTGATTCTGAGCAGAGATGTTCCTAAAACATAGTAACACAAACTTAATAAAATCATCTGGGAATAGTGAGCTGACCTACCTTGAAGAAAATTAAGAACACTGACACAGATCTCCCCCCATCGTTATCCTTTCTGCAAAGGGGAGAAGTGGAGTTGAAAGCGGCTGAAGCGATTAAAAAGTTTAATTGGAAGAAATGCTGAACTAAAACCTGGGTCTTATTTTTCTTTGATAAGGTTCCTTCCCGCTAAGGACAAAAGTATCTTGTAATTGTTTATGAGAGAGTATTAGGGTAGCAATAAGATTCATTAAGAAAAACATTCTTTTCTGGTCAAGAGAATAGATTCTCTGAATGAAAACCTAACATTCTAGATTAGCTAAATCAATCCCTTAGCCAAGGGACCATAAAAAAGGGCTCAACTTAAGTCATGCTAAAGAGATAGGCAGAGGAGCTGGAGGGTTGGCTCAGCCCTTAAGAGCACTGGTTGCTCTTGGAGACCACCTGGGTCTCCAAGCACACCATGACGGCTGACAACCATTCATAAGTTCCAGGTGATCCGACGGCCTCTTTAGGCCTCCACGGACATTGCACGACACACGTGCGTTTACGTGTATGCAAGCAAAACACTCATACACATTAAATTTTTTAAAAAGTTTGTTAAAAGAAACTTTTCATTAGAACGTTTTTTTCACACTAGGAATTCAAAAACTGAGATCCAGATTTTATATATATGTATA
>NW_008351640.1:4834604-4835367 GCF_000622305.1 Nannospalax galili | reverse complement strand
CAAATTCTTCAGGCTCTGTCTCTTGAACTTTTTTACTCTTTCCGTTCTGTTTCTTTCCCATTTTTTGCAATGTAGTTTTATTGGAGGCCATTTTTAAAAATTGCAGACTTGAAGAGCCTCGCCTCCGCGTCCTCCAGACGAAGTCAAGCCACCGACTTCACCGCCGTGATGCTCGCGGCTGCTGTCAGTTTTGAAAATACTGATAGTTGTTGGGGTGTTTTTGGTTTTTTGTTTGGCATTAGAAAGCACTGGTTACTTTGAGCAAATAAAAGCTTTCTGTAGTTGCTTCCTTTAACCGTAGGATATTTGATGCCATGCTGTATTTTCCTCTGCTTTGAAGAACAGCTTTTTCTATAAATGTTGGGGAAATTTTCCAGCCGTTACTCGGTCAGAACTTATTTTTAACTGGGATGCAAAAGGACCATTCTGGTTTTGTTTGTATGCGTGTATATGCATAAAATACTTAACATGACTGGTTTGGTGGGTTTTTTTTTTTTGTTTTGTTTTAATACACCAAAACAAAAACCATGGGTGATAACACACTTTGATGAGATTCTATCATTGTGAACAACTGAAGAAGTCACTTTGGTTCAGTTGAAAATTTTCCTGAAGCCATAACCTTCCAAATTAAATAGGTGATTATTTGGACAGTTTTGGTTGGATAATTTTATGCATCAGAATTTATGTATATTGTCACATAAATGCAGTTTATTTTCAAAATTTGTTGCTACTAACCCAGTTCTTACACTCAAACTAGACAGTT
>NW_008351640.1:4816522-4834465 GCF_000622305.1 Nannospalax galili | reverse complement strand
CAGTATTTGGGTTACTGATTCAACAGCAGCCAGGAAAATAACTTTGTAGTATCAGAATGTTATCCAACTGTATATTGTTTACTTTATTGTAAATAATGGTGAACAGTGGTCAATAAATAGTTTTATATTCCTTTATGTGATAAGAAAAAAAAAAGTTTGTTAAAAGAGATTTTTTTTTTTTTTTTTTTTTTTTTTTTTTATCGGTGAGATGATGTGCTTTCCTTCCCGGAATCTCAGCCACTAGCGCCATAGCTGACTGGGCCATAGACACACAGCTTATTAAATCAGACCATTGTTCTAAATTATTTAGAAAAGTAACTTCTCCTTTTCTTCCTTTTACCTCTTTTGTAAGGATGTTTTCTCTAGCACTTTGTAAGGATGTTTCCTCTACAGCGTGCCTTCTCTGCCATGTGCTGCTTCCCTGTCATGTATCTGACCTCCATGCCTGCTTACAAAGCATGGTTTAGATACTTCACTCCATTCTTCCCAGAGCAACTGCTGAGATTTACAGCTTATGTGTTCTGGGTGTATCTCTTTCAAACTCAAATAAAATCATCCTCAAACTTCCAGTTGAGTTTATTCTTAAATTCTTTGAGTCTGAGAACCCCAAAAGATGACCCTGATTCTTCCTGCATCAAAAAAATGTGAGAATATAAAGCATTGAAAACTTGTCCTTCCAGAGAGAATCCAAAGAAAATATTTGTGTATTTCTTGTCTTAACTTCTTCACTTATTTAAACTGTTACCTTAATCAGGGTACTATATCTTTATAAATTCTATTTCCCCAATCTGGAAAGTTAGGTTAGTAATAGAACCTACATGATACCCTGTTATTATCATTTCAAATTGTATACATAATAAAATAGCACACTATACTATGGAAGGATTACAGTTATTGTCAATTTATATAAAAATATAAGATAAAATTAGAAAAATATAATTCACATCAAATTAATAGCATAATTCCTTGTATAAGCTTTAAGCATGCTATTAAGTATATTATTAGGCTCATCACATTCATTTTTGTAAATCAGCATACATTTCTCCTGTTATGATTTCTATTTTCCAACGAATGACAACCACCAAAAGGTAAAAAGCATCAATGGGGATATGAGGAAATTGAAACTCCTCTATATTGTGAGTTGGAATAAAATATGATACAATCCCTATGGAAAGCAGGATGAACTGTCTTCCAGACTTTAATAGTTGAACTGCCATATGACCCAAGACTCTGCCTTCTAGATTTACACACTCCAATTTGAAATCAAGATTTTCAGAGATATCTGCTGCTCACTGCAGCATCATTCATGGCAGACAGGGCATGGGAACTAATCTGACTGTCTTTCAACAGGTCAATGGACAAAGAAAATGTGGTATATGATTTCAGTGGACTATCCTTCTACTTTAAAATTAGGAAGAAGGAGATTTAACTATTTGTGACAACATGCATGAACCTAGAGAGCTTTATACTAAGTGAAGTAAACGTGGCACAGAAAGGCAAATCTGCAAAGTTCCACATGTATGAGATATATATCCTTATCATAAATGCAGAGAAGAAAAGGGTGGTTGCCTAGGGCTTAGGGAGGGGACATCGAGCGATGGCTTTCAATGGGCATAATGTTTCAGTTACAAAGAATGAAAAGTTGTCTATGTTGTTGTGCAACACTGGGCCTGTAATTAGCAATAACGTCTTGCACAATTAAATTTTATTACATAGGTAATCTTCCTGTAAAGCGTTCTGAAAAAACATTTTGAAAAGATGCAAAAGGATACGAGGGAACTTTCAGATGTGATGGCTGTATACATTACTTTGAATGTGGGTGTGATACTACATATATATATATATATGCAAATCATGTTCACTAAATAATGTATCTCAAATATATTAAGTTTATTGTGTACTGACTATATTTTAATAAAAATTTGAAAACACTGTATATCTCATTAGCCTTTGTTGTAAAATCACTGCACAGCATTTGTAGATGTGCACTGACCCTCATGGAAACAAGATTATTAGATAAGTGTATGCAAACACTTTGCTCCCTAGACATTAAGTTAAAATATATTTTTAAGATAGTGAGATTTTCCTTTAGAGTACAGTCCAAAGCATTCGTTTAAATACTTTCTTTGGAATAATGAACAAAATTAACTTGAATATTAGCATTTAAATATCTCAATTCAGCCTCTATCACCAGCTTTAAATTCTGAGAAAACATACATTTGTGCACACAGCTCACACACACACACACAGGACACTGAGGTCAAATAAAAGATCCCACATCCTTAAGTCCTCTCAGCTATACAGCAGGATGACCTTGCTTTCTACAGTGCAGTTAATGGACATCAGCTGTGTTGTGGCCACCCAGGATGGTGGAAGAAGCTTCTATTTATTATGTTTTATTTTTGGCTTTTTCTGAGTGTATCTATAAATGTTAAATGAACAGTATTCTAGAAAGCAAACAAAGTGCTCCTGGGTTGCACAGAAAAGTGGATGGTCATAGTTTTCTCTACCCCAACAATGGTTTAATCATCTTCCCAGTACAAAATGTAATTGAATACACAAAATTACCCTTAAAAGATGTCTGCCTAAGGCCATTATGTAGAGAAAAGATGAAAGCAGGCACTCTCCTTTCTTCCCTCTCTCTTTGATTCCTCTCTTTTGTCCTTTCCTCCTTCATCCTTTCTCTTAGGAAAATGGGTTGTGATAATTAAGGCATCCTTACTCAGTATTACCAGCCCTTCCATAGTACTGCATTATATTCCTTTTGAAATTCACAAATTACACTTGAAGAAGGTACCAATCTTACTGTACAGCTTTATCTCCCTTTGCCTTATCATGACGTCTCATTTTTAGATGTTACGGTTTTGATATAAAGTGACTCCCCAAAAGGCCTGTGTGTCCATAGCTTATTCCCAGCTGGGACTATATTGGGGGATTTAGAGACTTTAGAAGAACTGGATAGAGGAACTAGATAGCTGGGCATGGTCCTTAGGAATATCTTGTCAATGACCACTTCTGTCTCTCTTCTTTCCTGTCCACTATGTCTTGAACAACTGTCCTCCACTACATACCCCTACGACTGTGCTATTCTCTGCACTGTTCACTGGGTCAAGCAATCACAGACTGAAACTGTAGTCCAAAATAAAATTTTCTTTCCTTTAAATTGGTTTTCTCAGTTATTTGGTCATTGCTACACAAATTAACTCCTAAATAATATATTAGCTTTCCTTGTAATATCAGCACTACTTGAATTCTATACATCTTCATCTGTGACCTAGAACTCTACAATAATCAGTCACTTACCAGGAGTGAATCTAACAGCAGGATAAAACAGTTATGCTTCACTTTCCGCTTCTCCAGAAAATATAATGCACTTCATCATTGTTGAAAGATTGGAAAACTTTCCCAAAGTGTTTAGTACTCAGATTTAGAAAATGTGTCCTCTTATTTGTGCCTGAACTTCAGGAAACTCTGTCTTAGACTCTTTAAAGGAAGGAGTCAATGGACCAAAGATAAGTATTCACCAGTCACACTGGAAACTTCCTTAACTCCTCTACCTCAAGAGCCATGTTCAAATTGGGGATGATTGTACATACCTGAAATCCCAGCAGTTAGGAAGTTAAGGCAAAGGATCATGCTTTTAAGGCCAACTTGTTCTGCACACTGAGCTTGAATCAAGCCTGAGCTATGCAGGTGAAGAGCCCCTTCCCCAGGGCTACCTGCCTCAGGACTGTTCCATTGCTGTTGTAGGTACACTGTGCTCAGCAGTGTCCAGAAGCCTGCTGTTCATAGGGGGTGTGAGTGAGCTTTAATGGATTGAAAACATGTATTTTTCCTTATTCAGAGAAGCTTCCCTTCTCTTCTAATGGCCTTTCAATGGACTGAAGCCAATTCACATTGTGTAGATGATCTCCCTTATTCTAAGTTGACTGATTATGGACCTTAGTCACATCTTCACATGTTGCATGTACAGTAACAATTACAAGTATGTAGCGTTTGAGTGAATCAGTGGTGGTGAAGGCTAACCAAGTTCATATGTAAAGATGGCTAGGACTGCTGCTGGCTCTTATTCAGTCAGACATTTTTGCATAGATTTCTATAATATAAAATCCAATTCTTTAAATAAACAACCGAAAGAAAAGACCATATCAGTTACTAGTGATCAGTGGTGATAGGAACCAGCATAACAGAGAGTGCAGATATGTTTCTTCCATAGACTGCAATAGGGAGTTTCTCCAAAGAATAAGGGCATAGACATAGCAAAGAAGAATCTTGTACAATAACTATCTTCTGTCAGACCTTTTCCTTAGTGACGGATGTCTGTAGCAGGCTATTCAATGCAAGGCACAATCTCAGTGTTTTGATAGTGAGCAGGTTTACCTGAGTGTTTTATACAAATGAAGTATTTTTTTTTATTTTTCATCACGAAAACATACATCATAATTTTGAGTATTTATACTTGTGTTAAATATAGAGGCAAACCAATTAAATGTAACATGGTCCTAAAACTTGTAAATTGTTTCAAATATCAACATTACAATAAAAACCAGTGTGAGTCTTCCAGTGTCTTCCACCCACTTAATTTTTTATGTTTCAGAATTGTAAGGTAAATACCAACTTTCTAGAAGCATGTAAATTTAATAAAAATTATGAAATTGTACCCACCAAGGGAAGCTCTTTCCTTCAATATATCTGATTAAATTTTGTCTTCAAACCTTGCAGATCACAGTAAAAACAGAGTTATCATGGGCTACAGCTGACCTAAATGCTCATCCTAGATGGCTTCCTTCTGTGCAAGAAATGCATGTTTGACAGTACATTCAGGGTATACAAAAGAACTCTGAACGGTGTTTCTCATTCTCAGTGCTCCATTCTAGAAATTCTGTATACAGGTTTTGTATCTCTTCATCTTTTTTTTTTGATGCTGCAGAGAGTGTGTCCTGTAGATTTATGCATCTTACTATAGCTGATAAAATTATTTGTCCTAAATGCAAGAGAAAGGGGCACATTTTTCTGAGTGGTGAGTTTCTAAAAGCATTCAAATGGGATAATCCATAAAATAATTAAGTGTGGGTTCATGCCATCCATTTATAGACATTTGGAAGGACCCTCCATTTTGGAAGTGACATTATGTTAAGCACTCTAATGTTGCTGTGCTCTCATTGTTCTCATCCTGTTTAGAGACTGAGCTGTGAAACTTTAACTATATTTTATATATGGAAAAAAAGATAGGACAGATAAGAAAACTGCAATATAAATTATACATGCATGAAGTACTTCCTGTATGTTGGAAGGAATACTTGACTACAGGGGATAGAGAGGAAAAATAACTTTGTGGAAACTATCTGAATGACACTAAGTGTGAGCTGTCTAACAAAGTACAAAACTACAATATCATACAGGCAAAAGTAAAATGTAGGCTATTGAAGGTACATTTTGACATAAGACAACACACTGTATTTCTGCTGAAACAGTATGACTGACCTTGGATTATCAAAGGCCTTACCTACTAGGATAAAATATATTTTTTCCAAGGAGTGAAAGAGGTGATGCTGTGCATAAGGACTTGCTTTCTTACAAATAACTACTGATTATCCCTCAGTGTATGGTCACAGAGTTTTCCTCTGGCCCTTATCTATGTGCTACTGATTCAAATGGGGAGACCCAAGGCAGAAAATAAAATGAAATATTTTGAAGTTTTAAACAATGTGCTATTAGCAGGAAAGTGTGCACATTTTTCAATGATTCTTTTAAAGAAGAGGTCTGTTTCTTTACAGATGTAGTCTTACAACTACCTCAGGGTATCCCCAGAACACACTGGGAGAAATGTGTTTAATACTTCTGGGTTTGTCTTCCCAGTTACCCTGATCTAAGTGCATTTTCATCTTAACACTGTAATATCATATCTTAATCTTACCCTACCGTGAGTGAAAACTATCAAACAGCAGAAATTAACCTGATGAAATCTTTAGCAGGTGCCAGCAACATTTGGAATAAGGGACAAATATGACATTATACGTTTTGTAAATAAAATTTCATCTCAGTAAGACCATGCTTATTTGTATTTCAACCATGGCTGCTTTTCTGCTACATTTCTGTTAAGGATGTGCTTCAAAGACTTCATTGCAAGCAAACCTTAAAGTACTTAAAATTTGGACTTTTTTTCCTTTTTTATTGAATTTTTGTGAATTATCATACAAAATAGTTTGACATTTAGATCTGCCCCCCTCTCGATCTTCTCCCACTGCTCACACACAATTTAATGAAATTTCATATATATATATATATCCTATACAGTATGATTTGTGACCCCAATGTCTGTCAGTGTGGGTACATCTACTGAGCCCACTAAGTCCCATCCCTTAGACACTGTCTCTTCGCATTCCAGAAGCCATAAATTGCCAAAAATGTTCTGAACGTTGGTTTGGGATTTCTTACCCACTTGCCCATGTCAATGTTGGAATTTTGTTTAGTTTGAGCTTGCACAGAACTTGTGTATGCTGTTACCATTGCTATGAGTTCATTTGAGTGAATGATAAGCTGTCTGAAAGATTTTTGAAACAGATGGAGTCTATTACAGAATTCCGGAATACTTAGTTTTTGTACTAAAAGATTATGTGAAAAGTGATTAAATCTTAAAAGCTATGTTCATGTAACTGAGTTTCTTATTTTCCAGACAAAAGAATAATCTTATAGAACAGGCTGTATTAAATAATCCCTTTACCAATTTGGTGTAATTTGACACAGGAAAGGATACAAACTAATAAAAATCTGTCACTGATTTTTATTTATTTTTATTATTATTGTTATTAATTTGTATTTTATGTGTATGTGTGTTTTGCCTGCATGTATATATGTGTATCACATGTATACAATGGCTAGTGGGAGCCATAGAGGGCACCAGATCTCCTGGAACTATAGGTAATGGATGGCTGTTAGCCATTATGTAGTGCTGGGAACCGAACTGGGGTCCTTGGCAAGAACAGCAAATGCTTTTAAATGCTGAGTTATCGCTCAAGATACTATTACTATTATTCAAGATTTAATTTTAATTATGTGTGCTGTGTTTATAGGGGTGTGGCCAGTGAGTACAAGTACCCACCTAAGCTAGAAGGGAATGTCAGATACCCTGGAGCTTGAGTTATGGCTGGTTATGAGCTGCCCTACTTGGCATCTGGAAACTGAACTCAGGTCCTCTGGAAGATCAGTAAGTACTATTAACTACTGCTGTAACATTATGTGCTGTAAGTTACATATTCACACATTTGGCTAAACTCTCAGGAGCATGTAATTTAGAGAAGGTAGGAACTCATTCCATTATAAACAAAGAAAGGCATGTTATCAATCTTTAAGTAAAATTAGATGATAGATAATATCACCCCTCCTTGTAAGTGAAAGAACTGGAATTTAGAGAAGTTAAATTATTTGACGATGTGCATAGTTAGTGAAAAAAATGTATTTTCAGCCTATGCTTTTTCTTTCCACCTTCCTAAAGTTAAGATAGAAATAATGTCAGAACACAAATTCAGGTAAAAAAAAAAAGATGAGGAAAAATGGAATCCATTGAGGTTTAAAAAATTCTTAAGTGTATAGGGGCTGGAGAGATGGCTCAGCAGTTAAGAACACTAGCTGTTCTTGCAGAAGACACGGGTTCAAATCCTAGCACCCACATGGCAGCTAACAACTGTCCATAACTCCAGTTCTAGGCGATCTGACAGCCTCTTATCACTTCTGAGGGCATTGCCCTATACCACATAGGTGCACTTACCTACATGCAGGCAACACACACACATAAAATAAAATTTAAAAAATTCTTAGGTGTATATCGTCAACCTAAGATGGGAAAAGAATGGAAGTTTGTTTCTTATATAGATAAAGATAAAACTAGAAATAAAAATAGTGATATTGTTTAGAGACAATAGTTACAGGCATATACATATGTTTTGAATAATAAAATAGATTCCAAAAATTCAAGTCTCTGCATACATATATATTTATGAATATATATTATCAAAAATGAAGGAAAAATTCTGAAAGGCACACTTAGAAGGCAGATAGGGATTGTAAATAATCTTGTGGCTCACCAGGATCTGCTGGTTCTCTGGAACACATTCATCTACAAATGTTTTGTTGCTAATAAATCAAGACACAGGTGGATCACGCTTGCAAATCACTAAGAACTTGTGATGTATAGCTATTTCACGAGAACTTACACAAGTCAAAAAATCATTGCAAGGCTGCACTTAATTCTACTGTCTTTTAGAAAAAATGATCTTTCTCTATTCAGTTATTTTATGAAGTATTTTTCTCTCTCCTAGTTTTTCACATCTAGTTCAAACTGTAATATTTAATTATGAATGTAGATAAAGTATGAGAGATTCACAAAATGATCATACAACTCTCTTATTTTTAAAGGAGTCTGAGTCAGAGTATGAACACCAAGAAAGCTTCTTTTTGCAAAAAAATGTAGACTATTACAGAGTTCTACAACTGGTCAAATGCAGAGAACAAGTGTCTATGAGATGCCCAGCTCTAAGTGACACATCTACAATGCAACTTCTATACCTAAGTCTGAGGAGACTTAGCCAAACAGGGGACAGAAAGAACATTAATTCATCTCTCAACTCTCACTAGTGAAATTTCCTCATGCAACAGATGGTGGTTAGCCTAGAAAACTATAGCTGGCCAAAATGCAGAAATTAACACTGCAGAGTGATTGTCCCTGAGTAGAACTCCTAAACATCTGCCACCCAGGGCTCAAGGACAATAGTGGAAGGCAGAAAGACTAAGAGTCAGGGGTGGTCGATGACTCCAGGTAAGCTGAGTTTTCTGGGCAGCTGGGAAGTTCCTCATAAGAACTTACAGCAATGGTGGCAGCATGAACAAAACCCACACAAACTCAAACCAAACGGAAACACAGCATAGAAGTGAGGAAAAGGGTCAGAAGCCCCAACTGACAAGTAATGTCTATTCGTTAAAGGAGAGTTGGTTTTCTTTAAGTGAGTGATGCTAAATAGGATAACCTGGCTCCAGTGGATGGACCAACAGCAAAGGAAATTTGGAGACACAAACAGGACTCTACAGATCTTAACTTATAAGACAGAATTCATGAAATCCAGTGGGTTGGGTTATGGGTGGTACAGAAAGAAGAGAGGGTCAGTATATGATCAAAATGTACTGTATGAAATTCACAAAAATTCAGTAAAAAGTAATATGGATATTTTAAAAATATGGTTTTAGTTTTCATATTTCTGTGTTTTGTTTATCAATAACTACTTGTTAATGACCGTAAGGCCAAATTCAAAGTTACAAAGAAAACATAGTGCTGTATCTCTAGCTATCCCAAATCTAATTTGCCTTTGCCTTTCTTCCTAAGTACTTGAAAATCCATATGTGACTATTGTAGTCCACTCTGATATGTCTCAGGCCATATAATGCAGATTGAGATAAAAACAATCAGTGTTGTGCCTTAAACATCTTTTGGTGCCTATTTCTGTGTTCCAAGTCTCTTCCACCCAAGTGTGAGTGTTGGCTTAAACAGTAGAAAGCTATTATCTTATAGTTCTAGAGGTTAAAATACTGGCTAGTATCTCTTGGGACAAAAATCAATGTTCTAGTATGTTGCACTGCTTCTAGAAGAACCTTTTCCTCATTCTTTCAGCTTTTAGAGTTAGTCAGCTTTCCTTGGTTAATGTCGGTTCACAACTTCACAGGAGTCATCAAATGAAAGACTGTTCTCAGGGATGATATTAAATCCACCTCATCTGCTACTGCCTTAATGTCCATTCTGTGTTTGTTGTCCAATTTAAAACTGCTGCTTAGTCAGTCCAATCCCAATTGTAAAATCAAATAACCTAAGAGCTTCATGCGCTCTGTCACCTTAATTTGCCTTGGCCGTGTATTTGCAAGGTCATGGAACATAGTGTAGATTTCTGGTGAAGAAGAAACTACTCTGCCCTTCATGTTATTGTATTTGTGTGGTCATGTCTCTGAGCAGAGTATCCCTCCTTTTGCAACCTCTACAACCACAGGCCATGTAAGCTATGTACATGAATGAATAATACTTGTCTTAATCAATAATTTGGAACTTAACAGTGTATCTGGTATGTAATAAGTCAACATGTATTTTTATGTAGAAATTACTGCGTTTCAGAGGTCTCTGCTGAAGGATTGATTCTTTGCCTGACTACAACAAGAATTCAAACTGAAAACTGAATGTCCATCAGCTATTTTTATGCTTGTAACTATTTTACTCATTTCTAAGACTAAAATGATTGCCATTTCTCACTAATTTTTCTTTTTCAGTTAGGTGGAAAAGGAATGATATTCATTTTCACATTTTCATAGGTGTTTAATATTGGACCTTGCTCATACTCAGTTCTCTGCTGCCTCTCCTTTCCTCCTCTTTCTCACTGACCCCTGTCTTCCCTCAAATAGTTCTTCTTCTGTTTTCATGTCATAATTTGGTCTAGACTCATTTTTTATTCTCTTGACTCAGCTCTTGGGCTAAGTATTTTTCTGTACTTCCCTGATAGCAAGGGTACTAGGGGAGCTCTGTGAATGGATCCTTTCTCCTGTTGTTCTTTACCCTCTCTTCCCATCGATTTGTCAGTGAGGGCATCTTCTCAACATCTTGAATCAACATATGTGTATGTTATGTAAGGTAAATAACCCCTTCCGGAAGCTGGCCAGTGAGGCACAGTCCTGATGTACTGGCTTCTCCTGCTTAAAACAAGACTCTTCCTGCTCTCCCCCTAGAAGCAGGTGATTGATCTCAGACCATGTTATTTGCTTATGTTGATCATCTAATGAGCAACTCAACTGCCTGCTAATTGGTTTTATTGGTTTTTCCGCAGTATTGCATGGAGTGTAGCCATCTGAAAGTGATTGTCTGCTTCCAGTGAAAATCACTTTCAATTTTTTTGTTGCTTGATAATCTTGTGAGAGAGAAACATTTCAGGCACATAAACCGAGAGACCCATCATTAGGGAAATTTCTTGTTCTTATCTACTAGTATCTGCTTCCAAGCATTGTGTGTCTGTAATCAATAGCTTATGAACTCCCAGAGAAAAAGAATCCCAGACCACTTTTTCAAACGTTTGCCTGTCTACATACACTGCACTTTGTTTGCATGGCAAGCTTTCTGCCTGTTTAGGAAGTAAATGACTTCTGAGGCAAGGGACTCAGATGTCTGTATTTTGAAGACATTCCTTACATGCAAACATGTGTTCTTTTATTCTGTTCATATTATTTTACATTTTTATTTACTTGTGTGTGTGGCACATGTGGTGCACATGTGAACATATATACTCATGCTGGCTCACACTCATGCACACAAATAAAAAAATAAATCAATAAAGACAGTAAAGAAAAAATAAAAAAAGAAAAGTAAGCCATATACTACCTAATTTCCAAATATATTACCAACTAACATTCTCTTATAAAACTTGATTTTTAAAATAGTCGATCTTTGACAATTTCATTCTTGTAAAAAATGCACTATTATCCTTTTTAGTATTTTTATTGAATTTTTGTGCATTTCATATAACAGATATTAATCAAATTTAGACACCGCCCATTAGTGCCTCCCATATGCCCAACCAGATTTCATGCATTCTGTAATATATATTAAATCCTATCCAGTCAAGCACTTATATACAGATTTCCTTCAGTACAATTTCATCCACTGGAGTCTAGTCAGCTGTCTAGAATCATTCTCTTAAAAAAGATCTGCTCTCCCTCACCTAGCAGTAATCAGTTGCCAATATTCTATGCTGAGCTTTTGCCTAGTTTAATTGTCATTGTTCTTGTGCATGCTGTCACCATTGTTGCAAGCTCATATGAGCAAGTTTTCAAAGGCCTGAAAGCCACTGTCTCCTTATGTTCATGCATCACTCCTTGCTCTTAGAATCTTTCCGCCCCATCTGTCCCTCAGCCATGGGTGTGTGAGGTTTAATATAGGAGTCCCATCCAGGGACACACACTCTGCAGTCTTTTATCTCTAAAACTTAGAGTTCTGTATGCATCACACTCTGTTGTATGAGGAAGTTTCTTTGGTGAGAGTTGAGAGATGCATTAGTATTCTCTCTCCCCCTGTTTTGCTATGTTCCATAAGCCTTATGTGTAGTTGGGAAAATGGTGCATTCAACTGACAAGGGACGATGGAAGGACATACAATTAACCATGGGGGTAAAGGGGAAGGAAGAACTCAAGAAAAGGGGTTAATGAGAAAATGAACTATTATTCTTAATTTCTGCCAACTCAAAATTTTATACTATTTATATCACATATTCAAACGTTCAGTCTTTCAAAGCACATTAACTATATTATTATATAAACTGAGCTACCACAACCAAAGATGTTGCAGAGGGCACACATTCTGACAGTACAATCATCAAGGAGTGGATGGATTATTAAGGAAATAATTCTACAAAAAGACCAAAAATAAATAAAATAAAAATCAACATGGAAACAGAAATTATTTAAAATACTCAATACCCAATGTGATCACAAATTGCCATGTAACATGCTTTATGGAATAGAAAACGAACCCTCTGTGTAGGAATTATTAAGTTAACTCTCAAGAGAGAATATCTTGTAATTAAATATCCCTGTATATTCTCTTTCTTGAGATTCTCAATGAACCTTTGAACTAGATGTGATAGTTGGCACCCTGCAGCATAAGAGGTCAGATGCTATATGCAGAAAGGTATAGACAAGGGTTGTTCTCTCCATTACTTGCATGGGCAAGATTCTGTTTCCCTTATTACCTCAGAGGTCAGAATCAATAGTACTTGGTCAAGCTACTAAGCCCTGGAGTGCTGAAACCCAAGCCAGTTTGATTCGAACAAATAGGAGCTGTCTCACTCACCTCACATACACTCTTTCTCCTCTTTCCCCTATAAAGCTTAGGTATAGTGTATTATAATCCAAAGGAAATGGCTTTTCCTTCTGCTATGTTGTACAATGCATTTAAAGGAGAATCAATGATCATAGGATTTTGTCTGATGGAAAAGGTTCAAAGGGGAAGAGTTGATAGTAATTCTGAGGTACATCCTCTCTTGTGCTCATAGGAAGAATACAGACTGCTAGTGCCTGGTCTTTGGCTCCTGCTTATAGTCAAGAGCAGACAGATTTTTTCTGTTGCCTCTGAAAGGATAGGAACTCTCAGCCAAAATAAACAGATGCTTCAGAAATGCAAATGTCGAAATGAAAAGAAAACATTAAACAGAACAATGTTTATCACGTAAATGGGAAAAAAGAAATCAATAATTTATAATAATCATAAAAATATTTGCAAACACTTAAGGGATCATTTTGATGAGACAAAGTAAGACAATTGGAAAATTAATAATAAAAAATGTGGCATTTGCTGTCACAGTCATCAGGACTCCAAGGAGCTATGATGATTAATATAATGTGGAATGTTGGATGGGATCCTGAAACAGGTTAAAAAAGTGCATAAAAACAAAGAAAAATTTAATAAGGTATGGACTTTATTTAATAATATATCAGTACCAGTTTAGTCTGTGTTCAAAAGTACCAGGTAAAGATAATACGTCAATGGTAAATGATAGTAGGGGCAGACATAAGGGAACTCTGTCCTAAGTGTAATATTTTGTCGATTTAAATCTTTTCTAAAAGAAAAGTTCATTAAAAGTAAGGACATTCAGATTATGAAACTGAAGCACTGCATACTGCACTAAGAAAGGAAAATTGACCATTACAGACCACCTGAGAGTGCCTGAATCTTGCCTCCTTGTGCTGTTGAGCCTCCCAGATCAAGACCTGCTCATCCCCCTATATTGAAACTATCTATGGCCACTCCATTGCTATAGGGATAGCCTTCTCTGCCCTTTAGAGGGGGCTCATACTTTTACAGACTGACTGAAAATAAGAGAATTAAGCCTCTGCCTAGAGATCTTCCAAAATTGTGCTACTCTTGCTGGTTAGTAGGGGCCCAGACCTTAGGAGGAAGACTGAGAGTATCTGATGGTTGCCTAATTTGGGCCTCTGCAAGAGCTACTGAGTAGCTGCACTAGAGCCATCTTCTTCCTACAATGCAAAATCAAAAGGGCAAACCTGAAGCCGAGACAAACCATCTTTTCAAGCCCAGTAAGAAAACAACCAAAGAATATCAGTACTACAAACAGAATCAGGCTTCAACTCAACAAAGGAAAGCTTGAGATTCATACCAGAATCATAATCAACAAATGAAATCGACATGCCAAAGTAACAAAAAAAATAATAATATGAAAAAGCAAGATTATATGTCTCCAAAGATCACCAGTCCTACTGAAGAGTTCCACAATGAGAATCCAGGACACAGAATTCAAAAGAACAATCATAAACATGATCAAAGAACACAACAAATTTAAAGAACACACAAACGAATCAAATAACTAAAAGAAGATAAGTATAAACTTCTGATTGAATTCACAAAAGATAGAAATACTGTACAAAACTCAGGTTTAAATTAAGAAGGAAGTGGAAAAAATCATTAAGCCAATTTGAAATGACAGGAGAAATTCCTCACTGATAGAATGAAGGAAATGGAAAACAAATATCAAGACTGGATGACAAAGATGAATAATTGGCCTATTCAAGTAAAAATTATGAAAAAAAATTAAAAACACAGGAATGGAATACAGAGGAAATGTGAGACACCATGAAAAGACCAAATTTATGCATCACAGGCATAGAGGAAAGAGAAGAATTTCAGGTTAATGGTATTGATCAGGTCTTCAACATGATTGTAGAAGAAAATTTCCTGAAATTAAGGAAAGACCTGCACATACAAATATCAGAACCACATAGAACACCAAATAAACAGTATTAGAACAGAAACTCCCCACAGAATATCATAGCAAAATCACTAAATTTGCAGAACAGAGAGATAATACTGAAAGCTGCTAAGAAAAAAAAAAAAAACACAGCAGGAAAAAAAGAAAACCCATCAGAATTACAGCTGACTTAGTGCAAACTACAAAAGTCAGAAGAGCATGGACCCAAATATTCCCAGTTCTAAATGACCATAGATTTTACCCAGGACAAAATTCTATTATAATTGAAGGGGAAAGAAAAATCTCCCATGGCATGAAAAGGCTGAAAGAATTAAGTTCCATGAAACTATCCCTTCAGAGGCTAATTGAAGCAATACAAAGAGCTGAAAAAAGGAGCTACTATACCTAAAGGGAAACAGAAAGAAACTAAACTAAGGTATAATTGTGGAACCCTAAGTTAGACCAAGAATGCAAACAGAAATCAAAATGATGGCAACCAATACACATTTTTCAATACTAACATTAAATATCAATGAAATGGACTGACCCTCCCATCTCCCCCGCAGGTCTCTCCTCCTAGCCTGGGCCCTGTCCCGGTCCTTGCCTTGGTGCCCCAGACACCTGGGGAACCACCACTGCTTCTTCCTGATCCTATGCATCCAGACCAATTCAGTTCCTTCTCTGGTCCACAGGAGTGCTCAGGGCATGGCCCCACCCTCTCCTCCCTCTGCCTCCCTGAGTCTGCACAATCCACCAGTCTCTTTCCTAGATTCCTGGGCTGAACTTTCCTCTTCCTGGTACTTTGCATCCAGAACAACCCAGCTCCTCAGTATTGTCCCCAGGGGCCCTTGAAGCCAACTCCCACCCCCATCTTCCTTTGCATCTCTGTGTGGCATGGCCACCAGCTGCCCTAGACCAGCATCTTACCTGGGTCCAGTTCCCAGGACAGCCCAACCCCCAAATTCCTGAGGCCAAAGTCTATCCAGGAGGGATCCAGACCTTAGGAGAAAGCCTGAGAGCATCTGATTCTCATCTGACTTGGGCCTCTGTGGGAACACCTGAAAACAAAAGCAATCTGGTATAAAATATACTCCAATATAAAATCAAAAGAGAGAACTGGAAGCTTAGATGAACCAGCTTTTCATGCCCAAAAAGTAAACCACAAAGACACATAAAGTTCACAAAAAGAAGCAGACCTAAACATGAAGGCTTGAGTCTCACACAAGAATCAGAAACTACAAAAGAAATTTAAATGTCAATGTCACAGAGAAAAAAACAACATGAAAAACCAAAGTACCATATTGCCACCAAATACCAAAGGTCCTCTACAGGAGTACAGTGACCCCCTAGAGATAATGCAGAACATGGAACTCAAAAGAACAATTGTAAACATGTTAAAATAATTCAGTGAATTTAAAGAACAAACGAACAAAGAAATCAAAGAACTGAAGGAAGATAGGGATAACCTTCTGAATGAATTCAAAAAAGAGTTAGAAATATTGAAATAAAGAACGAAGTGAAACACTCCATAAGCCAATTAGAAACGACAGGAGAAAGCCTCACCAATAGGATGAATGAAATGGAAAACAGAGTATCAAGATTGGAAGATAAAGTGGACGAAATAGACCACACAAGCAAAGATTATGAAAAATTTAAGAAATCACAAGAATGGAATTTGCAGGAATTATGTGACACCATAAAAAGACAAAACTTACGAATCATAGGCATACAGGAAGGAGAAGAATCACAAGATAATGGCATAGACCAGATCTTCAATAGAATCGTGGGAGAAAATTTCCCAAAATTAAAGAAAGACATGCCCATACAAATGCAAGAAGCATAAACACCAAACAGGCAATAAACTCTCCAAAGCACATCATAATAAAAACACTAAACGTATAAAACAAAGAGACAATAGTGAAAGCTGGAAAAGAGAAACAACAAGTAACATATGAAGGAAAACCCATTAAGATTACAGCTGACTTTTCAGTGCAAACTATGAAAGCCAGAAGAGCATGGACCAAAGTATTCCCAGTGTTAAATGACCACAGATGCCAACCCAGATTACTATACCCAGCCAAAATGTCTATTATAGATGAAAGAGAAAGAAGAATGTTACATGACATAAATAGGCTGAAGTAATTCATAGCCACAAAACTAGCCCTTCAGAGAGTTCTGGAAGCAATACAAAGAGCTGAAGAAAGGAATGGCTACACCCAGGGGATTGCAGAAAGAAATTCAATGAAGGTAAAACTGTAGGGAAGTACAGCTTTATCAAGAATGTAAACAGAAATAAAAATGACAGGATTCAATACTCATCTTTCATTTATAACTTTATTAACAGACTGAACTCCCCAGTCAAAAGACACAGACTGGCTGAATGGGTTAAGAAACAAAACCCATCTTTTTGTTGTCTGCAAGAAATCCATCTCACTTTCAAGGACAGACACTATCTAAAAGTGAAAGGATGGAATAAAAATATACCAAGAAAATATTTCCAAGAAAAAAGCAAGGGTAGCATTTCTAATATCTGACAAAATAGACTTTAAACTAAAACTAATCAGAAGAGATAAAGAGGGCGACTTTATTCTGATCAAAGGAACAATAAATCAAGAAGATATTACAATCACGAGCATATATTCACCAAACTCTGGTGCACCCAACTTCATAAGAACAATACTACAGGACTTTAAGACACAGATGAATCCCAACTCAATAATATTAGGGGACTTCAATACCCCACTTTCTCCATTAGATAGGTCAACAAATCAGAGTTAACAGAGAGACATCTGAATTAAACAATACCATATATCAAATGGACTTAACAGACATCTACTGAGTCTTCCACCAAAGCACCAAAGGACATACTTTCTACTCAGCACCCCATGGAACCTTCTCCAAAACTGACCATATACTGGGGCACAAAACAAAACTCAACAAATACAAAAAATATTGAAATAATTCCATACATTCTATCAGACCACAGCACATTAAAGCTTACAATCAACACCAGAAGCCCTAATCACCACATGAACACATGGAGATTAAACAACACACTGCTGAATGATGAATAGGTCAAAAGAGAAATTAAGAAAGAAACAAAAGTATTCCTGGAACTAAATGAAAAGGACAATACAACACAACAAACTCTATGGGACAT
>NW_008351640.1:4815631-4816396 GCF_000622305.1 Nannospalax galili | reverse complement strand
AGTTAACCAAAAGAAAGAAAGAGCACCTCCAAATCAACAAAATCAGAGATGAAAGGGAAAACATCACAACAGGCACCAAAGAGATCCAGAATATTATAAGGGAATAATATAAAAACCTATATGTTTCTAAATTTGAAAACCTAAAAGAAATGGACAGGTACCTAAAAGCATTGGAATCACCAAAACTAAACCAAGAAGAGATTAGCAGGTTAAACAGACACATATTACAAAAAGAAATTGAAACAGTAATACAAAACCTCCCGACTAAAAAAAGCCCAGGACCAGATGGATTTACAGCAGAATTCTATCAGACATTTAAAGAAAATCTACATCCAATATTACTTAATTTATTGAAAAAGATAGAACTGGAGGGAGAACTTCGAAATTCCTTCTATGAAGCCAGTATCACTCTAATACCGAAGCCAGGTAAAGATACAACCAAAAAAGAAAATTATAGACCCATATTCGTAATGAACATAGATGCAAAAATTCTCAACAAGGTACTGGCAAACCGCATACCGACACACATCAAAAAGATCATCAACCATGATCAAGTTGGCTTTATCCCAGAGATGCAGGGATGGTTCAATATATGTAAGTCATTAAACATCGTAAACCATATAAATGGACTCAAAGATAAGAACCACACGGTCATGGCAATAGATGCAGAGAAGGCCTTTGACAAAATTCAATGCGCATTTATGTTCAAAGTCTTAGAGAGAATTGGACTGGAGGGAACATACCTCAACATAATTAAAGCCATAT
>NW_008351640.1:4725390-4815618 GCF_000622305.1 Nannospalax galili | reverse complement strand
CCAACATCATTCTAAATGGAGAAAAACTGGAAGCATTCCATTTGAAATCAGGAACCAGTCAAGACTGTCCATTATCTCCACTTATCTTTACCATAGTACTTGAAACTCTTGCAAGAGCAATAAGACAAGAGCAGGAAATTAAAGGAGTAATAATTGGAGATGATGAGATTAAATTATTCCTTTTTACAAATGATATGATATTATATCTAAGAGATGCCAAAAATTCCACTAGAAAACTCCTAGAAATTAGTAACAAGTCAGTAAAGTGGCAGGTCACAAAATTAACATAAAAAGTCTATAGCCTTTCTATATACCAATAACAAGCACTCAGAGAAAGAGCATATGGAAACACTCCCCTTCACAATAGCTGCAAAAAATAAAATAAAATAAAATATCTTGGAATATATCTGACCAAAGACATTAAAGAGCTCAACAATGAAAATTTTAAATCACTAATGAAAGAGATTGAAGAAGACATCAGAAGATAGAAGGATCTCCCATGTTCATGGACTGGAAGAAATAATATTGTGAAAATGACCATCCTACCAAAAGCCATTTATATATTCAATTCAATGCCAATCAAAATCCCCATGACATTTTTCACAGAATTGGAAAAAAAATCCTAAGATTCATATGGAAATCCAGAACACCTCAGATAGCCAAAACAACCTGAGGACTAAGAGCAATGCCACAGGGATTACTATACCAGATTTTAAATTGTTTTACAGAACTGTATTACATGGTACTGGCACAAAAATAGACCCATAGATCAATGGAACAAAATTGAAGACCCAAATATGAGTAAATACAATTTCAGCCACCTGATATTAGACAAAGAGGCCAAGAATATTCAGTGGAGGAAAGAGAGCATGTTCAGCAAATGGTGCTGGCAAAACTGGATATGCATCTGTAGAAGAATGAAACTAAACCCTTGTCTTTCACTCTGAACAAAAGTCAATTCCAAATGGATCAAAGACCTCAATGTCAAGCCTGAAACTCTGAAATTGTTAGAAGAAAACATTGGGAAAAACCTACAAGATATAGGTATATGAAAGGATTTTCTAAACCAGACATCAATTCCTCAGGAAACAAGAGCAAGAATTAACAAATGGGACCTCGTTAAACTAAAAAGTTTCTGTACATCAAAGGAGGCAATCAGGGAAGTGATCAGAAAACCCACAAATTGGGATAAAATCTTTACCAGCGACACATCAGACAGAGCATTAATATCCAGAATGTATAACAAACTCAAAAAAGAGAGAATCAAGACAAGAAGGAACCCAATTAAAATATGGGCTAAAGAGTTGAACAGAGAGTTCTCAAAAGAAGAAGTAAAGATGGATATGAAACATCTTAAAAGATGTTCAACATCACTAATAATTAAGTTCCTGGGGACCTCTGGCTTCCACCTGCACCTCCACTCATGTGTACATACCCACACATAGACACAAACATATACACATCATTAAAAATTTTTTTAATTCGAAATTAAAAAAAAATCACAACAAAAGGCTGCCTCTTCACTACTCTTGAAGATTTCAAAATCTTAATGGACTATTTCAATGTAACTGACATGATGAAAACCTCACTCAGTAGCCCAAGAGCATATGGGCTTCTCAAGCAGGCATGGGGTGTGGAGGTCACATCTTCTGTCATGTTTAAGGATTGTTGCTGTTTTCTACCAGCTATATTCAAGGTACCCCCAAATTTCCCACCTTGTATGTAAATTTGTTTTTTCTTCTTTGTAGGTTTAATATGTTTTTGCTTTAAAGAGTAAAGAAAGATAAAATCATGAAATTTGCAGGTAAATGGATTGATATAGAATATTATACTAAGTTAAGTAACACAGACTCAGAAAATAAATCTACATATATCATATGTGGGGCTCTTAATACCAAATCCTTATAAATGAGTATGTATCCAGACATAACTACAAGAACCAGGATAATGGAAAGGAAACAGGGAGGTAAAGGAAAAGAAAGAACCTAAAAGAGGAGAACAATAGGAAACAGGCCTTAATAAGGGGGATTGAGAAAAAAATTGGAATAGTTTAAGGGAAGAGGGAGGGAAGGATATACAAGGAACCTAGGGGTTAAGTGGAAATAAAGAGGTCAAGAGAGGTAGGACCATAGGAAAAGGGTATTAGAGGGAGAAAGGGGAGAAATGGGGTACCTTAACTATGGTGGAGGGGTGAGACAATGTGAGAGATAAACAATGCCTTGCTAGTTTTGAAAACTTGAGGGAACCATATTACTCCTACAACCTACTGACAAATTATACATAGCAGATCAAGTAATATATGCCTTGATAAGCTTTAACTGAGAACAATTGGTATTTGCCCAAGATTTATCTATATGGCACACAGTAATTAAAAGTACCAAACTGGTGGAACTTATCTTCTTAGATGTTTACAGACATACTTTGAGGCCTATACAAATTTGGTCAGAGGGACATAAAGGACAATTTTTGCTCCTTTCCCTACTAGGTCGACAAGTTCCAAGGGTCTAAGATCATCTCTCAAAATGTCTTGTAATGGTGGTGGGTCACCTGTCCTTTTGATCAAGGAGGCCAAGGAGATTCCACCAGATGGACTTGAACCAGTGTCCAGTCTACAAAGAGGGGGTTCAACACAGAGGAATCACTTCCTTCATGCTTCCAAGCGAAGCCAACCATGGTTGAGCAGGACCTTTGACTTATCTTCACATAGGTGGAACTGGTAAAAGAAAGGAGCCAGGGGCTCCTCCCAAGCCCATGTGACACCTGAGACCTGAGGAACAGGTTCTCAAACGACCTTAAGAGTAAAAATAAATTCGTTTATCATGGCCAACTTTATGGCCTTAAACATCCAAAAGGAAAGTATATCCAAAGATTAAAGGGGTCAATATAATTTCTTAAGCGTCCATATGCATAGCTAAAGGCTACATAATAAGCAACAATGCCAGATAGGAGATAAATTCTTTTGAGTTGTTGGCCAGGGTGAACAAAGTGACCTCAAAATAGTAAACCAGCACAGAAGTGGGAAAATGAACAGCAGACTCTAATCTTATCTAAAGGACTATTGACAACTGATTGCTGCTAGAAGAGGAACAGCTGACCCTCCTAAAACAAAGACCTCTAGATAGGCTGACTAGATTCAACAGAAGGGCAAGTAGTGGGGAATGGCTGGGGTGCTGACAACACCACAGACAGTATCAATGATATCAGAATATAAGGGCTCTAGTGGGGGGAGGGAGGCTATGGTAGGGTGCCAACTGGGAATTGGGTGTATTGTCGAATAAGATGGTTTGGGATGTTCTGTGTGATACACACACACACACACACACACACACACACACACAAAGAAAAATCAATTTTTTAAAAAAAATGTATTATATTTGAGGAGGAAGCATAGAAATTTACGTCATGCTAATTAGTACCTGTGATAAACATTACCATTGAAATCTGCCCGATAACTTCATAGACATACACAGGTGCCAAGGTTCCAAGTGCAATTGATTATGACTAGTAATAATCAGATGCATACAGATTAGACTTGGATGCCCCAACATCTTAGTGTTAGCAGCAAAAACAATGAGTCTTTCTGCAAGGAACAATATATTTTAAAATGAAAAGGAGATCTTTTTTAAAGGTTAAAAAACTCATTCAATTTTACGTCTTACAGGGCTTATACTGAATTCAAAACTGTATAACTCTATTAACTCAGCTTTGAACCTAGAAACTTGCACCCACTTGTGAAAAAGATGTACTCTTGCTCTGGAGTATGTTACTGAATATGTTAAATCTGTAATGAAATCGTTCCTGTAATCATGTAGTTATTAAAAAAAAATTTAAGATAAAAATAATAATAATTAGTAGATGTGAAAAACCTTACCATTGAAATCTACCTGATGACTTTATATCCACGCTCAATGCCAAGGACCTCAGAAAGTAACCAACTGTCACTATTAATAACCAGATATATAGAGATTAGAAATGCATGTGCAAACATCTTAATGTCAATTGCATTGAAAATGAATTTTTCTGTATGAAACTGTGTGTTTTAATAATGAAATGGAGATCTTTTTTAAGGGTTAAATCCTCATTTAAATTTATGTCTTATAGGGTTTATACTGAGTACTATATTGTATGTAACAATTCAACTGTAAAACTAAAAATTTATAGCCAGTTTTGAAAAAGATGCATCGTAGCCCAGAAAATTGCTATTGAATATGTCAATGCTGTTATAATGAAATGCTTCTTCTAAATATGTGGTTATTAAATAAATAATTAACTGGAAAAAAGAAAAAAAATCAATCAAATGAACCTCCCAGTAAAAAGACACAGACTAGTTGCACAGATTAAGAAAAATAATATATCTTTTTGTTTTCTGCAAGATGCTCATCTGACCTTCAAGACACAGATTAACCATAGCTCTGTAATAATAGGGAACTTCAATAACCCATTGTCTCCACTAGATAGGGCAGTTGAACAAATAATAAACAAAGAGATACCTGAATTAAATGATACCATACATCAAATGAACCTAATATACATCTACCAAATATCACCCAAGCACCAAAGAACATACTTTCTATTCATAACCACAAGGAACTTTCTCTAAAATTGACCATCTACTGGAGCACAAAACAAATTTTAACACTATAAAAAATTGAAATAATCCCATGTCTTCTATCAGACCACAGTGCAATAAAGCTTAAAATTAACACTGAAAGAAGCTCTAGTAACTACATGAACCCTTGGAATTTAAAACACACACTCCTGAATGATAAATGGGTCAAAAAAGAAATTAAGTAAGAAATAAAAGTATTCTTGAATTTAAAAATAAAAAGGATAACACAACACACACACACACACAACTACACACACACAAACATTCTGGGATAAATTAAAAGCAGTCCTAAGAGGAATGTTTATAAATCTAAGTGCATACATTAAATAAAACAGAAAGAGCACAAATAAATGACTTAATATTGCAACTCAAGAACCTGGAAATCAACAATAACTGAAAGTCAAACCAAGAAGATAAGAAATAATAAAAATCAGAGCAGAAATTAATGAAATAGAAACAAAGAAAACGGTGAAAATAATCAATAAATCAGATATGGTTCTTTGAAAAGAAAAATAAGAAAGACAGACACTTAGCCTAGTTAAACAAAAGAAAGCAAGGACAAATCAACAAAATCAGAGGTGAAATGGGAAACAATACAGACAAGAAGAAGATCCAGAATATTATAAGTGGATACTTTAAAAATCTATACTGTATTAAATGTGAAACCTAAAAGAAACAAACAAATATCTAAATTCTTGGGAATTACCAAATCTAAAACAAAAAGAAATCAAGGGCTTAAAAAGACCCATAACATTTAAGGTAATTAAAACAATAATACAAAATCTCCTGAATAAAAAAACGCCCAGGCTCAGACTGACTTACAGAAGAATTCTACCAGACATTTAAAAAAGTTCTACAACCAATACTAATAAATTATTCAGAAAAATAGGAACAGAGGGAGAACACCCAAATTTCTTTTATGATGCCAGCACCACACTAATAACAAAGCCGGGTTAAGATACAACAAATAATAAATCAATAAATAAATATATAAATAGCCTGTAGACCAATATCCTTAATGAATATAGATACAAAAATTCTTAACAAAATACTTTCAAACCATATATAAGCACACATCAAAAAGATCATTCACCATAATCAAGTCAGCTTTATTGCAGAGGTGCAGGGATGGTTCAGTATAGATAAGTCAGTTAATATCATGATTCATATAAATGGACTCAAAGTTAAAAAAGCACATATTCATCACAGTAGATGCAGAAAAGACCTTCAACAAAAAAAATCAACGTCCATTTGTGTTAATAGTCCTAGAGGGAATTACACTGGAGGGAACATACCTCAACATAATTAAAGCTGTATACAACAAACCCACAGCCAACATCATTCTAAATGGAAAAAAAAAACTAGAAACATTCCCATTAAAATTAAGAACCTGGAAATTTTTATTAAGTATGTTAAAGCTGTAATGAAATGCTTATTCTAAAAAAAAAATCAAGAACCAGACAAGGCTGTCAACTATCTCCACTCCTTTTAAATATAGTGTTTGAACCTCTTGATAGAGCAATAAGACAAGACAAAGAAATTAGAGGAGTACTAATTAGAAAAGAAGAGGTCAAATTATCCCTTTTTTGCAGATGATATGATATTATAAATAAGAGATCCCAAAAATTCAACAGGAAAACTCCTAGAAATGATTAACACTTTCAATGAAGTGGCAGGTTACAAAATTAATCTACAAATATACCAATAACAAGCAACCAGAGAAAGAGTACATGAAAACCCTCTCATTCACAATAGCCTCATGAAATATTTCAGTATAAACCTCACAAAAGACATTAAAGATCTCTACAATGAAAATTTTAAACCATTAAAGAGAGTGAGAAAGACATGAAATGACCTCCCGTACTCCTGGATTGGAAGAATTAATATTGTGAGAATGACCATCCTACAAAAAGCAATATATAGAGTCAATGCAATCCCAATCAAAATCCCCATGACATTTTTTCACAGAATTACAAAAGAAAGTATCCTTAAATTCATATGGAAGCACAAAAGATGCCAGATAACAAAAGCAACCCTGAGCGCAAAGAGTAATGTTTGGAGGATTAGTATACCAAATCTCAAACTATATTATAGATCTATAGTCATCAAAACAGCATGGTACTGGCACAAAAATAGACACATAGATAAATGGAGCATAATTGAAGATCTGAACATGAGTACACACACAGACTGGAACAAAGAAAGCTTACTCAACAAATAGTGCCAGCAAAACTAGATCTCCACCTGTAGAAGAATGAAACTAAACCTTTATTTTCATCTTACACAAAGGTCAATTCCATATGAACCAAAGACCTCAATATGAAACCTGAAACTCTGAAACCGATAGACAAAAATATTGGCAGTAGCCTACAAAATACAGAGTAGGAAAGGACTTTCTAAATCAGAAATCAGTTACTCAGGAATTAAGGTTAATAATCAACAAGTGGCACCTCATTAAACTAAAAAGATCCTGCAGAGCAAAAGAAATAGCCAAGAAAGTAAGGACAAATCACACAGAGTGGGAGAAAATCTTCACCAGCAACACATCTGACAGAGGTTTAACATCCAGAATATGTAAAGAACTCAATAAAAAAGAATCAAGAAAACAAATGACCCAATTAAAGAATGGGCTAAAAATATGAACAGAGAGTTCTCAAAAGAAGAAAACAAAGATGGCTAAGAAACTACTTAAAAGTGTTCAACATCATGAGTAATTATGAAAATGCAATTTAAAATAATTTTTTTATTTCATCTTACAACAGTCTGACTTTCTAAGATCGAGAGTTCAAATGATACCAAATGCTGGAGACAATGTGGGGAAAGCGGAACACTCATGCAGTACTGGTGGGATTGCAAACTCATGCAACCCCTATGGGAAGCAGTGTGGAGAACACTTAAAAACTGAAAAATAAGCCAAAATCATTTGAGCTGATTTTACCACTCCTTGATATATCCCCAAAGGAATCATCCTGTTGCAGAGATAATTGTACATCCATGCTGTTGCGCCTTTTACAATAACTAAAAGATGGAAGCAACCTTAGTGTCCTTCAACTGATGAGTGGATTATGAAAATGTGTTTCATTTACACAATTGAGTTTTACACAGCAGTAAAGAAGCAATCATGAAATTTGCAGGTAAATGGCTTTCTGGGACTAAAAAAGTTTATGCTCAGTGAAGAAATACACCCAGAAAAACAAACGGCATATTTTCTCCCTCATTTGTTGATCTTTTTGAAAAAATATTTTATTATTTTTATTTTATGTGTATGTGTATCGCCTGTGTGCATGTGAGTGCACCCGTGTCATGTAATACCTTGGGGGTCAGAAGAGGGCTTCAGATTCCCCTGGAACTGGAGTTAAGGACAGTGCATAGCCATCATGTGGGTGCTGGGAATCAAACCCTCATCCTTGGCAAGAGCAGTCAGTGCTCTTAACTGCTGAGCCATCTCTCCACCCCCTCATTTGTGGATCTTAACCAAATCCTTCTATGTATCTTCAATAAATTCAGATGTAACTGTAGGAACCAGGAAAATGGAAGGGAATGAGGGAGGTAAAGGGAAAGAAGGAACCTGAGTGAGAACAGTAGGAGACAGGTATTACTAAGGGAGAATTGGCTAAAATGGAGGTATTTAAATAGGAGGGTGAGGGAGGTTTATATAAGGAACTATGGAAATAAAGGGGAAGAAGGAGCTTAAGAGTGGCGGGACTATAGGATAATGGTATTATCATGGGAGAAATAGTGAAAATTGGAATACATTAAAGAAGGAGGGTCTGCAGGGAGGGTTAGAGAGAGAGAGAAAAGAGAGATAAATAGTGCCTAGCTAGTGTAAATAAGCACAGGGAATGATACCGACAAATTACAGATACGGTATCTCTACCTGAGTCAGTGTGTAGCTGAAGGCTACATAACAAGAAACGGTGACAAAAAGGTGATACTTTCCTTTGAGTTATTGGCAAGGGTGGTCCAGAAGATCCCCAAATTACACAGGCTATGCCATAGCTCTTGATTGTCTCCAAGAACTTGAAGGTAAGGCCCTGTTGGTGTAGTCAGGACATATGATCTGGAACAATGGAGCTGGAATGACCTGGAAGCCATCACCCCTAAAGTCTAGCTTCACAGCTTTGGAGAGCACTACACAAGCTGCTATGGGAGAACACGAATGGTCCAACCCTAGCTTCAAGGTCTAATAACCACATCCATGACTCACACAGCAAATGTGGTAGAGTAGTAGCACTTTTATCTTGGGGATAATCAACTGCTACCTAATTGGACTTAAAGCTCACTCAATGGGAAGAAACTCATGTCTTGTACTATAAACATACTCAAATATACATGGCTGGAGAGGTCTTGGATCCTACAGAAAATCATGGGGCTGTCACATCCCTAGACAAAAGTAATTTCTTACTACATGCAAAATATGTATCCTTTATATTTACAAACAAGTGTCAGTCATCACTCATCAAAGAAGCTTCTTTTTCAACAGATGAAGACTAATGCAGAGATCCATACTGGTTACACACAGACATTGTGAATTTCTCAAGTCTAAGTTGCACATCTATAATGCAACCTAAGGTTCATGGAACATAAAACAAGGGGTAAAGAGGACACGGATGCATCTCTCACCTCTCATCAATGAAGCCCCCTTATACAACAGATGTCAAAAACATGAAAGATGACAAATGGAGTGTAAGTGGAGTGTAAGTTTCTGCAGAGTGTGGGTCCCTGGACAGACTTTTACATTAGACTCACCCACTCAGGGCTCAGGGACCATTCTGGAAAAGGGGACAGATTGTAAGATTGTAAGAGCCAGGGAGGAGGTTCATGACCATACAGAAATAGAGTCCTCCAAGCTCCTGGGACCTTGCTCATGTGAACCTACAGCAATGGTGTCAGCATTGACTCAAACAGGCGAAACCCCAGCACAGAACTGTAGGAATGGGAAAAATTTTCAGTCTTATTAGAAAAATTATTGGAAGCTGATTACTGCTGGGAGAGGAAGAGCTGATTTTTTTTTTAAGGGAGGGACTCTAGATAGGCTTCTTAGACACCACTGAATGAACTTGAACTGAGGGACATCTGGAGACACTAACTTGACACGATGGACCTTAACACAAAAGACATGTATGGATTCCAGTGAGGTGGGGGCATACAGAAGAGTGTCAATGGGGAAGGGGGTACAAAGATGATTAAGATTGATTAAGTTGCTCAGTGTGAAGTACACAAAAATTCAGTAAAAATATTCAAAAGAAGAAGAAAAAAGCAGACTATTCCTACAATCTTTGATTATTTCACAGAGCTTGAAAGTCAGACCCTATTGCTGAAGACAGGAAATACTTCAGATGTAAGACATGGAGAAATGGAGCTTAAAATGACTTTGAAGCTTCCTCCCTGAAGACTAGCAATCATAGTTTTAGAAGATAATATGTATGCTGCTAAGGGAGAAAAATCAATCAATGAGCCAACCCAAGCTTTAAAGCCTAATAACTATAGCAATGACTGGCACACCAAACTATGCTGGTGCAGTAATGACACTTTTAACTTGGGAGTAATCAACAGCTAACTAATTGAACTTAAAGCCAGCTCAATGGGAGGAAATTCATGTGTGACACTGTAAACATAGCCAAATACACATGACTGGAGAGGTCATAGCTCTTAGAATAAATTCTAAGTCTGACACATCTCTAAACAAAGGTAGTTTCTTACTGTATGCTAAATATGGACCTTTATATACAAGTATACCAATCACAACTCATCAAAGAAGCTTCTTTTGCAACAGACGGAGTCTGTTGCAGAGTTCAGCCACTGGTCACACACAGAGAATAACTGTCTGTGAGATGCCCAACCTTGTGACGCATCTGCAATGGAACCTCCACACCTAAGGCTCATGGAACATACTGGAATAAGGAGTAGAGCGAATACTAAACATCTGTAAGTTCCCATGAGTGAAGGCTTCTCATGCAACAGAAGGTGATGAACACAAAAGGCCACAAATGCAGGGAATAAGAGACTACAGAGTGTGGGTCCCTGGACAGGACTCATATTAAATTTCACCAAACCAGGGCTCAAAGACCATTGCAGATTGCAAGAGCCAAGGGAGGAGGTGCATGAACATAAAGAAACAAAGTATCACAGGTTCCTCGGACCTTGATCATGTGAACTTACAGCAATGGTGACAGCATGCAAAAGATTCATGCAAACTCAATTGGACAAAACCCAGCATAGACCTGGGGAAATGTGCGGGAAGCCACAACTTTGGCAAAGGACTACTGGCAGCTGATCACTGCTGGATGAGAGAGAGCTGATCATTAAAGGAGTGATACTAGGCAGAATGAAAAGTCTGGTGGAGGAACTCAAACTGAGAGATGTGTGGGTACATGAACTTGTTTTGGAAGGTATTAACATATATGACAAAATGCATGAAGTCCTGTTGGTGGGCTGAGGGGTTGCAGAGAGGGAATGGGGGACTAAACATGATTAAGTTGTATTGCATAAAATCCACAGAAATTCAAGAAAAATAAATTTATGAAAGCAACCCAAAACAAAAGGCACAAGCTACAAATAAATATTAGAGAAGCGTTTTAAAAGTGTGTTCACTAAATGGAGAGCTCCTGAATATGGAATATATAGAATATGCTATTTTAACTATCTGATTTTATTTTTATATTTTATTTATTAATTTTACTTTATGTGTGTGAATGTATTACCTGCATGTATATAAGTGCAACCATGTTGTGAGATGCCCACAGAGAGCAGGCATCAGTTCCCCTGGACGAGGAGTTAAGAATGGTCGTTAGCTGTCATTTGGGTGCTGGGACCTGAACCGGGTGCTCTGCAAGAATATTTAGTGCTCTTAACCACTGACCCATCTCTCCAGCCCCATAAGTATCTTATTTTTAAAAAAAGTTGTGCATATTGTTAAATGATAACCAAAGCTTATCAGACATAGTTCCCAATATATGAGAAATAATATTCCCTTTGCTTATGTTTTTTACTGCAGACATCACTGTATTAATGATCATGATCTCGTATAAGAAATTTAAAGGCAAAAAAAGACAGGAATTTTAGTTTCCAGTTTGGCATGCAAGGAATTTGATAGTTTAAATAATAAGAAAAAGTTGAAGAAATTGATGATTCAGCAGTTCTTTTATCTTTCAAAGAAATGAGAACACTGCCCGCAAAACTGGAGTAACAGATTGATGAATATTGAAAATCACAAAAGGCAACAGATGATACCCAAGAGTGTAAACCTCTTTACAATTAGTTAGAAGCACAGGAAAAAAAATAAACTGTAACTTAAAACTGCTGGAAGTTTAAGATGGAAAATCTGTAAGATAAAAATCCCGAAAAGTTCTAGACATGAAGCCCCAAGACTTTGGACTGTTTTGCGTCAGGTACTCAACTCTGTTCTTACAGTGACTAACGGTTTTTGGAGTCTGGTGAGGAACATCACCTGACCTGTAAGGTGTCAGGGCATCCTGTCATTCTTGTCCTGAAGAGAAATCATTTCACTGGAGCAAAAATTCTTGTGATTTTATAAAGCATAACTGACCTAGTCAGAATGGTTAGTATAACTGAGCTGGGGACTATCCTTAAAGTGCTCAATAGTAGACTTGAAATGGGTAGAAAAAAAAATCTTGAAGATTTTTCAATGGATTCCTCCAAACCAGAAAAACAGAGAATGACTGTCAAGGAGGCAGGAGCATAATTCTAGGAACAGTGTGATGCGCATGGGACAAATATCAGAAAGAAAAGGTAAACAGACAAGGAAAAATCCCAAATAATATGCAAAGCTTTAAAGTCACCCCCAGTACTGTGAAATATTAAAACCCAGTGACAGGGAATTCAGACTATTCCAGGCAGGATAAATCCACACTCATTCTCAAGATAAAAGTCTAGACCTGTTGTATCCAAGTGGTGAAAAAGCAAAGACAAAAAACAATATCACATGGAATAAAACCAAGAAAAAAAAAACTTATTTTCATTAAAAAAGCAAAGAACTAGATGACACTGCAGTTTCTGCAGAAATCATACAAGTAAATCACACAGTGAAATGAAATATTTTAAAGTAATGAAGAGAGAGAAAAAGACACCAATGTAAAATTGTGTGGCCAAAAGTGATGAAAGCAAAGGGTCGATAATACATTTTCTGACGCAATATTCCTGCAACAATAAAACTGTGGTATTGGAATAAAAACGCATATATTAACCAATGGAACTGAATAAAAATTTCAGAAGTTAGCACATACACTTCCAAACTCAGACACTGTGAAAAAGTGTTTTCAAATTGTGGTGCTAAAATTTTGAATTTTTACATGCAGAATAACGAAAGGGACCCTTGGTCTCACCATAGAAAAAATAAACTCAATTAAAGATGCAATAGAAGACAAGAGGCCGTGCAGCTACTACATAAAGAAATGTTGCAGGACATTGGATGAGCCAAGGGATTTTTTTGGACAAAATTTCCCAAAAATAAAAATAGAAATAAAAACCAATAGATACATGGAATAGTAACAGACTACCACGTTATGTGAAGCAAAGGGTACAATCATGACAGGGAAGCAACAACAGAGAGCGTGGCAGAGTTCAATGAGACAGAGCTCAATGGACTAAATTACAGTTATATTGTAGTAAGCTCTGATGCGTAGGTTTATTTCACAGTAGAGTGATTAATGAGAGGAAGAATCGATTATACAGTTTACAAAGTTTAAAATGGGATTCCAACGTTTTCGACATATAAAATGATACACACTTGCGAAACTGGGTATGTTTTTCTGGTTTGGGAAGAACACTGTGAATACAGATGACCAGGCAGAAGAATAAAGTCTTCCTCAGGCAAACAAAAAATTAAAAGTGAGTTTTGACAACATGTCTGCCTTCCTGGAACTTGAAAATTTTTCTTTTATTTGCTCAATGTATAATTTTTATTAAATTTTTGACATTTAATACAAAACATCTTAATCATCTTTAGACTCCTTTCCCAATCCACACCACCCATAGTCCACCCCACTGGATTTCGTGATATGTTAAGGCCTATCAATGTACGTTCCTATACCCAGATGTCCCTCAGTGCAACTTTATCCACTGGAATCTATTCAGCCTATCTGGAGTCAGTTCCTTAAAGAAGATTAACTCACCTCTCAGCTTTAATCGTCTGTCAATAGTTCTTCAGTGACAGATAAGTCCTGCTGCCCTTTTCCCCAGTTCTATGCTGGATTTTTGTCTGACTGAGTCAGCCCGGGTCTTATGCATACTGTCACCATTGCTGTATGTTCTTTCAAGCAAGTTCACAGAGACATGGAAGACTGTTTCCTTATGATCATGCATCAACCATCAACCTTGTTCTGCAATGGTCCCTGAGCCACAGGTGGATAAGGTTCAATAGGAGTCCTATCCAGGGACACAGTCTCTGGAGTCTCTTTTTCTCTATGCTTTGGCCCCAGTCGTGGCCTTCTGTGTGCATCAGACTCTATTGCATAAGGAAGCTTCATTGATGAGAGCTGAGAGATTTATTAGTGTTACCTATATCCCACATTCTACTATGTTCCATGAACCTTAGATGCCGAAGTTCCATTGCAGATGTGTGAAAAAGGGCTGGACATCTATTAGACATGTGTGTCACCAGGTATGGAACTCAGTAATAGTCTCTGTATGTTTCAAAAAGAAGCTTGTTTAATGAGTAGAAAATGATATACTTGACTGTAAATATGGGATTCATATTTAGCATACAGTAAAAAACTACAGAGTTAGGGTTTACTCTAGGATCTGTGGACTCTCTAGCCATGTGTTCTGGGTTATGTTTAAGTACCATACATAGTTTTCTCCCATTGAGAGAACTTTAAGCCCAATTGGATAGATGTTGATTACCCCCAAAGTAAAAATGCTATTACTACATCTTATACCTTGTTATGCTAGTCATTGTTGTAGTTATTAAACTTTAAATCTAGGGTTGGACCATTGATTGATTTTCTCCCTTCTTAGCTTGCATAGTATCATCTAGAGTTATGAGAGCTAGTCTTCAGGGAGGAGACTTCCAGGTCAGTTCCAGCTCTATTGATCCAAGTTCTGTGTCTGGAGTATGTGCTATCTTTAGCAGTAAAGACTTAACCTTCAAGTTCAGAGAGATAATCAATGGCTGTAACATTAGCCTGTGTTATTCCAAGTCTCTTGCACTATCCTGATCAACAATGAGAAGGGAGGTCTCTCCTGTTTGACACTGTGTTTCTTGTTATATAGTCTTCAGCTACACACATGCAATCATGTTCAGATATTGCGTGTGTATTTTGCAGTAGGTTTTTGAGTTAATACATCACTTCTAGTTTTTTCACATCATCTAATTTCTCTCTCTCTCTCTCTCTCTCTCTCTCTCTCTCTTTCTCTGTGTCTGTCTAAACTCCACCCAAAAATTAGTATATCCCCATTTTCCTATTACCCCCCTCTCTTGAACTCCTTATCCCCCTTTACCACCATGGTTTCTAGTATATCCTTCCCTCTTTTCCCAGTTGAATGCCACCATTTTCCCCATTTCGATCATGGTATCATCTCTCTCCTACTGACCCTTTCTCTTAGAATCTTCCCTTCCCTAAACCTCCATGATTCCTTTCCATTTTCCTGACTCCTGTCGTTACATCAGGGTATATACACACAAATAAGGCTTTGATGCTAAGTTCAACAAATGAGAGAGAGCATGTGCCTCTTGTTTATCTGAGTCTGTTACTTCACTTAGTATAATAGTTTCTAGTTCCATCTATTTACCTGCAAACTTCATGATTTCATCTTTCTTTTTTGTTTTATTTAATATTTTTATTGAGCTTTTGTAATTTCATACAACGTTCTTAATCAAATTTAGAATCCCTCCTCCATCTATGCCAACCCCATCCCCCCACCGGACCTCATGTATTCTGTCATACAATTTAAGTCCTATCCCGTTAAGCATTTGTACCCAAATATCTGTCAGCGTAAATTTGTCCACTGGAGTCTAGTGAGCCCATCTAGAGATCTTATGTAAGGTATACTCCTCCTCACCCAGTAGCAATGAGTTTGCAATAGTTCTCAGTCTACTGCTCTCCTGCCCTTTGGGCCCATATTAAATTCAGTTGCCATGGGTACTGTGCTCAGTACTACCATTGCCACATGAACTTGTGCAAGCTTCCAGTGGCCTGAAAGCCTCTGCTTTCCCGTGTTTATGAATCCGCCCTGGTTCTTACAGTCTTTCTGCCCCTTCTTCTGAAGTGGACCCTAAGCTGTTGGTGGGTGAGGTTCAATATAGGTCCTATCCTATAACCCACAGTCTCTTAGTCTTTAAAACTTGGCCAATAGTGGCCTTCTGTGTGCATTGCACTCTGTGCATAAGGTAGCTTTACTGGTGAGATATTTGAATGAGTTTACAGTGCCATCCACAAGTTCATTCCCACTGAGAGTTTAAGTCCAATTATATTTCTTTTATGCCCCAGTGGCCTTCTGTGTGCATTGCACTCTGTGCATAAAGAAGCTTTACTGGTGAGATATTTGAATGAGTTTACAGTGCCATCCACGAGTTCACTCCCACTGAGAGTTTAAGTCCAATTATATTTCTTTTATGCCCTCCAGATAAAAGTGCCACTACTGAATATAAAGTACAAATATATACTGAATATAAAATAAAGCTGTAATGAAATGTTTATTCTAGTCATGTGGTTATTAAACAAAAAAATAGCAATAAAGAAAATTAATGGAGAAAAAAATTGCCACAACTGCACCAATAGAGGTAGTTTGCCATGTCAGTCATTACGGCTTTAAGGCTGGTTAGATCATTGATTGACTTTGTTCCCTTAGAAGCTTGCATAGTATCCTCTAGAACTATGAGAGATAGTCTTCAGGGAGGGAACTTCCAGGTCAATTCCATTACTCAATGTCATGTGTCTGAAATATGTCCTGCCTTCAGCAATTGAGTCTTACCATCCAGTTCTGAGAGGTAATCACGAATTGTTACAGTAGACTATGTATTTTAGGCATCTCTTAGACTACCCTGACAAACAACTCAATGGGAAGTTTCTACTGTCTGGCACTGTGCTTCTTGTTATATAACCTTCAGCAAATATCCTGCCCTACATAACACATGAACAGTGTAACCTCTATACCTAAGGCTCATGGAACACATTGGAACCGGCTTTAGAGGTAATACTAACACATTCATCATCTCTCACCATTGACTCTTCCTCCTACCACAGAGTGCAATAAACACAGAAGACCACAATGGACCAAGTTTTAGGAATAAGAGAATGCAGAGTATGTGTCCCTGGATTGCACTCCTTTATTAAACATCACCCACCGGTAGGTCAGAGACCACTGAGGAAGAGGGGGCAAAAAGACTGTAATAGCTAGGGTTGGTGGATGAACTTAAGGAAACAGAGGTTTGGGGCCTCTGGGAACTTGCCAGTGGGAACTTGCAACAATGATAACAGCATGAACAAGACCCATGCTGGCTCAATCACACTAAAATGCAGCATAAAACTGAGGAAATAGGCTGCAGGCCCCAACTTTAGACAAGGAACCATTGGCAAATGATTATTGTGTTATCAGGATAAGTAGAACTTCTTTGCGGGTGTGACTCTAGATAGGCTGACTAGACTCCATTGAATGAATTGTGCCTAGGGACATCTGTTACTAATACTTGATTTGATAGAAATTAACATGTGTAACCAAATACATGAATTCCGGTGGGGACAGTGAAGTAGGACGGAGTCAAAATTTGATTGAAAACTATAAAATGAGATGGGCTGGAGAGATGGCTCATAAATTAAGAGTACTGGTTGTTCTTCCAGAAATCTCAGGTTTGAATCCCAGTACCCAAATGATGACTAAAAACTGTCTGTAACTCCATTTCCAGGGGATCTGATACACTCTTCTGTCTTCCACAGGCATTTCACAGCATGGGTGCATGAGTGTACTTATATACATGCAGGTAATACACATATAAACATAAAATAAAATAATAAATGAAAAATCTGTTATGTGAAATGTGCAAAACTCCATAAGTTATATTTTTTTAAATCCTCATATATATAAAATAATTAGAAAAGGAAAATGTTAAAGCACAAAGCTTATATTCTTATTTTTGTTAACCTATAAGTATTTCTTTAACCAATAATAGTAAAATATATTAAATTATATATATATATATATATGTATGTTTTTTTTTATATGTATGTGTGTGTGCGTGCACAATGAACAGATACACAAAATTGCACATTAGTGAAGTGAATGAAAGCAATGATGCACAGGACAGGGATGTTAAATTAAAATCACTCTTATAATACAATACAAAAACTCTCCGAGAAACTTCACTGTGATATTGAAAAAGCCTTTCTTGGAAATTTTAATGCAACAATTAAGAAAGAGCATATCAAGAAGTACCTGGCATGCTAGAAAGGGGATGAAATGCTACCATATAAAATCCTTAACTCAAAAAGAGAGGACAGAATACATGAATGACAAGGTAACAAATAGAAGACTTAACAAATGTGCATGTTAATTCAGCCTATCAATGAACACTTCAGATGTCAATAATCTTAATGCATAATTAAAGGACAGAAAATTTCAGGAAGAATTAAATAACCTATTGTATAGAGACATATTCAGTTTACATGATGAAAGATATACCATTCTAACACTAAACAAAATAATGTAGGAGAAGCCATATTCATTTCAGTCAGAGAAAATCCCAAAGAATAAACTCATCAAGAATAAAGAGGAAATGGATATTACATTGAGGGAGAAGACTCAACAATCCCAGTGCACATAAAACTCTTTAGAGTATATGCACATAAAGGAATGCCAAATACAAGACGTGACAACTGTATAATTTTAGTTTGAAACTACAATCCCTCTCTAATAGAAACAGACAGAACATATATATATATATGCATTCAACAATAACATATGGACCATCCACCAAGAAAAGCCACATTCTATGCCATAGAAAACACCATACTTTATTTGAAACAATAAGCAGAAATCATGAACTATCTTGTGGAAAACAGCAGATATTCAACTACAATTCATCAAAGTACACAAATCTTGAAAAAATTCAGTATACTTGGGTATTTTACAAAATGCTTCTAAGTAAATATTTGTCAAAGAAAAAATTATGATAGAAAGTTTAGCAGAAACATTTTCAATTTCTCAAAGGACAAAGTAGCTAAAAATCTTTAGTATTGAATGTGTACATTAGAAAGAAAATAAAAGTCTATAATCGATAGGAAATCAGAAGAAAATTAGCATGTTAATTCCTAAGTCAATAGAAAGAAACTAATACTAAATAGTAGATTAGAAATATATGATGCTGAAAGTATGTAATCAAAGCTAGTTCTTTAAGAAGCTCAATATATAACAAGATAGGAGAAAAAGACAAATATCAAAAATAAAAGTGGGAAATGAATCCAACCATACAAAATGGATAATAAAGGAATAGTATGAACAACTTTTTGTACACATTTGGAAACTTTAATGAACCATTTCTTCAAATACAACAGCTGGAAAAAACTCATTCAAGAAAAAATTAACTATTTTACATGGCCATATTAGTTAAAGAAAATGAATCATTAATATTCTCCCAAAGCAGAAAGCAAAGTGCTTAGAGTTTTCCCAAGCAAATGCTTGCAAACATTGGAAGAAATTGGGCCAAGTCTGTACAATTTTTTCAGAAGCTACAAATATGAAAAATACTTCTTAACTGATTCTGTGAAATCAACATGGCCCTAATATCAAAACCACATAAGGACATTTAAGGAACACTGCAGATCAGTATCTCTGGATAACCTTGGGTGGTGACTTTTAGACATAATGTCAAAGAAATAATCTATGAAGAAGATTAACTTCTGCTTTACAAAGGATACTGTCAAATAAAAGAGAAGACATGACACAGAATGAAACTATTTTCAAATGACTACCCGACAACTTCTTATCTAAGATAAGGAAAAAGTTCTCTAAAATGGATGCTAACCAGATAATCAGTCTGGTTAATAAATGGGTAAAAGATCAGAACAGATAGCTCATCAAAGAGGAAATACAAATTGTAAATCGGCAAATGCTAAGATCCTTATCATCAGTCTTCATCATGGAACTGCAAATTACTCTTTCTTTCTTGTTCTCTCTATATTATATTATATATAATATATGTATAAAGAAAGTCAAAATATAAAATGCAGACAATGACCATCATTGGAAAAGATGTACATGAAGTATCCTTTACTGATTCTGTCAATATAAAATGACACAGGCACTTCAGAAAAAAAAATAGTAGACTTATTTTCTTTAAATATTTAAAATTTGTTTTGTTCTTCGAGAATGTATATGATGCTTTATGACTACTCTCAAACCTCACTCTCTCTTACCTTCCACATATTTTTATCAAGCTGACATCCCTACTAAGCCTTTTTCCAAATTCATTACTTTTGGTTTAGTTTTGTAACCCATTAAGTTTAACCAGAGCCATCTGTATGATCACTGGATTGGAACTTGCATATTAGTCACTTTTTTGGTGCTGTGATTAGAAAAGAAAGAATTTGTCTGAGTTAAGGTTTCAGAGATATGAGAGTCCATCATGATGTGGGGAGGCACAGCATCTGAGAAGGCTAGATTTGTAAGCTGAAAGCTCATATCTTCAAGCAGATACAGGAAATAGACAAACTCGAAATTGGATTCAGCTATTTTTGAATTCTCAAAGCCTTCCTTCAGTATAAGAAACATTTAATATCAGATTTTTCTTTCAAACCCTATAAAAGTTGGTTCATGGCAAGTAATTCTAATCTTTTAGTCCCGCCATACCACATAAGTCATCTTTTTAAAGTATAGGTCCTGATGTATTCCTGAGCCTAACCTAATGTCCTGTGTCAGTGAAGAATCTACACAAACTGGGAAAGGCTGTGTGGTTGGGCCCCAATCAATGGGGAAAAGACACAGAACACTTGTGTTGGGAATAAAAACTTAACAAGTTTCCAGGTCCTGTATGCTTGCTGGATCTGACTGACCTTGCATCGTACCATACCCTTTTGCAAAAGTAAAATCTGCCTTGCTGAGCTACTTTTGCTTTTGCATGGTTTTGTGAAGTATTGGTTGTGACTTTGGACCTCAGACTTTATTAACACACAGTGACATGCTTCTTCCAGCAAGACCCCACTTCAAAAAGGTTCTATGACTCTCCCCAAACAGCACCACCAACCGACCAAATACTTAGTGTCTATGGGAGACGTATTAATTCAAATTACCATAGTAACTATCCAAAGTAAACATACATTTACCATAACTGAGAGTTGGATAGGCATGTCCTATGAAAAAACTAACAATAGCTGAATGTCTGAACCCCAAGAGACTCTGTAGAAAGGGAGAAAGACAGTCACCCCTCCCACCCAGTCAGCTTCAATTGCATGAGGGAGGGGGTCTAAGGACAGACACAAAAGAAGCCAGGGAGGTGGTAGGAATTTCGCCATCTTCTGGCAGCAGCTGGTCTGAAAACCTTAGCTGAGATGTAGGGATAAAAGCCCATGGGTGCATGCCTTTGTATGCAATCTTCTTCTGGACATCATAAACTCTTTACAAAAACTTGAATGCATCCAATACATTGTGTCAGTTTTCTGGATTGGCCTTAAGGACAGCATGTATGTGGCCGTAAGGACAGCACAACTCAGAGGGCCTGGGAGCAAACAATGCAGAACAGCATGGGCTTTCCAGAAGAGAAATTGGCTTTACACCAAGAAATTATATTTCCTGTATTTAGCCAAACATGTTTGCACTTTATGTCTACCTGAGAAGCTTACAAAGATGGATATAATGGTTTTGTTCATAGTTTTCCCCAGATTGGAGAAACTAAATTTCCCTTAAGTTCTTGAGTAAAGACACAGTGGCATATATTGACAGTGGGTTATTTCTCATTCTGAAAAAATCAATGAACTAAGATTCCTCCATTTAAAAACAGAGAGGAACTTAAATGTGCATCACTTAGGCAGAGGCCAATTTCATATTATACACCATGCAATTCTAACTGTGTGATATTCTGCAAAAGACAGTGTTTGAGCATTAATAAAAATGTACTTGTAGGGAATATTTGAGATTAAATAACAAGAGTACTAAAATCAGTGGTTTTCTAGGAATCAGGGAAGTAGAAGTGGGCACAGGAAGTATAGCTAATCTCTGCATCATTAGAACCACTCCATATGTGGTTTGCATGCTGGTGTACTCATCTAGTCCCACTACTTGGAGGTAGAGGCAAGAGAAGTTACAGTTCAAGGCTAGAATGGGATATATATATATATAAATCCTATCTCAAAATAATAAAGAAGGAAAAATGAAAAAAAATTTTAAAATACCCAAAATTAAAAAACTGTCTATAATGCTAAAACATGTGCACATGCCGCGTTAGGTCTGTCTAAACCAAAAAATAAGTAAAAATTTAGAGTGAGCCCTAATGGCATCCATGTATTTTAAGCATTAATAATGCATTAATGTTGACTTATAGACTGGGACAGTTTTTGGTGCAATATTTTCCTAAGCAAAGCAAATATACTACTATCCCTCGAAGCTTTTACATACAAGTAAAACTCCTTTAAATTTACTTTCAAAAAATTTTGGTTGTATTACCTGCGTATACATAAGTGCAGCACGTGCGTGCAGTCTGTGCAGAAGCTAGAAGGTGTGAGATCCCTAAGATCTGGATTTATAAATGTTTGTTTGCCATTATGTGGGTGCTGGGAAATGAAGCCAGGACCTCTGCAAAGAAGAGCAAGTGCTCTTAACCAAAGAGCCATATCTTAGTCCTTAAGCCCCCAAAGTATATCTCTTCTAAAATAAATTCTATTGACTATAAATTACTAACTGGGAAAATATAAATGCACATAGCAGTTAAAATGGAAAACAAAAATAGGATGAAGAGCAGTATGGTTCCAGTAGATAAACGAGTCACTGAATTTAATGTTCCAATGAAGAACTTCACGATTGATGCCAGGATATAAAAAAGCGATGGTAAATGACAGTCAAAAATTTAAAACCTAAAAAGTATAAATAGAATTTCTCATCTTCAGGTGATATGAATTTCAGAAAGAAGGATATACATGCTTGTATGTGCATGGGTTTGCATATACACATGTGCATGTTTAAGTGCATACATATACATATATATATATATGAACACATGCATACTCATATAGACAACTAAGTATGCATTCACTGCCAAAATTAAACAGACAGCACTAAACAAATAAGGATTATTTTATAGAAATGGAACAAAATGAAGGAACTCAGACTGAAAAGGCTCACATATCATAAAAAAAGTTTTAAATATCGAGAAGAAAATGGCATTTCTTTTTGTTCCCAAAGAAAAATACAGATTGATATTAGACAACTAATAGCAGTATATACGATGATGAATCATTGCTTCAGAACACTGAAAGAAAAAGATTTTTGAACTCAGCCTCTTGTCTGTCTAAATTATTAATTAAATGTAAAGGTTCAATGCACACATCTTCTGATGCATTACATCTCAGAAGAATTGCTACTTTAAGGTTCTTGTCACACACAATTTTAAAAGTAAAGGGACAGCAAGTAGATTCCACAGGGGATAAAAGTCCTTGGGATCCAATCTTTGAGAATAAAGAAGACAGAATGAAACAATTTTGATTTCAATTTTCTACTATTTTGTGAATGCTACACATTAGACATTTTCTTTCACTGTGGAAAATTTTAATATATGTCTTTGTTCTTTGAGAACTTCATACATGAATATTTTATTTGCATCATTTCCACTCTCCCGGTCCCTAAAACACTTCCTATGTTCCTCACACATACTTCTTCACAATTTCTTGTCTTTTTCTTTGATTATTATTGTTACACACACACACACACACACACACACACATATACTGGGAGAGACAGAGACAGAGACAGATAGACAGAGAGAGAGAACTGAGTTCCTTTAGTGGTACTAGGGTATAACTGTGTTTACACTGCCTACTTGGGATTGGATAGGACCTAGTCCCTGGTGAAAACTAATTCTCCATCCCTCGGCATTTACTGATTGCCTGTGGCTCTTTATCTTGAGGTGGGATTCCATGAACTTTTCCCCATCCACTTTGATATGCCAACTTGTTTGGTTAAGATGTTTATCATTGTATACTGTCATATTGAGAATACTGTATGGCTATAGCTTCCTATTGTACCTAGAATATATTAACTAGCAGGAGGTGTCTTCTTCAGCAATGTTCCCTGAATATTCCCTTAAAGCTCTTAAAGTATAGAGGCTGCATCACAGTTGTTCCTGAGCTTAAGGCTCTTAAGATGTAGAGGTTGCACTGTAGATGTTCTCTGAGCTTAAGGTTCTTAAAGGGTAGAGGTTGTATTGTAGATGTATCACTTATGGTTGGGCTCCTCACACTCACTTATTCTCTGCATCCTGATCAGTTATGGAACTTTTATTGGGGGGTGGTGGAATATTTACTATTTTCCACTGCTATTTTTAATTTAATATATTTATTGAGCTTTTGTAATTTCATACAATCAAGTTTAGATTCCCTCCTCCATCCATGCCTCCCCCATCCCTCAACTGGCCCATATGTATTCTCCCATACATGTTGTCCTATCCAGTCAAAAATGTTACCCAGATGTCATTCACTGTAAATCTGTCCATTGGAGCCTAGTTATTCCATCTAGAGATTGTATGCAATACATAATCTAACTTACCCAGTAGTAATGAGTCTCCAATAGTTCTCAATCTCACTATCCATTTCTCTACTCCCCTCTGGGCACTTGCTTAATTGAGTTGGCATGGGAACTGTACTCAGTACTACCATTGCCACAAATTCACATGTGCAAACTTCCTGAAAGACTCTGCTTCCCTGCATTCATAAACCACCCTGATTCTTACAATCTTTCCACTCCCTCTTTTGCTGTGGATGTTGGTGGGTGAAGTTCAATATAAGAGTCCTATCCAAGGATATGCACTCTGCAGTCTCTTATTGTTTAAAACTTGGGAAGTTGTAGCCTTCTATGAGCATTACACTCTGTTGTATAAGGAAGCTTCACTGGTGAGAACTGAGAGGTGCTTTAGCTTTCTCCCTTGTTCCACTATGTTCCATAAATCTTAGTTGTAGAGGTTCAACTGTAGATGTGCTACTTAGTACTAGGATGTTTCTTATGTATATTATCTGTGTGTGACCAGTTGTGGAATACTGAAGTAGCTTCCATGTGTTCCAAAAAGAAGCTTCTTTGATGAGTGGTGTGCTGTATGCTCGTCTGTAAGTATAAGGATCAGATACTCAGCATATAGTTAGAAATTACATTTGTCTAGATACATGAAAGAGATAGGTTTTTCTCTAGGACATATGCCCTCTCCTGACATGTGTGTTTGGCTGAGTTTAAAGTGCCACTCTTGAGTTCATTCCCATTGAGAGGGTATTTAAGTCCAATTAGATAGTTGTTGATTACCCCCCCCCCCCAGATAACAACACCACTGCTTGCACTGGAAAGTCATTATGGTTATTAGGCTTTAGGGCTGGGTTGGACTACTGATTGTTTTTCTCCCTTGGCAGTTTGCATATCATCATCTAGCATTATGATAGCTAAACTTCATTTAGACGCCTTCCAGATCAGTTCCTGCTCCATTGCTTCAAGTCCAGTGTTCCAAATATGTCCTGTCTTCAGCAGTAGGGTCTTATCTACTAGTTCCAAATGTTTTTGTCTTTCATTAGTTCCCAGCCTTTTGACATTGCAACATGACATTGTCATCTACAAAGTTTACCCTTAGAACTAACTGCATAACTGAGTTTTTTTTAAAGAGAAGAAATTGCAATATTCCCATAATGCTTTAAAACATTTTAAAATGTTGTATTAGGCCACATTCATAGCTATCCTCGGGTAAAACATGTTTTAGATTATGTAAACAAAAGGAAAAGGCAAAGCCACAATAGACAAAATAAGTTTTGAATACTCATATAGAGCACCAGCTGATGATGAGTTCAGTAAACATTTACTGAGAACAGAAGTTCAGCAAAAAGACCTGGTGCTTCCTATGCAGTGGTCAAAAATGCTCATCTGGTGTAGGGAATTCAGCAAGAAGCCCCAACTGTATCTGAGAAACCTATGCGTCCTGCAAAGGGGAGATTCAGTCTCATTTAATGATGAGATTCTTGGGCCAGGCAAGGTGATGAGTGCTTTTAATCTCAGTACTTGGGGGGCAGAGGCAGGTGGATCTCTTTGAGATCGATGTCAACCTGGTCTATGTAGTGAGTTTTAGGTCAGCTGTGTTCACAGGGATGCTCTGTCTCCCCCAAAAGGGGTAAGGCTCTTAGGTGATTGATCAAGCACCAGTTGATGAATCCATACTGAAGTGTATTTGGTGACAGAAAACTAAAGCTATAGGCATTTATATAAATATATATATATATTTATACATATATATGGTGTCACATTGTTTAAATATGACCAAAATATATTTTATGAAATTCTCAAACATACATTAAAAATCAAAAAGAATGGAGAGATTAATTCTTTACAAAATCCTATATATAAATATTTTAATGTTTTAAATATTATCTGTATTATTCTTTGTGTGGTGTGTGTGTGTGTGTTTACTTTTTTATTGAAGTTTTGTGCAGTTCATACAATATATCTTAATATTTAGAACCCCTCCCCTCTCCACCCCTCTGGATTTCATGTGTTGTCCTATCAAGTCTTTTGTGATCCAAGATGTCCCTCAATGTGAGTTCATTCACTGGAGTCTGGTCAGACTATCTAGCATCACTCCCTTAGAGAAGACCAACTCTCCCTCACCCGGCAGTGATCAGTTGCCAATACTTCCTCAACTAAGATTGGGGCTTCTTACTAATTTCTCCACTTCTATGCTGAGTTTTTCTCTGCTTTGAGTTTGCATGTGCCTGTGCCTACTGTCAGCATTGCTGAGTTCCTAGTTTCTTAGAAAACTTTGTTTCCTTGTGGTCATCAACAAACTGTTCAATCATAGAGATATGAGATGCCCAGCTCTAAATGACACCTCTCCATTGCAAACTTCTTGTGTTTTCAATAAAATTTTGACTAATCAAAGTTAAGAAACAAAAACAAAAACAAAAATAAACCTATCTGAGACTTTGACTTCTAAAGCTAAGGATTATAAAACATGAGGGATTTGATTCTTCTCCTCTTGGGGTCTTTAGGCATCACTAATTCCGGCTTCTTGATTTATATGTAATACAACAGCTGGGAAATAACCCAGGGTGGATGATTCAATACTAACAATACAGAGTACTGGAAATAAATCCACAGTCAACACTGGACCAGCTGTACCAAAAGCAGAGAGAAAGATTACATATAGTACTTTGTTGGTTATAGCAAATTTCTAGGTCCCATGCATGAGTTATTTATGCAATTAATCAAATGTTACTCTTTAAATGTAACAATAAAAATCAGTCTGTGACTTCAGATCTAAAAGCTAATTGGTTGCTTGTTTTTGCGGTTGTAGTAATTGAACCCAGAGCCTTATGTTGCTAGGCAAGCATTCAACCACTGAGCTATATCTCCAGTCTTAGTAATTCTGTGTATTTGTTTGCTTATTTTTACAATATAAAAGTCAAGTAAAAGAAACCAAACTTATACACTAATTAGGGAATTCAATTTTTGTAGGAAAGAACACAATTTGAAAACAGAATTCTGGCTCTGGGTGGGTCAATTCATTGAATCTATTCACGCTTTGGTTTTCTCATGAGTAATGCAAGCAGAATTAACTATGTTGCCATATGAAATGTTTATTTTCCTGGATAGGAGTGAAGAGCATAATCTCCAATAACCAACACAGTTCCTGCCATTTATACAATTCTCACTAATGTATCTGTGTTATTATTCCATTGAAGTAATTTGATATGTTGAATCTTCTACCTGGGGAGTCTGAAAATTTTTCTCTGTATATTTTAAAACCTCTACCTTTGATAGTGTGACCCTATGATTTATTTGATGTTGAATAATTTAGCAGCAGGTATATATTACAGTCATAAATTTTGAAGTTGTAAACATTCCAAGGAGATAAAGAAAAGAAAATGCTGTACATCTATACATCAGGCAATTGAGATGCTCAGGGGTCTTCTGAATTTGAAGTCAGCAAATGTCAGTGGGGAGATTTTGACCCTTGATATGTTTGCCTCCAGGTGTTGGGCTCCTTCTGAAATACTATGCATTTTATTATTTTTTTTATTTCAGTAAAGTTTCTTTTAGATATATTCTGTGAGAGGCATCTCAGGTGGGGGACAAGATTGGCATGTAAAAAACTCAAAATTTTCAAAGACTTTTCTTTGTCAGATGAATGAGGTATAAAGAGGTATGCACAGACTCAGGTATTTGACAACAGCTTTAGTGAAAGAATAAATATATACAATGACTTTAAAATAAGAATGGCTGTGTGCTCATATAAAAAAAATTAAAGCATATTTGGGGGAAGATAAAATGTGAGCAAGTGCAGAGACTGTAGAAAGAATGCAATATAATATGATTCAAGAATAATAGTCTGGTAGAATTTAAAAATAAACCTTTTCCAGGGCCAGAAAAATGGTTTATTGGGTAGAGTTACTGTCTGTCATTCTGCTGCCTTCATTCTCCCCCAGCCACCTATAGGAGAGAGAACCAATTCCCACCTGCTACCTGCATTTATAAATCTTAATACTTAGAGCAAATAACAGAAGGAGGAGGCAGATGAAGCAGGTACAGGTGATATAAAGGGAACAAGAAGGACAAGAATGCAAATTATTTTTATTCATGCTAAGTATACGAATATTTTGCTTGCATGTAAGTAAGTGTACTACACGAGTGAAAACTTGCAGAAGCCAGAAGAAGGTATCAGATAATCTGGAACTGGAGTTACAGATGGTTGTTAGCCACCATGTGAGTACAGGGAACTGAACACTGATATTTCATAGGTATAGATGGTGGTCTTAACCATGGAGCCATCTTTCTGACTCTGTAAATGAAAGGTTCTGAATAGCAGGGTCAAGGGTTTTAATTACAAGAAAAAAAGATTCATGATTTTATACTACTTTTTGCCCCACAAGACTCAGCTCTAGGGGCTGGAGAGATGGCCCAGAGGTTAAGAACACCGAATGTTCTTGCAGAAGACCTGGGTTTGAATCCAAACACCCACATGGTAGCTAACAACTGTCCGTAACTCCAATTCCGGGGGATCTGACAGCCTCTTCTGTACTCCTCGGGCATTGCACGACATGGGTGCACTTACTACATGCAGGCAATATACGCATACACATAAAAATAATATATGAAATATTAAAAATAAAACACAGTTCTGAAATAACAATCACGGGTATACCAGGATTTTAGTCATAGGTACAAATTAATCTATGTGTATATGCGTGCATAAGTGCACAAGTACATTGCAGATGTGTGTGGAGGCCAGAGGACAGCCCTGGCTGTCCAGGTGCCATCGATCTTGACTTCTGAGACAGGGTCTCTCACTGCCCAGAAACTTGCCAAGAAGGTTAGGCAGACTGGCCAGTGATCCCAGTAATCTAAGTGTCTCTGCCTTCCAAACACTTAGTTTACAAGCAAGTGCAACCGTGCCTGGCTTTTATGTTTCCTTGGGATGGATCGCAGATCTTTGTGCTTACAGGCAAGCACTGCACTGAATGAACTATTTCCCCAGCCCTTCAACATGCGACTCTTGCTGTTCCTTCCTTTAAGGACTAAATGCCAAAAGCAGTTTGTGTGTTTAGATGTGTTGGGGGTGTATATAAATTATTAATCCAGTCAGAACCCAAGCAAAATAAACAATGTTTCTGAAACACAAGTCATGACCACGAAGAATGGATGAATTATTACTCTGGCATTTTCTTTGTTATTTATGTCCAGAAATCAATCATCAGCAGAAGGGACAGAGTAATTTATAAGTCAGGTGTGTCAAATGCTTGTGGTTCTCAACTGGTATAACCTGTCCATGAATTCTTATGAGATTTTATGACAGTGGAAAATAATCTTATTACAAACCTGGAATTAATAACCTGATATATATTATTTTAACATGATAGTAAAATGTGAATTAAAATAGCTGCTTAAAATAGAAATGCCCACTAAATATATTGAAGCTTTGCCCTTTTCTCACCACACCTTGTTTAATAAAAATAAATGTAGGTGATAGAACATTTATTATGAAAACAAGTTAACCAAAAAGACCTGTCACTTTGATGGAAGACGTTATTTGTTCAACAAAATATCCAAGCACACAAAGCAATCTGGAAATCCAATAGGGAGAGCTGAGACACCGTTTCCTGGCTTTTACCCTTTCCCACCTGCTTTTTTGGGCCAGAAATAAGCATCTGAAGGGTATTGATAAAGGTATAGACATTGTTTTATGAACATACTTTGCTTCATCAAACCAAGAAGGACTGAAAGGTGGTTGTTCATCTCAAGAGAGCAGAATTTGAACAAAGTTCTTAAAATTTGCCAGTGTCCAATCTCTCCTCTGTCTTCACTTTCTCATCTCTCTCTCCTTTTATTTTCCTCTCTCTCCTCTTTTGTTTGGTGCTCAAAGCCATATTAATTAATAGGCACATACACTCATAGGACACACACTTATATCCAGAGTTATGTTAACCTAATTAATAGAAGACTCATGAATAAGTATTCCAAGGATCCAGTGTAATAATGGAGACTATAATTAGCAAGCAGACAAAAAGATTCTTGCCAGTCAGTTAGTGGATGCCATTTTATCATAGGCTACATGTAAGAAGAGATCTTATTGGGAAGTATTTTGAAAAGTAATAATCAAATGAGAAGTAAATCAGTTGATACCAGTGACTCAAAGCAGCAAAATGTTTACTGATGATATTATTTCCATTCCTACAAGCGGTTTCTGTTAGTTTGGGCTTTTTACATTGTGATACTTCTAGACTTAAATGCTGATCTTTCCCAAGTGACTAGTATGTGGCTGGAAACTCTCTCCAGATTTTGGGAATAATGAGCTACAGCCAGCCACACGATCACAGGAGACAACAGCTGATACTCCGGTTTTCAGTCTATTGGGTTGCTATGCTATGATGCTTAGTAGACAGCTTATACTAATGCATTTTTACACATTTTTGATTCAATGTTGGTTTAATAGAAATATAATTCTATCATAAAATGATGATACATGACAACACCAGGACTCCCACTCTAAATTATTTTGAATCAATAACTAGTTGGGCCAGTTTATCATTGTTCCAAATAACTGAAATCAGCTACTACTATTTAGACTGCATTTATTTGTCAGTAGTGTAAGTTCCTATTTATAATAAAAAGAGTTTTGATTCTTATTCTTTATATACAATTTAATGAGCCAATTTAATCATTAGGTATGGGCAAAGAGCAATGGATTCTCCCAACAGCTAGGTGATCTTTGTACCAAACCCAGAAGTGATATCATTATCTGTACATGCCTTTAAGTGATGTCATTATCTACTACACATCTGAGTTGTGCCTAGTACAGAGCATGGCATAATGAAGTTAGAGAAAATGTTGTTTATTCTGGTGACATTGAACAGTGCAGAACACAAGGATGTGCTTACTAGTTTTTATTTAGTAGAGTCCCATGGACAGTATCTGGCATAGGAAATATGCAACTTATGTAGTAGGAAGAAGAGCAGATTATTATTCCATCAAGGATACCTTGAACTTGCATACTTTTTCACAAGGTGGTGAGAAACAAGATAGCGAAATATTTTTCCAACTGGTTTTGTTTGCTTGCTTACTTGTTTTGTTGTTCGAAACTGAAAGGTGATTAAAAGATGGGGCTGGAGAGATGGCTCAGCAGTTAAGAGCACTGACTGCTCTTGCAGAGGACCCAGGTTCGATTCCCAGCACACACATGGTGGCTATGAACTGTCCTTAACTCCAGTTCCAGGGGAATCCAAAGCCCTCTTATGACCTCCGCAGCATTGTGTGACACGGGTGGACTCACATACATGCAGGCAATACACTCATACACATAAAAAAAAAGATGGGGAAACCATCCATAAAGCAAAGTGAAAGTACTTTTAATTTGTTTATTGTAATTCTGATAAGGGAATTAGGCCAATAAGTGGTATTATTAAGTCTGTTTCTGCAGTTCATTCCAATTTCACAATCAATATAAATTCTGAGAATTGGAGTTTAAAATTCATGCCATTTAGTGTAACTGGTCACAGATTAATTATAAGGTTTAAAACAGCTAGTTTTGACTGAACAACCCTGATTCCTTCTGTTGCTTTATGTTGCTGTGTTTTATGTGTGTCTGCATTTGTGTGTGTGTGAGTCTGTGGTCTGTGTGTCTGTGTTTGTGTAAGCACTAAACCAACCACAATGAAACAAAAACTTGGCACTCATAGACCTACTGCTCTTTGTAATTCCACTCAGAACTTTTTCTTTCAGTGGAGAAAGGGATGTGTTTTTTTGTTTGTTTCATAAGCAGAAAGCCAGTTTGATTACAGTGAGTGAAGGAAAGTGGGTCAGAAATAAAACCAGAGGAACAACCAAGAGTGCATAGCCATGTTGGGTAGGGCCTTGTGAGCCACAGCAGAATTTTGTAGTTTTGTTACCAGTATGAAGTAGTCTATGGAAGCTCTTGGATACTTGGGTCATGTGGCTTGATGGCTGTGTGTAAGAACCACGTTGACTGATGTGAGGTCAGTAAAAGGCTCAACTGTTGCAATCCAGACAGGATATGATGATGTAATTTCATCAGTGCCCAGTTCACTATTCTTGGAGACATAATGGTGTCACTCTATATACCAAGCTTTTGGGTCTCTGTATTCAGAGTGGGGGGATAAGAAAAAGGACCATTTCACATATTGGGAATAAACAGTTATGGTGGTGCATCCCCAAAATCCCAGCACTATCTGACTCTTACCTCAATGAGGATCCTTGCCTACCTCAGGACTTGCAATTGGGTCTACATTGTTTATGCTACAAGATTTTCCGTGTCAGACTGAGTTGTAAAATGACTTCACACAGGGACTGATCAATCCAAACATCACAAAAATGCTTTTCCTCCTGCATTTCTCTCTGCCTAAGTTTAATAGGACTTGGATTTCTGAAGATCTGGAAATTGGATCCAATCATCACAGGAAATGGTATGTTCCAACATAAATATAAGTTTTAGCTTCCCAGAGGAATGAGGAACCTTCCATTGACTATATTCACAACTAACGACCAATGACGAATGCCAGTTATGTGGATATCCATGGAGCAGATTCAGGAAATCGACAGATATGTCACTGTCTAGCTACTCTGATGTTGTAGACCAATGAGAGCTGTTGGTATGCTTCTCATGATTGCTGCTTTTCCAGAAATAAACCCCAACATGTTTGAGGGAAATGAAATTAAATCATATTCTAAGATTCAGGTTTTCTGATAAGACATTTTGCTACTAACCCACACAGGCTGCTCATCAGTTAGCAGTTATAAAACACAAATACTGACAGGAATTCAAAGATTTCCTGTGTACCCACACTCTCTATTACTATCCTTACAACTGTTTTCTTTTTTTTTTTTTAAGGAAAAAAGTTCCTCTTGAGTTATTGCTGTCTCTACCTACTTCCTTAAAGGTGTTAACAATTCCTATGGAAGAACTCTCTATTTTCCCATTTGGCAGGACAACTAATCTTGACTTCAACAAGATATCTGGACTATTTTCCCCTTTCTGCTTAGTCTGCATGAGTGTTATTAGTAACCATAATATAAAAGTGAAAACTTTTCATGTCCTCCAGAATGGTGTGTGCATCCGGAAAGCATTTCTCAGCCTTAAATAGCTTCTGAAGCAAGCACTGGTACATAATGATAATTCTACTTAATCCTGAGAAGATTTAATTATGAGTACTCCTTTTAGAAATTTGTAGGCCTGTACCTGTGAGATATTGCTACATACAGATGTCCTTCATACTGCTGTTCAATCTTACTATGGGAGAAACTGATCCCAGCCTCAGTTTTATATCCTCCTGATTCCTGTCAAGAGCCTGGATCATCAGCTGTCTATGTGTTGAACACTTCCAATGTTCTGCGCACTTAATATAAAATTTCAGTGTCTTACACTGGAACAAATTGTGGCGCTTCATTGAATCTGAGAGATGATTCTGATGTGTTGGTTAAGTCTAAGTCATGAACACTGACCTGTATTCCAAATTCAAGAACCAAAAAAATTTGGAACCAGGTTAAGTTTGGTTTGTCTTCAGGTTCATACTGAATTTAAAAAAGCATAGGGTTGAGGGAGTGGGCTCAGTTGTAAAGAGCACAATCAGAGGACCAGATTTGGGACCCAGCACCCATACAGGGTGGCACAGAAATGCCCCTAACTCCACATCTAAGAGATCTGACACCTCTTTCTTGACTCTGTAAGCACCAACAGACACACACATATATAAATAAAATAAACAGGTTTTTTTTTTTTTTAAAGCAGTCCAAAGGGAACTGACAAGTTAAGGACAGGAGTGTTATGTAATTCCTGAAACCCTCCCTGACACATGTTAAAGTGCTCAAGTTTAGGGGTCAAGATAAGCTGTCAAGAGAAAGCATGTAGCTTCTTCTGAAAGTCAAAGCCTTTTGCCCAACACTCACAGGTCTAACCCAGCACCATGCTGACATCTACTTAGACCTATGCTTAAACTCCCAATTTCTTAAGCACATGAGACCACAATTTATGTTAACTTGTTTTTCGAAAATGTTCCCTTTCTATGTGTTGTGACACATGATACTTCATTTAACTTCATTTTTATATAACAACTGTTTAATGCTTAATACCTTGCCCATAGTTTGTGCTCACTAATGCTTATTAAAATAGGAGGAAATTTCGACAGGACTAATTTACACTTTTAAAAGGCGTTTCCTGCTGGAGAGTTGGCTCACTGACTGCTTTTGCAGAGGATCCGGGTTTGATTCATAGCACACACATAGCAGCTAACAATCTGACCTCTGTGGGTATTGCACTACATGGGTGTACTTACAAACATGTAGGCAACACTTTCATACACATAAAGTGGTATTAAAAAATAATAAATACATTTGTTTTAAAAGGCATTCCGTGCTGGCAGTAGAGTCATACCAGTGCGTTATTTCATCAGGCACTTATAATAGACTTTAATAAAGGCCTATGGGGTACAGAAAGATTAATGTCCATTATCACAGGGCACTAAGTGAATTTTCAATTCAATATTGTACATAACATGGTTATAAAACACATACCCCCAAACCTGCACCAAATAAATCATAAACTGAACAAAATCAGAGGTGTCAGTTTAAGGAAGACTTTCTTTTTAGAGTGATTATTTTTATTGAGATTTTGTGCATTTTGTACAATAAATCTTAATTATATTTAGACCCCCTCTCCCATCTGCATCCTATTCATAATCCCTCACCATATTTCTTGCATTCTGACATATCTGTTAAGACCTATCTGGTCAAGGTTTTGAATCCAGATGTCCCTTGATGCAAGTTCATCCACTGGAGTCTAGTCAACCTCCCTGTAGTTACTCCCTTAAAGATCCCTTATAGATTAACTTTCCCTTTCTTTTGTTTAAAACTCTTGTAGTTTTTAGTTTTTTTTTTTATTTTATTTTAGGTGTATGCTTGTATTGCCTGCATGTAGGTAAGTGAGGAGGATAGAGAGGCTGTTGGATCCCCTGGAACTGGAGTTACAGAAAGTTGCTAGCTGCCACGTGGGTGCTGGGATTCCATCCATTTCTTCTTCAAGAGAGCATTTTTAACCACTGCGCAATCTCTCCAGCCCCTAGTTTTTAGTTTTTAGTAGTGTTTACTTCTTTATGGTTTTTCTTATGCTTTCCTTATGGTCTTTCTTACACTAGATTATAAAACTCCATGGTGTAAGGGGTAATGTCAGCAAGTTAGTCAATATGCATTTGTTTAAATGGTTGAATAGTGGTTGCCCGGCTAGCTCAGTCAGTAGAGCCTGAGACTTTTAAATGGATGAATAAATATTGGTTTGTTCAAAGTATAAGAAATGAAACTTTTTAAATAATTTAATATATTAATGCCAGGTATGGCAGCATAAGCCTTTATTCTCAGGCACCAAAAGTTAAAGAGCAGCAGATCTCTGTGAGATCGAGGTCAACCTGGTCCACATAATGACTTCCAAGCAGGGTAGGACCAGAGAGACCCTACCAAAAGAAATAAATACAGAAAAAAAATAGATGTGATTGATAGAATTTGGCTGTGTGTATACTTTTGTGATCTACATTTTAAGGAGAGGATATAATATAAAATATAAAGATTTGTATTTTGTGACATTCAGAAGATCCATTAAAGAAACCTATTATTTCCATTATTTAGCTATGAAGAAGGATCCAAATGTAAGGGAATTTGCGAAGCAATGCCAAAAAAATTAAAAAAGTAAAAAATATGTATTTATGTTGAATGATTATTAGCAGGGCACAGTAGTCTTGAAAAGGAAAAAAAAAGCAAAAACAAAAAATCAGAAAACTAATGAATTCATATGTCCAAAAATTACTTACCAAGTTAGTTATTGTTCAGATATCTCTTTAATATTTGGTGCCATTCAGATTAAAATGAACATTTCCAGTACAGGGGAGAAGGCACAGTCAGTAAAGCTATGGTTTTTCAGGCACAAGGACCAACTTCTCATCCCTGGTGTTCACGTGAATGTCAGGTATGGTAATGTACATTTTTTATTTCAGCCTTGGGTGAGTATAGCAAAGGGAGTCCCTGATATTCACTAGCCATCCAGCCTAGTCTAGTCAAATGGATTTGTTCCAGGTTCTGCGGGAGACCCTGTCCCTGAAAATAAGATGGAGAGCACCGAAGGGAGACACCTGACATCAACCTTGCCCCACACACGTGTGCACACACGTGCACACATAGACGTGGACACGCTCATATGCACATATATGCACCATGCACACCCACACCCACATTTGGGCTTCCTTCTCTAAAGTAACATGCTATAATAAACTATTTTATGTAAGAGATAACATTCTTCCCAGAATTATTTGGAAATTCGTGCAATTAAATTTGTGAAAGAAATGTAAGTTCCCAAGGAAAATGGGGGAAAGTTAGGGGAAGGGTCTACAACAGCAAAGACACCAAAAAGTACACATCCTTATCGTCCACGAGAGGGACATTAGAAGGATGATTATGAGGAAAGATGTTTAATATTCAAAGTTGATTAATATTTTAAAGGTAACGCATCCTTAGAATGAAGCGATATTTTATTGAAAATAAGTTGTAGTACTGGGCTAAATGCATCATCTTAGACAGAAATATTTCATCTTCTTGTTTGAAAATTAGGTGTTAAACATTTTTTTGGCCTTTTTAAAATGGTGATTATTTACAAACCTGAGTGGGAAATCCAAGTAATAAAATAAGGTTTGATTTAATATTACTTTATGTGTACTTTAGAAGTTTTTTCCCCCTAATAAGGACCCTGTAATCTTCAAAGTTTTCAGTGTGTGAATGGGAGATTTGATAATTTAAAGCTGTTATTAAGTGCTTTCTCACATATCAGATTGGTATATATGAAAACAAATCATCTCTGTAAGCAACTTTTTAAACAATTCCTAATAATAATGAAAATATTCTTTACTTCAGTGACAAGAAGATGAATCAAGTGAATTTGAATCCAAGCCATCAGTGAAATTCTATGAATGTTCTACAAAAGTGTCAATTTTACAGGAAAAAAATTTGTTAGGTTGAAAACTTATATGCATCTACCCAAAAAAGAATGATAGTAACTGTAATTGAATCTAGACAAGACAAATTGGCAACACCACCGAGATTCTGATGAAATATTTAATGGAATGATTACTTAATAGGAGAATTGCTCATCTGAAGAGGCAGAATTCACCTAGGAGCTGCATGTGTGCTTTACTGAAGCTGAACTGGCTTAGAAGCTTTTATCTTGTATGTAGTGAGAGGGAAATGGTACTGCTTCATTTAGTAGGGCTAAATTCTAGCTCTTCTCTTTTTTTTCCCTTGGACCTTTTACTTTTTGGGGAAATAAAACAAATGTTGATTAAAAGATGTTAAGAAAAATGAAGTGCGCTGTAATTTTTCTTTTTTTTAACTTTTACAAACGCTTTACTGAGAATTTCATACATGCATATAAGGTGCTTTGATCAAATCCGTGCCTATTCCCTCCCCTCCAACATTCCCCCCACTAAAGCAGTAACCCCAAAATCTTTTAAGGAATAGATATAAGTGCCCAAATACTTTTGACATTTGGACATTTTTGGCCTTTGGAACAGAGTGTGTTGCTAACAGGCTCAAGGACATTTTTGACTTTTAGCCCAGAAGCCGGCTACATTTCTTTGGGGTCTTTTTGCCCTAACCACCTAGTCAATTCTTACCTCCTATTCTTATCATACCATCTTCTCACTGTGTTTTTCCTCTAGGGGCCCTTTTCTCTTTTCCTTATCTCTCATATGCTTAACAGAAATGCTTATAACAAAAAGAAAGTGAAAATTCTTCATGTGTTCAGTTATGTGGCACATTTTAAATATTATTCTGCTTTTAAAAAATGGTAAACCATGTTGAGTCTGAGAAACCAATATATCGATTATATTTCATTCTCGAGAATCATTCCTTCCAGATTAAATTTTTTCTTACATTTTTTTATTGTGACCCCCTTCTCACTTGAGAAATGTTTAGTGTGACACTTTATACATAAGTATGTAAAATAGGTATACAAATAAAATATTTACAGATAATAATGTATAAATAACTTTATTTTAAAGCAATTACTTAATATAAATATTTGGTATACATCCATCATTTTAATAATGAAAATAAATTTGCATACTAATGAGAAAGATGAATTTTTGTGTGAAGTATTAGATTGGCTGACTATTTCATACAGGAGTACTGTGATCATCTCAGTGCTTCAGTCTCGATATTCTGTTTTTCACTTCATTCACTCTACTGGTGAGACTTTCTTCTGTGATTTAAAATTGGCTTATTAAGATTTTCAATTCCATCTGCATTTTTGGCTTGACTTTTCTTCGGTATTTCTATGTCTTTGGTGAAAACCTTTTTCAAATGCCGAATTATCGTTGCCATTTCCTTCAGCTGTGTGTTTGTGTTTGCTTGAGCTCCAGTCAGGAGTTTATTCCTCTCCTCTTTTAGTTCTTTGATTTGATAGATTGTGTGTTCTTTAAACTTTCTGAGAATGTTGATCATGCCTTAGATTGTTATTTTAAGTCTGTGTGCTTATGTTCCTGTGGGTAATGCTCATTGTAGAAGACTTCTTTAGGCCTGGAGGGATTTCATGGAAACATTTTATCTTGATTTTTCATGTTATTTGTGTTTTTGTGTTGTGAACTGGGCATATGATCTTCTTTGTGAGTCTGATATGAAATTCTAACTTACCTTTCTTATGTTGAAGTTTGGTCCTATTTTTATTGCTGATGTAACGTGGTTGTACTCTAACCATGTATGAACAGTTAGTTCTCACTTTTGGTTTTATATTGGAGGGGTGGGATTGTTCCAGTCAGGATAGTGAGCAGCTCTTCAGCAGTGTGAATGGGCCTAGTTCTGAAGCAGTAGGAATATGATGACCAAGCAGGTGGGTTCTGAGTAGGCAGGCAGAGCAGCAATGAGCCCTGGATCAGCGTTAATAGTGTTGGTCCCAGTAAAGGGAAATGGTGACAAAGAGTGCAAGTTCTGACTAACTTAGTCTAGTCAGGAGCTCCCTGACAATTAGAGGGTTCAGCCCAAGGCAGGACAATGGGATGAAGAATTTTCTTTGAGCTGGGCATGGTGGTGCATGCCTTTAATCCCAGCACGCAGGAGTGCAGAGGCAGGCGGATCTCTAGGAGTTCAAGACCAGCCTGGTCTACATAGTGAGCTCCAGGTCAGCTGGGGCTACAGGGAAACCCTGTCTGAAAAAGACCAAAAAAAATCACTTTCTTTTGGTAGTCTCTTGGAACATTCTGAACAGCAACAACATGGGCTATTGCCACAGCCCTTGGTTACTTTCCAGAACGTGAAGGTAAGACCGTACTTCTGAAGGGAGACATACTTGGGACACAGGACTTGAAACAATGGAGCTGGAACTGACCTGGACACCTTCTCCCTGAAAACTAACTTGCATAGTTCTGGAGAAAATCTTTCAGTGGTCCAACCCAGCCCTAAAACATAATAATTACAATGACTGGCACAACAAACTACCTCTATTTGTGCAGTGGTGGCGCTATTATCTAGGGGGTAATCAATAACTGTTTAATTGCACTTGGACCCCTCTCAATGGTAAGGAACTCATGGATGACACAGTAAATATAGCCAAATATCAATGCCTAGAGAGGTCATAGATCCTAGAGAAAATCTTTGCTCTGTCATCTCTAAACAAATGAAATACCTTACCATATGCTAAATGTGGATCCTTATATTTACAGACTAATATACCATACATCACTAATCAAAGAAGCTTCTTTTTGCACAGATGGAGGCTATTCCAAAGTTCCACAACTGATCACACACAGCGAATATATGTCTGAGATTCCCAGCCCTAAGTAACACATCTACAGTGGAATCTTTACACTTAAGGGCTCATGGGGCACAGCAGAACAGGGGCTAGAGGGAATATTAATACATCCCTTAATTCTCACCAGCGAAACTTCTCATACAACAGAGTGTGATGCCCACAGAACATCACAATTGGCTAAGTTTTAGAAAATAATAGACTACCGTGTGTATGTTCCTGGATAGGACTCCTATATAAACCTCACCCACCCATAGCTCAGGGACCCTTGTGGAAAAGGAGGAAGAAAGATTGTAAGAGCCAGGTTTGGTGCATGAACATAAGAGAACAGAGATTTGCAGGCCACTGAAAGCATTCATATGAACTTGCAGCAATGGTAACAGCATGCACAAGACCCATGCCAAATTAATTAGACAAAAATCCAACATGTAGGGGAACAATGGGCAACAGGCCTCAACCCTAGCCAAGGAAATATTGGCAAATGATTACTATGGATCAAGGGAGAGTAGATATTCTTTAAGAGACTGAATCTAGACTGACTGACTAGACTACAGTGGATGAACTTGAACTGAGGGACACATGGATAGAAATAAACGTTTGACATGATAGACCTTAATACATATGGCAGAATATCTAAAATCTGGTGAGAGCAGCAATGGGAGGCAGGGAAGGAGGAGGGGGGTCTAAATTTGATTAAGATGTATTATATGACATGCATAAATAATAAAAATGTTAAAATTGAAAAAGGAGCTTTCTTGAATTTCCTTCAGTTTCATTCAACTATTCTGGTGCTCCGTGTTCTGAGTCTTGTATACTCTGCAATCCATCCACTGTTTAATGTAAAATCTGTGTTTGTCAACGTCCTAACCATGCAAGTATCATTAAGCCTGGAGTTTATAGCTCTTATAGGCTGAAGAAACCTTGCATGGGCTGATTGCCTCTGAATGAAGAATATGTTGTAGACCATAGGACAGATGCTTTTTGAAAGTTGAGTGTGCATCTCTTACTATTTCTAGCATACATTTGTTAGGTTTTCCTGCCTGTCATTGATTTAGTTGCTTTTCCATTATAGTGAGACAGTGGTGAGAGTGAATGTTTTGGATTAAAAACACTTCTCTCAGCTAAAGAATTGATGGAAGCTAAGTTTGAGGGAATGCCATCCATCAAGGGAAGTAAAAATAAAGTAAGGGTGAAAGTTAAGCGACCTGGGGGAAGGAGTGTATCCTAAGCAAAGTCTATTTAAATAGGATTCTGTTTTGATTGATGGGTAGGAACAGTTAAAATAATCACTAGGAAGTAAAGAATGGAAAAGAAGAGAGAGACTGTACTGGCCTTGACAGATAGAAGCAAGAAGTGACATCACAAAGCCTGAATGAAGCCCCATGGAATACATTATTTCTATGCAGTAAGCCCCATCCACTAACACGAAAGAGGCATTCTTATCATTCACTGTGTTCCAAGAGTCAAGGAAATGAGAAAATCTCAGCATTATCAATAATTAGTTTTATTTATGATATTAAATTTGTAATGATATTAATAGGATAGTAATACATTTACATTGAGCCCTGTGTCTTTCAGTGAAGTCCAGTACTCACATAGAATCCACATTCAAGTATCAACTCGTAACAAAAGTGGAAAACAAATCTGCATTGTAAACAATATTGTAATGTTGATTTTTTTACTATAAACTTAAGTGCTGACAAAATGCTATCTTATAGAGTTGCTAAAATTATATATATATATCACACACACACACACACACACACACACCCTCAGCTGAATCCTCTTGTAGATACATTAAGTGGGATCATCAGCTATAATGGGAAAATATATTTTTTTTCTAATAGATTTCTAGAGACTTTTCGAGACTGCCTGAATGCACCTGAGTTGCCAAATCCTGCTGTGTCCACCCCCCTTATTTTGGGACCATCTGAAGTCACTCCAGCCTGTCCAGAACCAGGTGTCTCTGCTGACTAGTAAGGACCAGCACATCCATTTCCCATTTCCTCCCCTTGGACCTTGGCACTATCCATCTGAGGCTTCTGAACTGCTCATAACTAGCCAAGCTACTTCATCCTCCTGGAGACCTCCTGTAGCCTGATTAGAGCCATCTAGTTCCTACAATATAAATACAAGACTAGACCAATCAGCAGCTTTTCATACCAAATCAGAAATCAACCATGGTACATATATAATACTAACCAAATCAAACATCAACTCAACAAAGGAACGCTTGAGTTTCATGCCTGAATCACAAGCAACAAAAGCAATCCATATGCAAAAACCACAATGAAAAACCACTAATATGAAAATCCAAAATAATATGTCCCCACCAAATACCACCAGTCCTACAGAAGAATTCTACAATGAGAATCTCCTAGGAGTAACCCAGGACACAGATTTTTTAAAGAACATTGAAAATCATGATAAAGAAATTCAATGAATTTAAAGAACACACAAACAACTCAAAGGACTAAAAACAGGGTAGGAATAAACTTCTGAATGAATTCACAAAAGACATAGAAATATTGAAGAAAACTCAAGGTGAAATGAAGAAGGAAGTGAAAAACTCAATAAACCAATTTGAAACAACAGGAGAACGCTTCACCAATAGAATGAATAGAACGGAAAATAGAGTATCAAGACTGGACTATAAAGTTGAATAATTGGACCACTCAAGCAAATAATATGAAATTTTTTAAAAAGTACAGGAATGAAATGTGCAGGAAATGTGGACATCATGACAAGACCAAATGTGTACATCATAGGCATAGAGGGAAAAAAAGAGACTCCAAGTAAATGTTATTAACAGATCTTCAAACAGTATTATAAAAGAAAATTTCCCCATATTATTAAAATACATACCCAAAAAAGTACAAGACGGACATAGAACAAAAAGTGGTCAGGGTCAGAAAGAAACTCCCACGCACATTATAATAAAAACACTAAATGTACAGAACAAAGAGAACGCTGAAAGCTGCAAGAGAAAAAGTAGTCACATATAAAACACATCAGCATTATTACTGCTGAGATACGTGTAAATCCATGTGTCTTGCTTCTCTTTCCCAATATCTAAGAAATTGAATCCACCTAAGCGTCCCTCACCTGATGAGTGGATAAAGAGAGTGTCGTGCATTTACATGATGGAGTTGTGTTCAATGGAAAAGAAAGACAAAATCCTGAAAGTCACAGGTATATGGATGGATCTAGAAACTGATATACAAGGTGAAATAACAGACTCACCTTGTGAGTTATGTGTTATCCCTCATTTGTGGACTTAGCACCAAATCTGTACATGTGAGGTGAGGATACACCCTGATGTTAACTGCAGGAGCCAGGAAAACAGAATGAAAGCAGGTAGCTAAAGTGAAAGAAGGAGCCTCAGAGATAAAAATAGTAGGAGACAGGTGTTAACAATGGGGGGATGGGAAGAATAATGTTAATACAAGGGATCAGGGGCGTAAAAGGGGAGAAGAAACTCAGGAGAGGGAAATCATAGGAAACAGTAACTATATAAGGGAAATGGGGTACTTTAACTGAGAAGGGAGGAAGGAGGGAGGTTTAGACAGAAAGAAGGAGCCTCAGAGATAAAAATAGTAGGAGACAGGTGTTAACAATGGGGGGATGGGAAGAATAATGTTAATACAAGGGATCAGGGGCGTAAAAGGGGAGAAGAAACTCAGGAGAGGGGAATCATAGGAAACAGTAACTATATAAGGGAAATGGGGTACTTTAACTGGGAAGGGAGGAAGGAGGGAGGTTTAGACGGGGAGGTGGGGGGAGAGAATGTTTATCTGGTGTTAAACACCAGAGGGAAATGTTAGTCCAAACATCGACTGAAAACTTACACATGTAGTATCTCTACATGACTCATGTGTATAGCTGAAGGCTATATAACAAGAAACAGTGCCAGACAGGAGAAATATCCCAAGTTGTTGGCCAGGGTAGTCCAAGAGACTCCCGAAATTAAGACTACTGTCACAACCCTTGATTGCCTCCCAGAACTTGAAGGTAAGATCTTACTCCTGAAGACAGGATATACTTCTGACATAGGATTTGGAGCAGTGGAGCTGGAACTGGCCTGGAGGCCTCCTTCCTGAAGGCTGGTTCTCATAGTTTTGGAGAACACTATGTAGCTGCTAAGGGAGAAAATTGATCGATGGTCAAAACCCAATGTTAAGACCTAATAACCACAAAAAATGACAGGCCCGGGAAACGATATTGGTGCATTGGTGGCACTTTTATCTTGGGGGTAATCAACAGCTACCTGTTTGGACTTAAAGTCACTTGGCTGGATGGAATTCATATGTGCTACTGTAAATATAGCCAAATACACATGGCTAGAGAGGTCACAGATCTTAGAGAAAACCCTAAGGCTGTTATATCAGTAGACAAATGTAATTTCTTGCTATGTGCTAAATATAGATTATTACATTTACAGACAAATATACCAGTCACCACTTATCAAAGAACCTTTTTTGCAACAGATTGAGACCATTACAGAGTTACACAGGGGGCTACACATAGAAAATAAATGTCTGTGAAATGCTCAACCTTAACTGATACACCTGCAATGGAATCGCTATACCTAAGGCTCATGTAACACAATGGAACAAGGGGTAGAGAGAACACTAATGCATCTGTCAGCTCTCATCAATGAAGTTCTGTCATGCAGCAGAGAGCAATGAACACAAAAAGTCACAAATAGGCAAAGTGTAGACAATAAGAGTCTGTAGGGTGTGGGTCCCTGAACAAATCTCCTTTATTAAACTTCTCCTACCCAGGGATCAGTGACCATTTTGGAATAGGGTATAGAAAGATTGTACGAGCCAGGAGAGGATGTGCATGACCTTATGGAAACAGAGTCTTACAGGCTCCTGAGGCTATGCTCATATGTCAGCACTATTCAGAATGAATGAAATATAATACATTTTTTAAATTTGTTGATTTATTTTGCATGTATATCACACAGAACATCCCAAACCATCTTATTCAACTATATACCCACTTCCCAGATGGCACCCTCCCATAGGCTCCCTCCCCCCACTTGAGCCCTTATACTCTGATATCCCTTTTACTGCCTGCTGTGTTGTCAGCACCCCCAAAATCTGGTGGAGGCCTATAGGAGGGTGTGGGGGAAGAGGTAAAAAGATTATTAAGCAGTTTTTTATAAGAAACATAAAAATTCAACAAAAATATGCAAAAAATATTTCGGGCAATAACTGCTTGTGCAGTCTGGGCAATTCAACCTCTTTATTACTATTTTGTTACTCATAATTTATATTTACTTCCATTTTAATCACAAATTATAAATATAATGAATTTTCATTTTAATTAAGATATTGATTTCTGGACACCAAATCCCAATATATTATGCCTGTGAATATCCTGTTAAAAACTGGAGCTGAAATCATAAGGGATTAGGACATGAATGAAATCAGTAATGTGAAATCCTTTATTAAGCATAGTAAAGAATGATGTGGAGAATCCATTTGCATGTGGGATTTAAGGTCTTTCCGTAAAGTGTTTTCTGTCTGAAAGAATAAGCCAGAAAAGACGCAATACCTGGTGGTATTTGCCTAAGCACATAAGCAAAGTTGAAGCACACACTGAGAGAATTATATGTATCTGCAAGTGTACCTCTTGTCACTCATGAAATGCTGCTTCTTGAAACAAATAGGGACTATTACAAAGTTCCACAACTGATCGAATGTAGAGAATAAGTGGTTATGAGGTGCCTAACTCTAAGTGAATGCAATTTACAATGCAACCTCTAAATCGAGGCTCAAGGAACATCAAGGACAAGGGTGCAGAAAGAACTAGAAGGTCAAAATGCCTGATCCTAGTTAAATTTTCTAGATATGATAGGGAAGTTGCATAAGTGAAATCTCTCCAGAATGGTAGTCTCAAGATGCCTGAATAATAAAGCCAGTTACCAAGGTGGATGGGGCAAATATCATTGGGCCCCACCTTAGAATGAAGAGCAGAGCTATTGACAGTCAATCAGTGGATGCTGAAAGATGGAGAGTCAGTTTTCTCCAGGGACTAGCTCACTGACAAGTGGACAGTCCTAAATTCAAGTGCACATGAGCACCAATAAATTGGCTCAATGCATAAATAAATTAAAATGTATGCATGCTTATATGTCATGTATGTGTGCATGCATATAAATGTAAATATGTGTATGTATATGTGTATGCATGTATATGTAACAATAATAACCAAAGAAGAGGACATGAAGTTGAAAAGGAATGGAGAGACACGGAAGGGGTAAGTGAGGAATTGGGAAGGACTGGGAGGAACTGAAAGAGTGCAAAGACAATACTTATGTATGACATTCTTAAAATAGTATCTACAAAAATATTTGAAGGAACAAACAAGACATATCTATCAAAATAGAGATTTCCAGGGTTTAAGAGCTTTATCTAGTTGAGGAAAACCCAAACAAAAACAGTGTCTTCAAAAAAAAGATATTTGTAAGGACAACTTTACCATCAGTCTCTCTGAGGGATGTCTATCTCCCACCACATGCCACGTGTCAACAGAAACCTAATACAATCTATTTACTAACAGACAGAGCACAGGGGCAAAACCCAGTTGAATCCTTCCAGATTGCTATCCCTTGAGTCATTTTCAACAAGCTTAAGTCTCTTTGTGGTTTGATCTTTTATTTCCTACATGTTGTTAAATGTTAAAGATGTGTGTAGTTGCTGGTGATTGGTGCTATTGAAACATGGAGATTTCCAGATGCTCTATGAAAATGGAATCACTTCTGATCTCTGTCACCACTGATCCTATCCTGATATTACCTTTCCTGCTGGCCTGGGAGATCTTAGCAAGAGTGAAATACTGGACTAGATCACATAGAAATTTATCTAACTAAAAAGGTACATTGCTCTGTGAGCATGATGATCTTTTAACTATAAAACAGAAAGTTACATAGGACAACTTGATAGCAATGCAATGAAAAAAATTAAAACAAACAAGCACCTCAATAATAAATTTAAAAGCCATAAAACATGCAAATTAAGAAAAATGAATATCTTATCTACCATAAGTATCACATGATTACTAGTTGAGTGTTTACTGGTAGTGAGATCCACATTAAAGTCTCCATTGAGGTGAGGAGTGAAGGACATGGGCATGAAAGTGAAGAAGATAGTGAGAAAATACACATGATCTAACAAGTATTGATATTAGTGAAAAAATCAAATATTAACATTTGGGGATTTCTTTGTATGTTTTATTGAATTTTTGAGCATTTCATACAAAACATCTTAATCATCTTTATACCCCCTCCTCCATCCACAATTCCCCATATTCCCTCTAGAGTCCATGCATTCTGTGATGTATGTCGAGCCTTATCAAGTCAAGTTTGTGTACCCAGATGTCCCTCAGTGCAAGGTCATCCATTGGAGTCTACTCTGGCTATCTTGTCTCCCCTTAAATAATATCAACTCTCCCCTGTTCTATGCTGGGTTTTTGTCTGCTTCAGTTAGCGTGGGTCTCGTGCATGCTGACACCATTCCTATAATATCATATGAACAAGTTCCTGGAGGCATGGAAGATTCTCTTTCCCTATGATCATGCATAAATGTACCAACCCTGGCTCTTACAATCTTTCTGTCCCCTCTCCTACAATAAACATTTTTCAAGCTCTTTTTATGGAAGCCAAGGTGACATGATTTTATGAGTTTGTAAATTTGCAGATGCACATACATATTCATATGTGGATGTATTGTGTATTTCTTCTGGCTATATGAATGCCTTTATTATGATCAACCTTTTCTTTATAGCCATCTATGTTTGTGTATGATTATATGGGGGAGAGAGAGAGAGAGAGAGAGAAAGAGAAAGAGAGAGAGAGAGAAAGAGAGAGAGAGAAGGGGAAGGCATTTTCAAATGTCAGAGTGTGAGCAGGAACCTTGAAAACCAGCTCTTGTGTCAATCCTCACCTTCCTCTTTGTTTGAAACAGGGGTTTACTATTGTTTACTGTTGTGTATGCCAGGCTAGCTTGACAGTAAACTTCTGGGGATTTCTCTGCTGCCCATCTGACCCTAGGAGCTTTGGGCTTACAGACACTTGGTACCATGTCTTGCTGTGTGTGCGTTCTAGGATTCAAACTCAGTTTCTCACTCATACTTGTATGGCAAGTGTTTTTACCCACTGGACCAACTCTCAAATGATCAGATTGTCTTTCACTAAGTGTACATAAAACCTTATCATGTGGTTGAGGAATCTGACAATCTAACAAAACCAACCATTGTGTGTCTAAAAACCTTATCATGTGGTTGAGGAATCTGACAATCTAACAAAACCAACCATTTAAATCTGAGTTTATTTGTGTGTCTATGTGTGTGTGTGTGTGTGTCTGTGTGTATGTGTCTGTGTGTGTGTGCAGGTGTGTACACACCACAGTGTGCATGTAAAGATCAGAAGACTACCTTATGTGTGAGTCCACACCTTCAACTTTACTTGAGTTGGGGTTTCTTTATGTTTGCTGCTGAATATATCAGTTGGTCTATGAGATTCTGGGAATTTCTCCTGTCTCCACTTCCCTACTCATGCTAGGAGCATTTGTATTGTAAACACTTACTACTAAGATCTATTTAATGTGCATTCTTGGGATCTGTTCATAGGACATGATATTTGAGAGGGAAGCACTTTACCCAGAGGATTGCCTCTCTATCTCTGAATCGGTCTTCATTGCTGAATTCATAGTGATATATGGTTCTTTCATACAGAAAATTGATTACTACTGATTCAGAATAACCAGAGAGTAACCTTGAATCTATTACACTAATGGGATACTTGTGCTGACGTGTATAGCTAAACAGCTGAAATTAAAGAGAACTCTAAAATATACTAGTAACACATAATAATAGTAGTTAACATTGTTTAGTCTTACAAAATCCATGTGCTATTAAGTCTTTTAACTTGATTTTGTTTTTCCAAACTATAATGAAAGAGCTAATGTTGTTATCTCTATTTTATAGATGAAGCAATTCAGAATTAAAGATTAGTAAATGAGGAATCTCATTCCTCATTCTGATACACTTAGTTAGACAGTGGTAGTGGTGTATTCAAGAGCCAGTAAGTGTATTCACTGAGGCGTATTCAGGAGCCAATAAGTAGGCAACGAGATTGATTTCTTAACAGATCAGAGGTTTATGCCCCAGGTGCTTCTCATGAGATAAATAATCCATAAGACAACTTTGATAATGATAAAGTATAAGAAAGAATATGCATATTCTATGATATATTTTCAATGTATATGTTCTACTATTTAATAACTATGAAATAGTATTGCCCATGAAAAAATAAAATAGAAAGTTCTCATCACCATTCATCAATTGCTTGCCATACTTAATGAATACCTGATGCCACTCTGTGTGATTAGAGCTTCATTTATTGAATTTTCTGTTGAGCCTCCCTCCCCCTCTATCCTTCCTTCATATTACTGACTCTCAGTTGGTAAAAAGAGTAAGAGGCCAGGCATGGTGTCATATGCCTTTAATCCAGTACTGGGTGGCAGAGGCAGGTGAGCCTCTGTGATATCGAGGCTAGTTGGATCTCCATGGTGAGTTCCAGGCCAGCTGGGGCTACAGGGAGACCCTTTCTCAAAAAATCAAAAAATAAAAAAATAAAAAATAAAAAATAGTAAGAGACAATAATTAAATCAGAATTTAAATGGCTTAGCAGAAGCACACACTCTGGAAAAGTTGGCACGTTCTCTCAAACCAGAAATGTGTGAAATTTGTACACTCCTCTAGGAATTTAAGTATTTAAAAAATCATGTATATGAATACCTATATTTTCTATGGTTATATTTCAGAAGATACTAGAAAATGTGTGAAACTATTGACTTTGGTCAATTTTTCTAATGCGGTATCAGACAGCAGAGCCTTGAAATCTTGGTACCATAAGATTGCCTCTGGAGTTTCTGTTCCTGACTCCTCTGAGTATTCTTAAAATTCTGTCTCTGTGGGATTAATTTGATTACAGCACTGTTCTTTTGCAATGATCATAGACTGAAGGCCTAAATTGGTAAATCACACTAGTAATGTTGCTTTTACCAGAATATGAATGAAAGTGGGGATTGTATATATTTACATGTGCAAACAAATGTGCTTATTTATATGAACAGCAGAGATTTAGGGTGATGTGGATGCACTGGTCACAGTACCATTACTATACTCATACTGCCTGACAGAAACAACAGTGTTCTCAAGTTATTTCTGTTGTATATGTTTTGTACTCTTAACCAACTGGAACTTCACACAGGGGTGCTTTCACTCTCTTCAGGCCACAAGAACTTTAGCTCTTGAAGTTAAAAGCAAACTATTCTGCACTTTAATGTATATATTCAGAGAATCTGTCAATTATCAAAAGAATCCATTGCCCATAGAAATTTTAAAGATCTCATGATGAAATCAACTTATTAAATTATTTTATAGGTTTTGTGATTATATTTCTGGAACACAAGGATAATGCCTTGGGCAAGGTCACTTTACTGCATTCCATATTAATTAATACTCTTCAGGAACTGGAATGAGATCATGTGATTACAAACAATATTGTCCATTTCCCCATATGCCTCTTAACCTTCATCCATACTTGCTTTAGTCTAATGAACCTTATTTTTCTTTTTTAAAAAATTTTATTTATTTAGTTTTTCTTTTTTTTAACTTTTACAAAAACTTTATTGAGAATTTCATACATGTATATAGGTGTTTTGATCAAATCCATGCCCACTCCCTCCCTTACAACACCCCCCATATCTCCCCATCACTTTATTCTTTTTCTTTTCTTTTTTTCCTTCTTTCTTTCATTTATTTATTTTTATGAGGCTTTTTGGTACTCTAACATCCCCCCCTCCTCTGAAGAGGTAACTCTAAAATCTTTAAAGGATTAGATACTTTTGACATTTTTGGCCTTTGGAACAGAGTATGCTGCTAACAGTCCCAAGGACATTGTGAGTTTTAGCCAAGAAACTGGCTACTTTCCTTTAGGGTCTTTTTACCCTAAATGCCTAGCCAATATTCCTAACCTCCTATTCTTATCACGCCATCCTCTGAAGGGGTTACCCAAATTGCCAATAGGGAATAGGGATACAGAATGCTCTGGTTTCTTCCATGCTGAATAACGATTCCGAGTGAGGTAATTGGAATACCCCTTCAGTAGGTCTATCCAAAAGACTCCCAAATTGCATAATTCCTATCTCTATGTGGAAAATAATGGCCTTGAATCGTGAATAGGAGTTGTAGAGGAGAAATAAAGCCAAGAGTAATTAGCATTACAAGTTTTAGACAGGGAACTAGAAAAAAGTAAGAACAGGGCAATTTTCAAATGTTCATATGAGAATCTGTTGGAATTTCTTGTCAAGGGCTTTCAAAAGCACCCCTCTATTGGGTTCCTCCTCATTTTCCTTTTGTCTGCCAAAGCTGGACTCTATAGTGATGGATTCAGAATTTGCTTTCAGGTATTTTGATAGCTCTTGGAATGGTTAGAATCAATTTCAGTTCCCTCTCAATGGCTTTTAGATAGGGGAAGAAAACAAATTTGTCCATCGGTTTAGAACAATAGCTGGTTGTCTCCCTTAGGTAAAGGTGGGCACCACAGTATTGGAGACCAAGATTTGAGGTCTTACATCTGAGCCTCACTTTTTGGTCAGGAATAAAATCATCAATGGGAAATAATTGTCTAAACCAATTTTTATATAGACTTAAGCCTAATGTCTGGGAAGTATAATCCTTTGAATTCTTAAAGAAGTATACTGATGATTTTACACTTTGGTTATACTTTCCTTTTGGGTCTTTAAGTCCACTTAGTTGGCCCAAATAAATCAATTTATTTTTACACTTATGGTCATTTGAAGATCTGTTCCTCAGGGTTCACATGGGCTTGGGAGGAGTTCCTGGCTCCTTTATTTTACCAATTCCATCTTTGTGATGATAAGTCAAAGGTCCTGTTCGACCATGTCTGGCTTCCCTTGGAAGCATGAATGAGATGTTTCCTCTAAGTTGACCCTCCTCTTTGTAGACTGGACACTGGTTCAAGTCCATCTCATGGGATGTCCATGTCATCCCTGAACAAGAGGACAGGTGACTCACCACATTTACAATACATTTTGAGAGATGTTCCATATACCCCTGGAACTTGGTCGACCTTGGAAGGCAAGGGGCAAAAACTGTCTTTTAAAGTCCCTCTGACCGCATTAGTATAGGCCTTAAAGTATGGCTGTTAAACATCTAATAAGGTTAGTTCCACCAGTCTGATACTTTTAATTATCATGTGCTATGTAGATAAGGCTTAGGTAAAGAACCAAATACTCTGAGATCAACATTGACTAGAATTATATTTTGTCCCTTAAACTAGTTGACTAAACTATGACCATAGACATTTTAAGATTATGTGTATATTATTTTTGTCTCATCCTTTATATATAACAAATCATCACTTGCTTAGGCTTTCTCATTTTTTTTCTGTCTATTTTGGAAAAGGTCTCCATTCCCATATCCTTTTAACATCTTTACATTCTCATTTTTAAAAAATAATTATGAGACATAATAACATTAACAAATAAATTTTCCACTGGTTGTGAAACTTCTTTTCCTGGGGATGCTGAACGATGCTTTTAAGGTTCTAGTGTCAAGCCAATGTTTCATTAAAATTTTACTGTAGACCCAATGAATTTATTGAGCTTCCTTACCGAGATAACTGAGGGGTTTCTGAGGTGTGTATATGACCTGAGGGTGTGCACACTGGAAAGCCTTTACCCAGCATGGGTCATGTCTTCTCTTTCTAGCTTTCCACAGATTGTATACCTTATCATTGTGGATTCAATGTTTGAGTTAAATAGAAAACAAAGGCAGATTTGAGTAGTTGCTTAAGGTATGTAAATACTTATGCTGCTTGATTCTGTTCTTGATTTGGTGCTCTTGAGTGTGAAATAAAATTCCAGTGACAATAGTAATTAACATCCCATGAGGAGACCTTAGTTTTAAGGAAGAATGATGCTTCTCTGTGATTGCAGCTACTAGCGGTGTTTTGCTGCAGAATGTGTTTTGTCCTCAAAATCGTTGCATCATGCCTCAGTCCTATCATTTCCACAGATAAAAAGTCTTTCCAGAAACAGAGAAAAGCACAGAAAAAAAATTCAGACTGCTTCAGACTGCTCTCCATTTTAGACATCATTTCTTGCAAAATGAGATGCACCAAATCTAGGTTTCTGCTGACATAAACATGTTCTTCAAGCATAAATTATTTTGGCCTGTAAGTCCGTTCTTCCTTAAGTTTCACTTCCTTGACCCTAGATAACATCCACACAAGGCTGGCTCATGTGCAGTGGCAGTAGTCAGACAGTGATTCTTCTTCAGTACTTCTAAGTGCTATAGGATGAAATTCACTCCACTTCAAAAAGCCTCAATCTTCAGGGCCCTGGATAATTCCCTGAAGGACCCTCCTTTCTATCCTAGTCCTCCCATTTATGAAAGCAGTTTCAGTTACACCAGATTCACCCACCTTTTGTGTTTCCCTGAAAATCACAGAGGATAAAAAAGTAGATGATCTCTGCTGAAAACTCTGAATTTGTAATCTATTTCCTGCTGAAAATGACTTTAAAAGTAAATTTGAGTCGATTGCAAAGGCAAAGGAAAGTCTTTCTGTTTCTTTTCAGTCAATATTACCTATGACTTACCACCTCTCATCTTAAGTTCTTTTTATGCTTTCTTCTGCTTCACTGTATCCCTGGAGGATCAGAGTTTTGCCAATCAAAAGTTATTAGGTAGAATCATGACAATTTCAAAACAAAAATGCCTATGCAAAACCCAGAGCATTGACAGATTGGAATGAGGCCAGATAAAGCATAACTTGAAAGAATATGAAAGGGGCAATGTCCAGAAAAAGGTAAAAATACACTCTTAAATCAATTTGTTTCATGAATGTATTTCAGAGAATTTAATTATTTATTTTAAATTTATCTTGTTTAATATTATTAATTATTACTTGTGTGTGTGAGAGATGTATGTATGTGAGTGCAGACATACACACAAAGCACATATATGAAGGTCAGAGGATAATATTGGTAGTCAATTCTCTTCTTTTCACCTTGGATTGCAAGGATCAAATGCAAAATATCAGGCTGCACTGTGAGCAGGCTTACCTATGAAACCATCTCACAGGACCTTAAAGCACACATGAGTCTTATTAAGTATTTACTATGAATACTACACTATGCCTATATCGAGAAGGAAAAGTAAGAAACCATTAAATTAATTAGTATTTATAAATGGGGGAATAAAACCAATAAAAACAGAATATTGCCTATTACAGAGTTCAAAAACTGGTCATACACAGAGAACAAGTGGCTGAGAAATACCAAGCCCTAAGTGAAACATCTACAACAGAATTTCTACTACTAAGGCTCAGGGAACAGGGTAGGGAGAATCGTACTGCATCTATCAACTCTTGCCAGAGAAGCTTCCTCATGCAACAGAGTATAATGCATAGAGAAGACCACAGCTGACAATGTTGTAGAGAATGAAAGGCTGTCAAGTGCATGTCCTTGGATAGGATCCTATGTTTTGGGCACCATTGTAGAAGGGAGTGGGGCTTGTAAGAGGCAGGGTTGGTGCATGATCATAAGGAAAAGAACTCTTACAGGTCTCTGAACTTCAGCATATGAACTTACAGCAATGCTGACATCAAACACAAGACCCGTGAAAACTCAGTAAGACAAAAACCCATCAGAGAACTGGGGGAAATGGACAGCAGGCCCCAACCTTAGCTGAAGAACTATTGGAAACTAATTGCTCTTGGACAAGGGAGAATTGATCTTTCAGGAAGAGACTTTAGATAGTCTGACTAGATTCCAGTGGATGAACTTGCACTGAGACATCTAGGTGCACAATCTTCACTTGGTAGACTTTAACATATGTAACAGTATGCATAAAATCTATTGGGGGGCAATATGGAGGGTTGTGGATGGAGAAGGGATAGAATGATGATTAAGATGTTCTATATGAAATGCATGAAAATTTGATAAAAATACAAAAATGATGTTAATTGTGCAGATAAGGAACACTAAAAGAATTCTAGAAATACCAATGCTTCACTTATGTATCATTTCGGTATTTAAAATTCAAATTATTTTTCATCTGCTAAACTTTACATTTGTGGGGCATCATCAGAGGCACTCTGTCCAATTGTTTTTAGATTCACTTCAAGAAATAGATTCCATTTCATATATTAATGAAGCATGGTGAGGATCACATATTTTAAAATATTTTTGTCAAACATATGTAACTAATAGCTGTTAGACTTTTGACTTAAAGATGTGATATAGGCTGCTCAAAGCCAATGAAATACAAAAAATTAGGAGATTCATTATAGATTCTCCTGCAACTGGACCAGCTCCATTCTGCCTGTTCCAGGACTCACATCTACTCTGACTAGCTATTTAGAACCTCTCCCATCTCTCCTACATCTGCCTTGGATCTAGGCCTTCTTCTGCTCACAGGACCTGATAACTCAGAGCCAGAATACTATACCAATTCTTGCCCACTGGGTCTCGATTTTCTCTATACCTAGACCAGTTACATTCTTATTGCTCCAGGGATTATATCTACTCTTCTTAGCTAGTTAGACCCTCTCAATACCATCCCCATCCAAACCTTGGGCTTAGGCCCACTCCTGCTTATCCTGCCTGCATCCTCCAGACTAGCCTGCCAAATGTGTCTTGAGCCTCTGCTTCAAGATCAACTCCATTCTCCCTGCTTTGGGGCTCACAATTTACTCTGCTAATATAGTTAGACCCCTCCACACACTATCCCCATCCACACCTTGGGTCCAGGACTCCTCCTATTACTCCTACTTGAAGGGTCAATACTACCTTCCTGAACCCAGATACTGGATCATCATAGACTCAGATTAAGGCCTTGGGCCATTCACAGTGCTGGAGAGCTCTCAAATATCTGGCATGGAACCATCCTGTGCCTCCAATAAAAAATATGTATGTATCTGTAGCAAAGACTAACTGTTCGAATCTGATCAGAAAACAATCAAACTACATCATCAAATTACATCATCAATATAAACAGAATCAAAATTCAACTAAAGAAAGCCAGGCTAGATTTTCATATGAGAAACATAAACAACAAAATTAATCCATATGCTCAGACAGCTATGCAAAAACACAAATAATAGGAAAAGTGAAAATAATATGTGTGCACCCAAACCCACCAGTTCTACACAAGTGTACTACAAAAAGACCTACCTAGAGAAATCTAAGGATGAAGAATGTAAAAGAACAATCATAAACATGATCAAAGAATTTAATGACATAAAGAACACATAAACAACTCAAAGAGGATAGGAATAAACACCTGACTGAAGCTCAAGAAAATAACAATAACAGCTGAATGAAATGAAAAAGACAATTCAGGACTTAAATGTGGATGCACACAAGAGATAGAAATATGAAAGAAAACTCAAGCCAACATGAAGATAGAATTGAAAAATACAATAAGACAATCTTAAAAATAGAGTAAAGTCTCACAAGCAGAATGAATGAAACGGAAAGCAGAATATCATGTCTGGATAATAAAGATGAAGAATTGGACTGCTCAAAGAATTAAATACTGGAATGAAATGCACAGGAAATGTGGGAAGCCATGTAAAGAACAAATCTATGCTTCCTAGCATAGAAGAAACAGAAAAATCTCAGGTTAATGGTAATGAGCAGAATTTCCACAGGACTGAAGAATAAAACCTCCCTAAATTAAAAAAAAAAAAAAGGACATACCTATTCAGATAAAAGAATCACACAAAACAGCAATTAGATAAGACCAAAACTGAAACTTGCCATGGCATATCATAGTAAAAATACTAAATGTATAGAACAAACAAGGGGCACTAAAAGCTGAAAGAAAAATCAAGATGAATATAAAGAAAAACCCATCAGAAAAAAATAGTTGACTTTTCAATGAAAATTATGAAAATCTGAAGAGACTGGAACAAAGTATTCCAAAACCTAAATAATCACAGATGCTAACCCAGAATATCTTATTGAGAAAAAAAGGTTAATTATAATCAAAGGGGAAAGAAAAATCTTCTACGATTCAACTAGCTGAAATAATTCATGTCCTACCAAACCAACTCTCCAGAGAATACTCTAGCCTTATAAAGGATTGAAGAAATAAATGGAGTTTTAAATAACGGAAACAGAAAATAAGACAAAGAACACAAACAGAAAATGAAATAACAATAACCTAAACCCACATTTCAATAAGTCTACATATTGATGACCTCAACTCCCCAGTAAAAAGACACAGAATAGCTTAATGGATTAAGAAACACAAGTCATCTATTTGTTCTCTAAACAACTTATCTTACCTATAAGGATAGGCACCACCTTAGGGTGAAAGGTTGGAAAAAAATCCAAACGAGGGCTGGGGAGATGGTTCAGTGGTGAAGAGCACTGACTGCTCTTGCGGAGAACCCAGGTTTGATTCCCAGCACCCACAAGGCAGCTATGAACTTCACTTAACTCTAGTTTTATGGGAATCCAAAGCCCTTTTCTGACTTTCACAGCACTGCACAACATAGGTGTGCTCACATATAGGCAGGCAATACACTCATACACATAAAATAAAAATAATAAATAAAATATTTTTAAAATTCCAAACCACTAAAAAAATGCAGGCATTGCTGGGTGCGGCGGTGCAAACATTTAATCCCAGCACTCAGGAGGCAGAGGCAGGTGATCGCTGTGAGTTCAAGGCCAGCCTGGTCTACATAGTGAGTTCCAGAACAGCTGGGGCTACAGGGAGACCCTATCTCAAAAAGACTAAAAAAATAAGAAATAAAAAATAAATGCAGGCATTGTTATTTGAATATCTCACAAAATATACTTCAAGTTAAAGTAATCAGAAGATATAAAGATCAATACTTTTTGATCCATGAAACAACTGACCAAAAAGAAATGACAATCATGAACACATATCAATCAAACATTGGTGCACCAAGCTTCATTGCCACAGCAGTACTGGACTTCAAGACACAGATTAACACCAACTCAGTAAAAATAGGTTCATCAATACTCCATCTCTACAATAGACAGGTCATCTAAACAAAGAATATGCAGAGAAACAACCAAATTAAATGATGTCATATAGCAAATGGACATAATAGACATATACAGAATATTCCACCCCAGCACCAAAGAATACACATACCACCCAGCAGTCCATGGAAATTTCTGTAAAACTAATGACATACTAGGGCAAAAAAATCTCAAACACTACAAAAAACTTGAATAATTCCACGTAATCTTTTGAATCCCCATGTAATAAGGGTTAAAATGTACGGCTAAAGAATCTCTAGTAACAACATGAATTCTTGCAGATTAGAGAACACACCCTTGAGTGAAGAATGGGTCAAAGGAGAAATCAAGAAAGAAGTGAAACTATTTCTGGAACTTAATGGAAATGATAACACAAAACACAACGTATGTGACAGATTAAAAGCAATCCTAAAAGGGAACTTAAATCACCTAAATTAAAAAATCAGAAAGAATACAAATAATGGTACAACTCGGGAATTTGGAAAGTCAAGAATAATCCAAACTCATACAGAACAAATGAGAAGAAATAGTAAAACTCACAGTAGAAATCAATGAAAGAGAAACAAAGAAAACAATACAAAGAATCAATAAAGCTAAGAACTGATTTCGAAAAGATAAGATAGATGGAATCTTAGCCCAGTTAACCAGAAGAAAGAAAGAGAAAATACAAATAAAATAAAATCAGAGATGAATCAAAACGGAATCCAAAAACATGCAGAACATTATAAGGAAATAAATTAAAATATAAACTCTAATAAATTAGAGAATCTAAAAGAAATGGACAAATTGACTCTACATATGCTAACTAGTCTCCAATGGCAGAGGATGAACTGGTACCAAAGGGCATCAGGATACAAATACTTGTCTGGTTAGGATTTAAATATATAGAGAATGCATAAAATGCAGTGGGAGGTTGAGTTATAGGGGTGCAGATGGGGAGGTAGTCTAAATTTGACTGAGATCTCTTACCTGAAATGTCCAAATACTCAAATATTTTTTAAAAGAAAAAAATAATAAATTCCATAGAATCATCAACATTAAATCAAGAGGAGAGCAGCAATTTGTTTTAATGTATAATTTTATTGAATTTTTGTGCATTTCATACACTAGATCTTAATCATATTTAGACTCCTCCCCTATATGCACACTCCCATAGCCTGCCCACAAGAGTTCATAAAATCTGTCTTATATGTTAAGATCTACTGAGTCAAGTTTTTGTACTCAGATGTACCTCAGTGTTAGGTCATCTACAAGAATTTGGCCAGTCTTTCTAGATCAGCAATTTAAGCAGACCCGTAGCAAATAAGAAAATTGAGAGAAATACAACAAATACCAAGTAAAATAGAAAACCCACATAGGTACACAGCAGAATTTTACCAGACCTTCACTTCAAAGAAGATCTCCAATAAATACTACTTAAAATAGTAAAAAAAAAAAAAAAACTCAGAAATAAACAGAGAACTCCAAAATTCCTTTGATAAAGCCAGAATTACAGTAATAAAAAAATGTAAATGCACAATCAATAAAGACAAAACTATAGCCCCATAATCCTAATGAACATAAATTTAAAAATTCTCAGCAAAATACTCAAAAGCAGCATAAAGACACACATCAAATGGATCACCCACTATGATCAAGTTGGCTTTATTCCAGAGACACAGAGATGATTCACTAAATGTAATAAATCATGTAAATGGACTTAAAGACAGAAATTTCATGTTAATCTCAATAGATGCATAAATAACATTTGACAAAATACAACAAGCATTTATGAAAACAGTCCTAGATGGAGTTAACTATAGGGACCATACCTCAATATTATTAAAGCTATATACAACATACCCACATTCAGCATCATTTTAAGTAGAGGAAAACTGGAAGAATTCCAATTAAAATCAGGGAATGAACAATGCTGTCCACTATTCCTTTTCAATATAATGCTTTAAAATCTTGCTAAAGTAGTAGGGCAAGAAAAGTAAATTAAAGGAATGCTAATTGCAAAAGAAGATAGATAATTACGCCTATTTGCAGATACATTGATACTATACATAAGAAATCCCAATATTTCACCAGAAAGTTTCTAGAAATGACAAACATTATCAGCCAAGTCTTGGGACACATAGTGGATTTAGAAAAATCAGCAAGCATTCTGTATTCAAATAACAAGCAACGAGAGAAAGAGTTCATAGAAACCCTCCCATTCATAAGAGTCCCAAAATAAGTCTCTGAACACACTTAATCAAAAACATTAAACACCTCTAATGAAAAGGTTTAAGTCTTTGAACAGTTTCAGGAATACATGCAGACATAGAAAGAACTCCCATGCTCATGGATTGGTAGAATTAATATTATGAAAATGAACATCCAACTAGAAACAGATAATCTAGTCAATAAAATCACAATCAAATTTCTCATGACACTCTTCACAAGATTAGAAAAAGGCTTACTAAAATTCCTATGGTATCTGTGCTAGGAATCTTTAGTTGTAATTTGACACACCTGGGGAGAGGGAACCTCAATTGGGAAATTTTCTCCTTTGGATTGGACAGTGACCCTGTCTTGGAGTATTTTCTTGATTTTTGTTTGACGTGGGAACACCCAAACCAAGGTGGGTGGTTCCACCCCTGGGCAGTTTATTCTGTATTTTATTAGACAGCTAGCTGAGCATTGGCCAGGGGAGAAATCCAGTAAGCAGGTGAACATGGGTTAGGGGAGTAAGCTACTAAGCAATGTTTCTCCATGACCTGTGCTTTAGCTCCTGTCTCCAGGTTCCTGATCTGAGTTCCTACTTCAAGCTCTGTGATGAACTGTGACCCTGCAGATGTAAGCCATCAAACCCTTTTCTCCACAGATTGGCTTGGTCAGTGTATTTTGTTACAGCAAAGGAGAAATAAAAAGAGCAGAAATTGGTACCAGGAGTGGGGTATTGATGTGACAGACCTGATCTTGGTATTTTGGGGACAATCGTGAAAGTGTTTAGAACTTTAGGCTGCAAAATCATTGAGGACTTAGATTTTGTTGCTTTGGAGCTTGAAACAGTTTTTCTGAAAGATTTATCAATGATGGAAGCCTGGCTTGTGAAGTTTCAAAGGAGAGCAGAGACTATCAGGACTATTTGTATGATATCTTGAATTGAGAATATGTGGGTTCTGGTCAGCTGGGGCTAAAGAATAAGATGTAATTAAGAAGAGACCAGAACCACTGACATGAAAGTTTTGTTTTACTGGGCCAATTGATGCTGGTTAACTGGGGCTGAAAAATCAACTGTAAGTAACAATAAACCAATATCAGTATAGCAAAATCATCTGGGAAGTGTTTCCTCAGGAAACAGTAGAGAGAAGCTCTGGTACAGAGGCGACCCGAGCCTCCATCTCAGGCTACAATCGGGACTTGGTAATGTGTAAGAGTCTCCTGGATGGTTTTGGTGTTGAAAGTTTGAAGGGGTCCCAAAGAGATCAGCTGAGGTTTGGCACACTGAGAGGCTAAAAAAAAGCCACTGATGAAAGTAAAGCCTCAGTTGCAATGAAAACCCCAAGACTGAAAGGGTCATGGAGAGATTCTGAGATTTTGCATCCCAAAAGGGACGAAGAGGCCATTGGTGAAGTTGTAGCCTCAGATTCAGTGAAGACCTCAGCTTTTTGGAGATACCATGGGACAATCACCAAAGTCAGCAGCAGGTATGGAATGACACTGTCTTGGATTTGCAAGATGAGCTGTGGTGTGTGCTGTGGATGGCAGAGTCAGAGAAGTAGACCTACCAAAACCCTTTGGAGCTGAAAAGATAATAAGTGAATCCCAAATGTCCAGCCTTGAGCTACTTAGATGGACTTAGCTTTTGCTTAGGTGTGCCCGATTCTTCCTTTTTGAAATAAGACAGACTTGTTTTGAATTTACAGGAGTCCACAGTTAAAAGGCTTTTAAAAGCGACTACGGACTTTTAAGTTTTTGGATTTTTTAAGGACTGTGAGGATTATAAGGTTGGACTGTCTTATGTCGTGATACTATTAACATCATATCTTAGGGACAAGAAATGGAAAGATTGCAGTTTAGTATTAACGTATTTATGTGTCAGGTTGACAAGGGGTCAATTGTGCTGGATATCTTTAGTTGTCAATTAGACTTACCTAGGTATAGGGAGTCTCAGCTGGGAAATTTTCTACATTGGACTGGCCTGTGGCCACATTTTGTGGTATTTTCTTGATTTTTGAATGATGTGGCAGTCTCCAATCCACTATGGGTGGTGCCACTCCTGGGCAAGTTGTTGTTTATTGTATAAGAAAACAGGCTGAACATGGGCCAGGGGAGCAAGCCAGTAATCAGCATTCCTCCATGGCCTGTGGGCCAGCTCCTGATCCTCGTTCCTACTCTGAGTTCCTACTTTGAGTTCCCTGATGAACTGTGACATGGGAAATATAATCCGAATGAACCATTTGCTTCCCAAGTTGGTACTGGTGAGAGTACTTTGTCACAGCAATGAAGAAACAAACTAGGACAGTATAACAAAAGTCCCCAGAAAGCCAATGCAATGCTAGCACAAAAAGAAATGCTGGGATGATTATCATACCATATATCAAAATATATTAAAGTGTTATATTCATAAGCAAGCATGACATTGGCACAAAAGCAGACATGCAGATCACTGGAATAAAATAAAAGATCATACATGAGCCCATGCAATTTCAGCCACCTGATATTTGGACAACGGTTTCAAGAACACACAGTGGAAGAAAGACAGCATCTTCAACAAATGACATTGTCAAAACTGGATCTGCACATGTAGAATAATGAAATTAGTGATTGTCTGAAGAAAATTGTATAGACACTAATTATGGGAGGCACTATTCCATAGGCAAAGATCCTAAACTGAAGTGTAAGAATAAAGTCAGCTGAGCACTGAGATTCATTGTTCTCTGCCTTTTGACTGTGGATCCAATGTGACAGCTGTTTCAAGCTCCTCCCACCTTCACTTTCATTACATGATACTCTACACCTTGGTGAGCAAAAATAAATCCTTTTTTCCTTATGTTGCTTTTGTCAGGGCATTTTATGATAGCAACAGGAAAGTAACTAACTTCAGAATATGGGCATTGATTGTCCAGTCAGCAGAAATAATGCCTGCTGATAGATCAAAATTTCCCATCTCCCTAGAAAGATGCTTCCTTCAAGAGAAGATTCCCTGCCAAAGCTAAGAATCTTTCAGAGTAGAATCTTCTTACCATCATGTCACTGAGGGGAGCCCATTATCTGGGACAAATAAAAAGTTTCCAAGTCCCTGAACTCTTCATGCAATTATCTGATACAAAATTTCTCTTTTAGTTACTTTTTAATTTAATAATAATTTATTACCACTGCTTTCTTTAAGAAATAACATTATTATATTGAAAAATGTTGTAACAGCTGGAGACTATTACAATATCCTGCAACCAGGCAAATGCAGAGAAAAATTATGTGTAAGATGCCTAGCCCTAAGTGACATATCTCCAATGCAACGCTATACCTAAGTCTCAGGGAATATTGCAAAACAAGGGACAGAGAGAATATTAATGTGTTTCTCATCTCTGAGCAGTGACGTGTCCTCATTCACAGATAATTAACACAGAAAGTCAGAACTGCCCAAAATGTAGAGAATAAGAGATTACAAGGTGCCTGTCTCTGGATATGACTTCTATGTTAAACCTCTGCCACCCACGTTCATTGTAGAAGAGGTTACAGAAAGGCTGTAAGAGCCAGAGATGGTGGATTACCACAAGAAAATAGTTTTCCAGGCAGCTGGGAACTGGCTTATACGAATTTATAACAACCGTAACAGCATGCCTAAAACCCATGCAAACTGAAACCAAACAAAACCCCAGCATTGAGGTGGGAAAATGGCGAATTCACATTATAGGAACAGTGATAAATTTCACATTATTATTGAAGCTTGGTAGTGCAGTGTTGTAAAGAAATAACGTTAAACATTATAGTATATGTCTAGAATTGTGAATTCATATTCTGAGATAAAGTGAAATATTTTGAGTTTGACAATTATATCACTTTAGTTATTACAGCATGATCTATTTCTTAAATTCTCAGAATGTGATTTTTTTATCTTTAGAAGTTAATTTAGGGCATACATGAAGGTATACTACAGCTATAGATGAGTAATAGAAAAATACTGGAAAACTCTTGGTACGGTAATGGGAGAGGTCCAACAAGACCTGGAAACTCAGAACCACATGTGGACTGAGGACCAAAACTGAACCTCAGGGGAGGCTAGAGATCCATCCTACAGTATCAATCCTCCCAAGACTACTATCAGCAAATGACAGATACTTCCCCTGTTCCCAGCATGAGGCAGAACCTCTGCCATGCATAACCTGGATCCCCAGAGGAGGGGTCTATGTGGGAAGAGACTGAAACTGCTGTCCAACATCAGCGAGTCCTCCCACTGTGCTCTACCATCAGCCTATCAACAGAAGATTGTGGCTCACAGTAGTACAACCAAAATCTGGGCTTATGTGAAGGGACCACAGCTCAGGCTCACAAGAGGGAATCATAGCTTGAATTTACAAGCGGCTTCAGCAAATCTGGCTAATGGGAGGGGGGCACCATTCCAGTTCCCAGGATAGGACCACAGCTCCAATGCTCAGGAGCAGAGCAAGGCTCCAGCTCAAAAGAGGGGACCAGAGTTACAGGGTCACAGGAGGGGACCATTCCTCCAGCTTTCAGGGCAAAGGCACAGCTTCAGCTTCCTCTGACCAACTTTGTAGCATTTCTTTCTTCCCAGGTCTAGTGAAAGTCAATCAATCATTCTTAAATTCACAGAGAAATTTTCCAATTAAATATTTCATAGTGCTCCTGTATTAGTATAGTAAATGCCAGGAGTGGTCATAAAATAGAGCACAAAAAGGAATTCTGAACAGTTACTATCTGCTGACTACTATCAGGTCTCCATATTTTGTAGATTAAAAATAATTGATCCTAGTACATCCTTCTGAAATAATCTTATGGAACAACTTGGATGAGAATTCACTATCCAAGCAATAACTGAAGGAAATCCTAAATTTAAGAAAAATGGAGTCAAGTGCTCTTGCTCAATGGCATTGATACATTAGAAAACCACAAGGAAAAGTTCAAAGCAATTTGTCACCATTGTAGCATGAAGTGTGATATGGGCAGGACTTGCCTGCTAACCAACATATACAGGAATTTTTAGCCCCTGCAGATTTAGGTTGAAGAGCAGGAATCAAGCTGATGATTTACCTATAACAATAGGAAAAGAAGATGAATTCCCAGCCTCAAAAAGTCTACTGTGCAAGATCAGTACTCTAATTAGTTGAAAGGAGCAGAACACAGCAATTTCAGATGGAGAATTCTGTGTGAACACATTGAAAAATCTAGAATAATCAGATTTTCTTCATTCACTCTTTTCACTGAAGATACAGAGACTGATATCTAATAGGATGACAGATGTCAGTTATTGGAGCTTGGAAAATACTTGAAATCAAGTTGTAACACAATCTGGATATAGAAGTGTTTGTTGAACTTTGTGTTCCCAAAGAAACTCTACTCCCTAGATCATATACATAGGCAAGAACCAGGAAATCAGGCATATATATGTCATAGCATATCATATTCAGAACATAGGATGCATAGGAGACAGGCAGGTACTGAATGAAAAAATCAATAAAATCTGTTGATATGGAACACTGCCAAATTATACCAGATTTTACATCTCTACAACAGTCCCTACAAGAGTGTGCCATCTTTTGCTATGATGCACTTTTAAATGATTAGACAAAGTCCCTATATGAGAATAAAGAATAGAGAGAATAAAGAAACAACCATGGAAAGCATGAAACATGTAATATGTGTAAAAGAAAAAAATGGAAAACCAGGGTAGCTCATCTGTGCAATGTGAAGAACAAAGTGCGAAGTGCCATTTACTTAATGACATGAGAAATAGTCTGGTGATGGCATTGGCTATGCAGTGGTGATTGTCCCATGCAAACCAGACAGGATAGTAGAAGATACTCTTATAAAGCTAGGCTCTTTGATAGCAATGTGAATTAGAGGGCCTCAAACAAAAATGATAAAAGATGATTCAGGTAGTTTTATTACTGAGTTACATTTCAAATATAGAATCCAGTTATCTGAGATGAGGCTGAATTATCAAGAAATAAGCCCTTAAATGGATTCAGTAACTAATGATCTCATCTCCAAATCTGGTGACCAAGACTGAAGAAGGAGAAATCCCACACTATGTAACGATTATTGGATATTGGACAGAGTCTGAGTATTCCTTGGCATACAGAAACAACTAATATGACATATAGTCACCATTTTTTGAATGATGTTATGCTTGGTTTGGGTGATAAACAGAATTCTCAGTCATTCACAGCTCTCAGTAACCTGCTGGTTACCAGTGGTTTACCTCAATCCCAAAGTCACAACCTGAATAGTTATGCTTGATAATCCATACTATACTCATATTGGATTGTGGGATATAGGATAAGAGCTATTTCAAAACCAAAAATAAAATACTATGAACCTTACCACCAGTCAAGATAGCAATTCAAAAACAATATCACATTTTCAAAGAAACAACATAGATGTTAATTTTTAAAGATTTAAAAGTTAAGTATGGATCATTTATACTCTATGAAAGGCAGATGAAGTTGAGCTTGGTAGCATATGCCTATAGCCCAACTATTTCTTGCCAGGTTATAGAAGGAGGATCACTTTATTTACCCAGGGTTTCATGACCAATTCCAACAGTATAACATGAGACCAGCACCCTAAAATAAACAGATGAATTGTGAAAAATGAAAGCTCTACTATGCCAAACTCAACTAAGCAACATCTCTTATTAAACTTACTATGGTATACATAGTATGTGCGTTGATCAGATCCATAGTCAGAAAGTGGAGGGGGGTTAATGTTGAGCTCATGTTCCTTTCATTATTCAGTCTTGTATCCCAGCACATGTTGTTGTGATGATCACATTCCAGGGTAAGTCTCTTTGATCAATTAAGCTTTTCTGGAAATATCTTTTATAGATAAAATTCCTTCTGGGGGCATGAAAACAACCTCTGCCCCTCCACCCTTGGTATCTATTACAAATCAATGTATTATTTTACCAAATGACAATCTGGGAAACCAGTGAGTTTATTGAGCTTACTTACAGAACAATGGGTGAAGACTTACTTATAGGAGTGTGAGTCCCCCCCCCAAGACCTTACTGGAGAGTTCATCCCAACATGGATGCTGACTTCCCCACAGCCACACAAATTAGCAAGAAAGCCTCCCCTCCTGTTCCTCAGTTTATATAACCATAGGCTCTCCACCTCGTGCAGCTAGGACAGACTGATTTGTGGGGAATGCGACTGACTCTCCCTGGCCCTCATTTCTTGCAAAGCATAATGGTTAACAAACTTAGCTGTGATAATCCTAGGTAAAATGGTGCACCAAGCTTGGGAAGGAGGCATCTGTCTGCTGTTTGTCTGTTGGAAAACAGTTCTATGCAACACCCTCAAAGAAACTCCCAGAGGTGATTTTCTGTGGTGATTCTAAATCCAGCCAAGTTGACAATGTAGATTAACCATTGCATTCTACCAATATGCGACCTGTCGTAATACCAAATAATTTCTACCACTTTATGATTCAAAAGAACCTCATAATGGTACATCAACAGCATGTGATTATCAGGTGTAAGGACAAGATTTGTTGGTACATTGGGGGCCTTTGTGTGAAACAGTAGGTACAGAACATGGGAGAGAAGACAGACTCTTTTAAGATTCACTTGAATAGAACATGCAAGATTATTTCACACAAAAGTCAAACAATTATTTCTCTTATTTGTATGTACAAAAAAATAACCCAATATTTGGTAGCATCTTTGGCTTGTAGCACCTGTGTATGTGACAACTAGAGATAATGCTTTGATCTGAATGCAACTATAATGGAGAAACAAAGTGACAAGAAATCTTCTGTGTATACATAAACATTAATTATTACTTTGAACAAATGCTACTCCTCTAAAGCTATCTGTGGCAGAAAATATACTACAAATTTGTGGCAATTGTCTAAAAGAGAATCATAATATAATCCAGAGAAGACCCAGGCCATCTCTAACAAAGAATTATACATTTTAAAAATCAGCCCCAAGCATGCATGTGTGGAGTTAGAGACAAATAATTTGATGGCAGGAAAAGTAACCAGAGAATCAGAAAGTCCCATCATTAGTAGACTTCTACAGGATCCCTGATTAGTATTACTAAGTGATCCATGCAACAATTCATCAAAATATGAAAATGACAGGTACAGTTACTGATTGAAGCATAGACAAAGCAAAAGATATGAACCCAAACTCTGAAATCAGCTACTAACCCACTTTTGCTGTTTCCTCAACTCAAAGTCTTATCTGAGGAGGAGGAAAAATGTTGAACTTTATTCATATTGGATATAAATAATATATTACAATTTCCAAATATGTGTATTATAGCCTATCTTAGTTTATTTGTGTGTCTGTAACAAAACTGCAGAAACTGAATAAATTATAAAGAACAAAATGAAAGGGAATGACTTACAGTATAAATGTATTCTGGACATATTAATTTTATTTAACTTTAAAGACAAAAAAAAGTTTTAACTTGTTACTCTAGACTTGACTTCTAATGTAGACTATCTCACTGAGCTTTGTGCTCCTGTCACTATGATCTCAGCATATGGCCTTAATCCATTATGACCCATTCTTGCCCTTGACAAAGAAGAATATATACATATGTGCATGTGTGTTTTACATATCAAAGCACTATAAACAGTGCTATTTCATTGAAACAATGAAATAAAATGGTAAAATCTACTTATGATTGTGTGTACATGCTATTCCAAGTCAGTAGGTAAAGCACTACAAACAGTACTATCTAATTGAAACAATAAAAGAAAGTGGTAAATATCTGATTATGATTATGTGTACATGCTATTCCAAGTCAGTAGGTATTAGAAGGTACATAATCCTATCATAAGGGTCTGCTTTTACTTCCCATTTCATACTGCATATGCTGTTTCAATAAAACAAAGACCATGTCCTTTATTTGAGAGCACAGGTCCAAGAACAATCTGAGCAACAAGTATTCACAGCAGTTTGTGTTCCTCTTTGCTAAAATGGGTAATAAGAGTCAGAGTGTCTTAATTTAAGCATTGACATAATGTGGCATTATGTAATAAACAGCAAAATAATGTATTTCTTATAATTTCAGAACCTGAATTGTAAGAGCAGGCCACTGGCATTTAGTGTCTGGCAGGAGCATACATATTGCATCATCTCATGGCAGAAGAAAGGAATATGCTCTCATGTGATTGAAGGCAAACGGTAGAAATAAAACATTTTTTTAACATAGCCCTTAATTCCATTTACAAGGAAGAAGATCTTGTGTCTTAGCCACATAAAGATACATCCAGGATTTATTTTCAACATACAAATTTTGACGGTTGTGTTCAGACCATAGCACACCTCATGTAAATGTAGTCATAAAGAGAATAATGATGGAACATCATCCTGATGGGCAGATGATGGGTAGGCATCCCCCGAAAAGCTAGAACTGAACTGAGGCGGGTCTGGAGACTGATGCTGAGAGACACTGAGTTCAATGTGAAAAAGGGCAGGAGCTGTAGCCATTTTGGAAACAGAGTCATGGACCTTGGGTAGACAGTACACAAAAAGCTGGCAGAGACTGCAGGTAGGACACACTGATGGCACACGTTTCAAATATGGGAAAGAAAAAGCTTATGGAAATTTATGCCTTTGTAAGCCACCCCCCCGAATGTCATAAACTATGATAAACCAAAATAGAAGGTATCCTGTTGGTTCTGTTAGCCCTAGGACCTCAGAGGGCACATGCGTAGGTGTCCCAATCAGCGGAGGGGGATTTGGTGTAACAAACTGGCATAGAGCAGCAGGATAGACAAGCTGAAAGGGAGACAGGTTCAGATCCCCAAACCCAGAGGGGCAGACATGGGTGCTGCAAGATGTCCTATGAGGTAACTCGACAGATCCAGGAGAAGCTGGCAGGAACACAGAGGAGAGTAGGGCCAATCCCCATAGACTCAATGAGGTTAGCAGAGGTCACTTGGATTATACAATGGATAACAGAATTTGTAACTAAAATGATGGTGGCCATGCAGACCTGGACATACTCAAAGGGGGAAATCCCCATGTCACCACTTGAGAAATTGGGGCCTCTGCCATATGTATTTGAAAACTCTTTAAAGATTGTGAAGAGTCTAGAAAATTTTTTTACAAGCCTTTGGATGCAAGAGAGGAATCCAGAGAGATGGCCTGGCCACTTCTTTATGTAATTAAAGATTGTTCCACTGGAAAGGCAACAGCCACAGTGGAGGCTGAAAAGACAATGAGTTACTGGCAACTTCAGTCTCATCCTCAAAGCTTGAGAGAGAGAGAGAAAAAAAAAAAACGGAAAATTTAAACTTGCTTAAGGTTAGGGGAATATGAGTCAAGTAACCCAGGAAAAAAAAAGACAAATAATGATGAGAAAAGAAATGACCTAGAAATGAAAGTAGGTAAAGCTGCTCCTCAGATTCAACCTTTGATACAAAAAGAGAAAAGTTAAACAATACTGTAGCTAGGAGAAAACACTCCCCACTGGAACTGTTGGGACTAGGAAAACTTTCAAACAGGGAATTAAAGAGCTCCTCACCATGTGGCTCATCAGAGTTTGGGACATGGGGGCAAATAATGCCAATTTAAGTACTACAGAAGCATCACAGCTGAGTTATATAACCACCCATCCTAGGCTGTTTAATCTAGGCCAATACAGGGGGGAACAGTTCCTAATGGAATGGCTTGTGTAAGGCATTAAGGATATGTGGGCATCACCAGTGGAGACTCCCATGATTAGTAGGGAATGGAGGACCATAGAAGAGGAACAGGTGTTACTGAGAGAACAATGTATAAGAAAGGCAATATAAGATGCCCAGTTTGCTAGGCCAGATAGGGTTGTGCTTACCAGAGATATTAAAGGAGAGCTTAATTTAACTGGGACCTTGAAAAGGTATGGAGCTTTAATGGTTTTGCTAAGTCCCTTAGTGGGACAGGATTCTTGTAAAGTGAGAGAGAATTTGGTAGATCTAAATGACTCAAATCAGCATGTAAAATATGTCTGTAGAATAACAGAGCAGCCTACAAGAGATGTAAAAAAGATCAGAAAGAAGAAATGGTCCACTTGGGTTACTCAAAGACAAATGTGGCAAGATTTATGTTGAGCCCAAATTCCTTAAGAAAAAAATGATAAAAATCCGAATTCAGTACTAAGGAGTTTCTGGAAGCCTTTAGAACCTGAAGAATACTGAGGTTAGCATACAGAGGCTAAAACCTGTCCCAGGAGTGGTTAAGGATCCCCAAAGATTAAACAATGCACATTTCTCTCCTAAGAAAGGCTATGCTAGGGGTGGAGGTAGTTTTTCCCACTAGGGCCTCCCCCGGCATTCAGTTATGGTTAATGAAAAGAAGACAAATATGTTTAGAGCAAGGAGGCAGACCCAGGGCCTGCCTGACTCAGGGAACCAACAGGTGTAGCAGGGATAAAAGATATCCTCTGCCTCTTTAGCCTGAGCAGGATCAGGCAAATTGAGTCAGCGCCTGTAAATGTATCAAGGATAAAAAGGTACAAAGAGACTCCACGTAAAATCCCCAGAATGAGGAATGACTCCAAAGGAATTACTAAAAATAGTAAAGAACTAACCAAGTTAATGCCCTTATTCATGCTATGGTACCAACAGAGACCTATGGAGTAAACAATTAATACAAATGGATAAAACCATTCCATGCTGTGTTAGACCCCACATGCTATATACAATTGACATACCAAGCAATGCCTACTGGTGCAATAATGGCTCAACTAACACATGAAGAACTGACAAATTTCTAATTGGAAAAGGCCCGCTCCTAGGGGTGAAACATGCATCCGGTGCTGTAGATCAGGGCAACCCCCTGTGTCAAGGAAGGCTATCTGCCCCAGCAGGGAAGCCGGTGCAAGTAGACTGTTTGACGAATATGGTACACCTGCTGGGATATCTTCTAAGCGTTTGTATTTACATCCATGCTTGTTTTAGACATGTCTGCTGCCTACCATTTGAATTTATAGCAGGGGAGACACCACTGAGATGGATCAGTGGCCATGTTTTGAAGATGGATGATGCTGAGGTCCAAGAGGTCAAGCTGTCACCACTAAAAAAGAAATATTGTCCTATATCTGTCACCCCCTCCATGGCTCAGGGACCCTTGCAGAAGATTGGGGGAGATATTGCAACAGCCGAGGAACAGGTGGTGTATTGGGTAGGCATCCTCCGAAAAGCTAGAACTGAATGCGGGTGGGTCTAGAGACCAATGTTGAGAGAAGAAGAGCACACTTGGAAAAAGGGGAGGAGCCATCGCCATTTGGGAAATGGAGTCGTGAACTACAGGGAGACAGTGTGAGAAAAGCTGGTGGAGGCTGCAGGTGGAACATGCTGATGGTGAGCATTTCAAATATGGGAAAGAAAAAGATTGTGAGAACTCATGTCTTTGTAACTCACCCCCTCCTGCTGAAAGGAGTCATTCCTTGTGGAATGACTTACAGTCTTTGGGATATGCATTCAGAGAGTAATAACTGGGTCATATCATAGTTCTGTTTGTAGATTTTTCAGAAACCTCCATAATAACTTTATAGTAGCTTCAATGGTTTCTACTCCTATGAGCAGGAGGAGGTGACTCCTTCCAGAATGTCATAAACTATGCAAAACCAAAATCAAAGGTATTCTGTCAGTTTTGTCAGTCCTGGGACCTCAGAGGGTGCACCCAGGTCTCCCAAGGAGGTTGGAGGGGAAAATTTAGTGCAACAGCAGAACCCTCTACAGCATACTTCTTAACCTACTTAATTTTATTTGTTTTTAAATTAATATGCAAAGTGATAGATGTCATTGTGCTATTTTCATATGGAGTGTGATTTTCTTCTTCCTTCTCTCTCACTCTCTTGCCTTGGACTCCTGTTTCATCCTACCTGTTCCCTTCCTCACACCATTGACATACTCACCTTTCTGATTTCCAAGTCACACGTATCCTAATACTAATTCTTTTTTCTCTTCTTGCCCCCTCTCCTTTAAGAATTGTTTTCCTTTCTCATGGTCCTGAATATTATTAAAAACTATAGGGACTTTTGAAATAGGATTAAGTGAATTTTGCATTATAAGATGTCCATGAGCCAATGGGACCTGGGAGTGGATGTGTTGTTTTGACTAAGAAATGTACACCATAGGCTTTTACACTTTAACACCTGGTAACCAGTTGAAGATATGGTTGGAAAGGTTATGGGACTTTTAGGAAAGAAGTGACTTGGTAGAGGAAAAACTTCACTAGGGGAAAGTTTGAAAGTTAATATCCTTGACTTACTTCATGTTCACTCTCTGCTGTCTGTAGATGGTTAAGAGTATGACTTCTCACTCTCCTGCTCCAGCCTCCTGCTACCATGACTTCCCAGCCATTATGGTTTCTTTAAGCACTCTATGCCCAAGTATCTATAAGTTTCTTTTGATCATGCTATTTTAACATAGCAAATGTCTCTTTATATAAACTATCCTCCCAAACATATACATATATATGTATAATTAAAATATAACATATACACATGAAAGAATGCATAATATTTGTCTGAATTACTTTTCTTAATACAATGATTTTCAGATCCATCCGTTTTCTTATAAAATTCGTGACTTCACATTTATGCTATGATGAACATTTAGGAGGTTTCCATTTCTTAGCGATAGTGACTGTTGTAACAGTAAACATGGTTGTGCAAACACCTTTGTGGAATGACTTAGTCAGAGAATAATAGGTGGGTCATATGGTAATTCTGGTTTTAGATTTTTGAGAAACCTCCATAATAGCTTCATAGTGGCTTCAATGGTTTCCACTCTTATCAGCAGTCAAAAAGTCTCCTTTTTCCTCAGCCTCACCAGAATTTTTTTTCTTTTGTTTTCTTGATGTTAGCCATTCTAAGTGAGGACAGATGGAATCTTAAAGCATTTAATTTGAATGTCTTTAATGGTTAAAGATGAAGACTTCTTAAAATATTTATTTTCTCTTTGTTGTTCTTCTTTTGAGAATAATCAGTTCAATTCATTATCCTGCTTATTGATCAGAAGACTTTTTGTCTCCCATTCTGTAGGCCTTCTTTTCAACTTTGTTATGAAGATTTTTAACTTCGTTCATCCCCATTTGTCAATTCTTATGTTATTTCCTACTTTTCTCAGAAAGTCCTTGCCTACACCCAGTTCTTGAAGTATTTTTTTTTTAATTTTCATCTTGCAGTTCCAGTGTTTCAAGTTTTTATATTATGATCATTGAGCCATTTTGAATTAAGCATCATCTGATGCCTGAGGAAGCTTGTGTGGTGAGAGTTGAGAGATCTATTAACCTATGGGTATAAAAATAAATAATTAGGAGTCAGTTTAATGAGGTAGTTATTTAGCAGAATAATAGTAGTAGTGTCTACCCTATGGCATGTGACCTGTCTTACCACAGGCACCTTGGCCTCATATCAGTGGTTTTTAAGAGGTGTAGATCTCATTTCATTATCTTCTACTTAGATATCCAGTTTTCAGAGCATCATTTGCTAAGGGAGAAACACTTTTCTCTTTATATATTTTTGAACCTTTGTCAAATTAGGTTGCCTTAGTTGCATGGGATTATTTCTGGTTCTCTCTTTTGCCAGCTCCACAGTATGCCTGCTTCTAAAGCTCTGTGGTATAATCTGAGATCAGTATCGTGATACATCCATCATTGCTCTTTCTGTCTAGGACTGCTTTGGCTATTTGGGGGTTTTTGTATTTCCATAAAAATTTAACATTGTTGTTTTTCTAGTTCTTTGGAGAATGGCAGTTTAAATTTGATGGAAATTTCATAGAATCTATAGAGCACTTATAGTAATATAGTCATTTTTATAATATTAATTCTGCCAAAGCATGAGCATGGGAGGTATTAACATTGTCTAATGTCTTCCTTCAATTCTTTTCTTCGATGTCTTCAATTCTCATGATAGAGGTCTTCCAGTTCTGTGGTTAGGTTTATTCTTAGTATCTTTTCCAAGTTATTGTGAATTGGATATTTTTCCCAACTTACTTCTATTGGTTTTTAGAAAAGCAACTGACATTTTGTGTGTTATTTTTGTATGCACAAACATTGCAGAAATTATGAGTTTATATCTTTCTGGTTAAATGCATATGGCCTTTTATATACAGGAACATGTCATATATAAATAAGGATCATTTGACATTTTTCCTACTCATCAGACATGAAAAATATTTAATAATAAATACAGAGAGCAGCTCTCATATCATTCCAGATTTTAGAGAAAATAATCTCACTTGCTCCCCAGCTGGTAAAATATTGCCTATGAATTTGTCATATGTTGCCTTTATGATGTTGAGCTATGTTCCACCTGTTCATATTCTAGTGTCTTCAGGACTTTTATCATGGAGGCAGTTTCAACTTTGTCAATGCCTGTACTGAAACTATCAAGATGATTATGTCTTTTTTGTTTTTAACTTTGTTTACATGGTATATTGCATTTGGTTATATTTATATGTTGACACAGCTTTCCATTTCTCAGATAAAAACTTTTGTCATTAAATATGATCTTGTTAATATGTTCTTCAATGTATTTAGAAGTATTTTGTTGATTTTTTCACAGGAATTTTGGTCTACTGTTTTCCTTTTTCTTGTGTCCTATTTGGTTTTGTTATCTGGATAACACTGACTTTGTAGACTGAGTTGGGTAATGCATCCTTCCTTTTCTATTTCTGGAGCAGTCTGAATATTATTGATGATCCTTCTTCCTCATTAGAACAATATGGCTTCTATCTCCCTTTGGATTGTCTTTTGCATCATTCATTATAGGTATGTGGTGGTAGTAGTTTGCCTGTATGTGTGTGTGTGTGTGTGTGTGTGTGTGTGTGTGTGTGTGCGTGCATGTGTGTGCATGTGTGTGTGTTGAGGGGGGTTCTTCTAATCTCAGTGATCCAAGAAATATCCTCTCAATGGAGAATTTCTGTGACTTAAGTCTGCATTCTACCAATATTCCCCAGACTGAGAACCTCAACCTGCCAATCATAAACTTGCTTCTGAGGTTTGGGGGATCACTTTTTCCAAATATAGGGTTTTCTGTGACTAAGGCTATAAGGAGGTTAGAAGGCCTGTGCTTCCATGTTTGCCTTTGTTAGTCCATCAGGATAATCTACTAAATTCTGGGACATAGTTTGGGTTATTCCATTTAGCTCACACAGCAATAGCTGGGGATGGAGAGATTTGCCTGCCGTAGTGAATTTCATTTGGACTCAGCTTCTCTTATGCCACACCTCTACATCTGACTTCACAGCCTTCTCTACTTGACCCTCTCTCCTCCATGCACACCATGTCCAGACTCTGGTTACAGTTCCTCTATGCAGATCATCTCTCTCTGGTTCTTTGAATGCCTGTTCATGAGAGCACTTCACTGGCCGCCTCATCTGACCTCAGCCAGTTTGAGCAATGCAGTTTCATAGACACTGGCTTTTTAACTACTTCTTTGGGGGAAAAATAATTCAATGTAGATAAGTTTCTGTTTTGTTTAAGTCTTTCTCTTATGTAATGGGATATCTTGATTATTTTTAAATTTCCTTCCTTTTTATTAGATTTGCTTCACTTATATTTTATGTATATGAAGGTTTTGCCTGCATGTATGTGAGTTCATCACATGAGTGCAGTGTCTTTAGAAGCCAGAAGAGGGAGTCTGATCCTTGGAACTGGAATTACAGATGGTTGTGAGTCACCACACTGCTATCAGGAATCCTGTTTCCATTCTCTGGATGAGAAGCAAGGGCTCTGAATTACTGGGTCACCTCTCCAGCCCCCATCTTAGATTCTTTTTTAACCTCTTCACATATATGTAACTTTAAATGCTATGTCTTTCTAAAAATGTCCTCATCCATTTTACCTCTAAAGTGAATTGGTCAACATCAAAAACTAGATACAAACATTGAAAGCAGCAAATGTCTTTGATCTTTGATTAGTCTTATGAAAGGCGAAAAATGGCATGATTAGCTCCAGCTGGCCTGGAACTCGCTATATAGACCAGGCTGGCCTTGAACTCAGATAGATCAGCCTGCCTCTGCCTCCCAAGTGCTGGGATTAAAGGTGTGCATCACCATACCTCGTAGAAAATGGTATCTTAATAGAATCAGGAAATGAATGTGAAAAAATCTTCATAATGTGTATTAATACTCACCAGATACCAACCTTCATAGATTAAGCATTAAATAATTAACAAAGTAAAATGACTTAGCAAGTTTACTATGGCCAGTTTCTGTCATTGTCCACTACAGTACTGGTCATTCTTTACACATGAACTGATTAGCATGGGTTGGCTATGCATTGCTAGTAAAGAAAGGATGTAGTGTGTAGTATCAGCCAAAACATTTACCTGGCGGTAAGAGGGACATAAAATGCAATTCCATCTTTACTGTTGTGTATGATTCTATCCCAAACAATGCATTTTGGGTGTATGAATTAGTGCACTATATTTTGTAAAACCTGTAAGAAGTAAACACTAAATTATGAAATCATTTTGACCAATGGTGAGAAAAATATCACTGTCTTTGCTTTATGACTTTACAAATAAATGAAATTTAGAAGTGCTATATCTGTTAAACATACAAACAAAAACTGTGATGAGAACATTTTAAAAGTAGTCACATTGATTTTCTGAGTCACTTTAACCTTTATCACCAACCTATTTAATATTCTGACCAAATCCAGTTCCAAAGACCTAAACACAGCAGAGTCAGGTTTGGCGCAGCAGCAATCCCACATCTGTGTAACCATTTATTTATTAATTATTATTTCTCATCACAGTGATGATACACCTGAGTGAAGGAAATTAAGGGATGCAACTTCAGGGGATATCAGTCCATCATGCCTGGGAACCCATGGTAGTAGGAACAATTCAGTCCCTGGTGTCTGGAGTAAAATGCATGGTGTTTGGTCTGCTTCAAAAATGATCTACTACAGCTATGCTTTAGATTTTAAATAAGTGAGTTTATTAAGAATGGAATAAGGAAAAGTCAAAGAATCAATAGAAAGTAGCAGATAGATAGAAACAGCACATAGCAAACATCATCCAGAAGATATCAGCTAAGAGTGCCCTGCATATGCAACCAGGTGGAGTTCTCAACTGAGGGAGTGCCAGGTGGAGCAGAAGGTTCCCTTAGATGAGATGTCCAAGTAAAAGGACAAATGAGAGCAAAAAGAATCATTATGACATCTTCCAATAGAAACTGAGGAACCTGAGGCAGTCAACTAGAGGTCTTGATTGAGAGTGCTTCTTCACTCTATCTGTGGATGACCTTCTGGCTTCTATTTTTCTCTGCAGACATTTTTTATATCATGAAATATACAATGATAACCACTGTTGGACATGGTTTATTATCTAGCTGTTCTTAAGGACACAATATTTTTTAGCTATTTTTATTTATGTGTATGAGATTTTTGCCTGCATGTATGTAAGTGCACCACATGCACTCCATGCCTTTGGAAGACAGAAGAAGGTGTCATAGACACTGGAACTGGAGTTATGGATGGTTGGTAGCTGCCATGTGGATGTAAGGAATTTAACTAAAGTCCTCCGAAAGAAGAGCTAGTGCTCTTAACCACTGAGCCATCTCTCCAGCCCCAACAAAATATTATAAATAAACTTAGCCACTTATGTTTTTCCTCTCTATTGCAGAGCCAGAGGACCAGCCTGACTCAGAGCAGAGGGATTTGGAGGACTCTAGACATAAATAGTCTGAAGTTAGGGAGTGGGACAGTCTCATTTCCAGAGATCACTTCTCAGTGATCTAAAACATCACATGATAACTTATCAACATAAGGCATATTGCACAGGATGATAGATTAGGAAGTTGAGAGGGGACCAGAAGAAGGGCAGGACTACAATAGTTAAAGCTCAACCATAGTGCCCTACCTCTGAAAGATGGGCTTTATGTTCCAAAGATTGCATAACCTCTCAATAAACAGCCAGTAGCAGTGTTTCAGGTGTGCAAGTATGTAAATCTGGGAGGATATTTTCTATTCAAAATGTAATAGTCATTGAAGGCAGTCATGGACCTCATGAATATGTCAGTATATTGATAATAAGTAATATTAATACCTAAAGTATATCTATCATCTGCTATGGACTTGAAACTATTTTGATATTTATCTATAAGTAAATATATAGATAGATAGATGATGGATAGATAGCAGATAGATAGATAGAGATATTAAAGGTTCACCTATAATAATTAAGCCATTATTAAATTGACTTTACAGAAATAAAGGTGATGTGCAGAAAGGATAAGCAGTAGTTGGTTCACCTAGAAAAGGGACATCTGAGTCATGTGTTTACAGAAAGCAAATCTCTTCAGTGTTTTTGCCTGACATTAGCTACACAGAGAGAGATCACTGAATTCTTCAGAAATTGGATGGGAAAAGAAAGTTTTTGATGATTCAGCCCAGCTAATTTTAGATGCTTAATGTTTTACACTTAATATGAATATGTACTAGAATATTGTTTAGTCTCTTGTTTTATAACAACCATTTTCTATTTATTCATTTTTTAAATGTATGAATGTTTTGCCTGCCTGTATGTAAGTTCATTACATGTGAGCAACGCCTTCAGAGGTCAGAAGAGGGTATCATATCCCCTGGTACTGGAGTTGTGGATGGTGGTTAGCCATAAGGGTGCTAGGAACAAAATCCATATCCTCTGCAAGAGCAGTCAGTGCTCTTAACCACTGAGCCTTCCCTTCAACCCACAGAAACCATTTATAAAACAATATTTGCCTATTCCAACTCCATTCTTTCTTTTCTCCTGTTATCTATACTTTAGACAGATTTATTTTTTAAATTACCCTTTCCATATCTCTATTCAGAAAACTTCTTGGCTCTTAGATTCATGATTGATAAAGAACAAAAACTTTAGCTAGGCGCCTAGCTTATCTTTAAAAATTACTAATTATCTACTTATCTTTAAAGATTACCAAATGTCAAATCTTTTTATTAATTTCTTTAAATCCATGTCATCACTTCTTTTATTTACTTCTAGTGTTGGGGATCAAATTCAGAGTCTTATGAATACAAAGCAAGTGATTTGTCACTGAGCTAAATACCAGTCATTACATTTGATTTTGCATCAAATTTTTACTTAAATCCATATACATAGTTCTGTTTCTCTAAAAATCTACACACAATATGTATTCATTTTCAGAATACAAGTTAAGATTGTATCTAATTTGTGAAGCCTGTTTTCATTAAATCATGATATGGCCTCTAACTCAAGGACTAGATAAGTTACTCAGAAATTTAAATTTTTATCTTAATTGGTGGTTTAGGTTTACAAGAACAAATATGTATCATCCCCAAATAAACTTAAAATTTTCAATACTCTTATATAAATATGTAACAATAATAATAAAAGGTGATATCACAAAATTGAGAGGGAGTGTTGAATTTGGGAGAAGAGTTCATGGGGAAAGAGGGAGAGAGAGAAATAATGTAAATACAGTATTAAAGTATGAAATTCTCAAAAAATAGTTTTTAAAAAATTTTTTTAGTATATCATGAATTACCCCTCTGCATTTTATTTATAATAAGCATCTTGTTCTTCAATGGTAGGGTATAAAAGTTCTATATTTGATATTTTAATAATGCATAGGCTTCATTATTCCTTTTCCATTTTTCCATTACAAAAGCAACAGCATCTCTGGTGACCCAATTCACAATGGAATATATGAATAATGTTTATTGGCTTGTTGACTCCACTCAGTGTGTAGCTCTTCTCAAGGTGAATCAATGGCTCCTGTGTTGTCCACCCAGGACTCATCTCAGATTTCCTGAGAGAAACTGAATTAATTCCTTGGATCCCCTTCAATAATGGAAAATCATTTCTATACAGTAGACACAATCCATTTCTACACAATAATTTTATTGAACTACTTTGGATGAGTATGTAGTACTCTTCTCTCCAGGGCACATTCAGAAAAATTTCAAATTCTTGTTATGGATTTCAACATGCCTTGCCTTTGATAAGTCAACAAAATGGTTGTATTTGAAAATTTATGTGAATTTCAATGTGGAAGTTTCCAACATGCTGATCTTTTTCAAAACTCCTGTATCAGTTTTTGAAGTAATGTTATATTCATTAATGTTTTCATTTCTTCTTGCTTTTTTCTTTCGATTTTGTTCTGTCATAGTTTTGTTAATTTCTAAATACTCTTGCTGTACATTGAGCTCAAATGTGGAAGCCTCTCAGGAAATAGCATGAGTCACATATGACTGCTCAGGAGACAGTTAAGGAGATATTCTAGATCCCACATATGACTGCTCAGAAGAAAAGTAACAAGACAGTCTAGATTCTACAGATTATTCAGGATACAGGAAACAAGGCATTCTAGACCCCACTCTGTAGAGAGGTATCAAGATGCTCTTACAACATTTTGAAACAGATCTGAACAATTTTTTTTAAGATAGGTTCTCTCTGGAGCTCAAGTTGGGCTTGAACTCACAATCCTTCTGCCTCCCGTAGACTCTCAAGGGTTGGGATTACAGACATGCATCACCATGCCCAGTCAGAATTCATTGCTATTTCTCTGTCCAACTCAAAGCTCCTCGTTTCCTTCCCATTACATTTCAGTATTTTCATTTTTTTGAACTTGAATTTTTTTAAATTTTGTTTTTATCGAATTTTTGTGTATTTCATAGAGAACATCTTAATCAATCTTAATAATCTTTATACCTCCATCCCCACTGGCACCCTCCCATAGTAACCCCCCCAAACTTAGCTGAAGTCTCTCCCTTTTTATGTGTATTTCTTTGTTAATTCCTTCAATTTACCTATTCCCCTTCCTCAGTTTTCTCTTCAATATTAAATTCCAGAACTCTGCTATGGAATGGGGGATTGTCAATCATTACAGAGCATCTCCATTCATTTTATGACCATAACAATCTAAATCTTATGAGTATTGCTTCTGTACTGTTGTACTGTTGTCTGTTCCCAGAATTGTATCTGTCACATGGACTGCACATATTAAATATGATTTTAATGAGTTAATGAATCACATGCCTAAATATTTGCACTGACTTTCTTATTTAACAAATTTCATCTGGCATTCAAATTATGGTGTATACAATTACATTGCAATGGACAGAAGTTATGATTTTAATGAAAATGAACATTAAATAACAATTTAAATAAATTGGAATAAAAAAGTGAATCATTGTAACCAAAACATTCAAGTGTTCATATCTTGTCCTAAGATTCCATAGTTTTACTTCTTGGGAGAAAAAATGACTTCAATGTATTTTAATTTTACTGTCTGATACTCATCTTCTTTATGAATAAAAATAGCTGATATTTTACATTTCAAAATCAAAATTTGTAGAATTGTTTTGAAAATAATAGTTCACTTAAAAAATAGGCTTCTCATCTTGTGGATGAATGATTCCATATAAATAGGAAGACCCAAAGGATCCTGTGAGTCTCAGACATATCTGCAACATTGAATTGAAGACTGATGTCAGAGGCTGTGACTATAAACCATGAAACAATCAAACATAGTCATCAAGCCTTCCTAGTAATAGGAACAGTGAAATATTTGATTGGGGTCATAAATATCCAGGAATACTTCCAATGTCATAGGTTTTAAATCTACCTAGGGACTCTTCTTTAAATCAGATTGCAGCTACATGCTGACCAAGGAAATCCTGGCACACTCTGGCATTTCCTGTTTTCAAGACCTTTTACCCCTTCCTACTGCCTTAATAGACTGATCAGAAGCCTGTGGAACTTGAGGGAACGGCAGAAGCTGCCTCCCTCTGACCTGGCCTTTCCTCCATCCTCAACTTGATCTTGCAAAATACCAACCTAAAGAACCATTTTTAACTTTCCTTTCTGTCCTGGACAAAACTCAATGGAGATTTAAGGCAAGAAATATTTCCTGTATTTCTCCTTTCTTTCAACCTCTGTGATAAACATCTCATCCACTGACTGAGGCAGCTGCATGTAAGGGGAGAGAAATCAGCTCTGCAGGTGCTCCTCTGACATTTTGATAAGAGCAGCAGGAAAGGAATGCCCTACATCCTCCAAGTTCTGATTTTCAAGAAACAACTTTGAATGCTCCTCAGGAAGCTCTATGGGCCTCCTTTCCCATTGCTGAAGAAGTTCAATGGATTCTAAGAATGATCCGATTCACAACACATTTTCAGGTGTGGGTATAAGTTCTTAATAACATACTCTCACATATTCTTGTTTAATCATTCCGTTTGCACTCAAAGAAAATGCTAAAACTTTAGATTTTTATTAGGAGATATTTGTGTGCTCTGTTTGCATCTTTGTAGAGTATGAATGAATTTTAGACTTGAAAATGGCTTTAAAATGATGACTGCATCTCATCACATGGTCACATGATTATTTTCATGTTATAATATTATTTAAATATACAACTAATGGTATTGATATATTGTGTTAATATTTTAGCAGAATCTTTTCAAATTGAGGCTTACACAAAACTTCAACATGGAAAAATAAATCATCAAGATGACATTGGCTGAAGTACAGCCAGGAGAGTTTGATCCCTTTCACTTCCTAACAATCCAGGGGAAAGTCTACTAGTTTACTGGTAGACTTTTAAGAGTGCTATTTAATTTTTTGAAAGTTCTCTGATTTGAAGCACCTAGTGAAGTGATCCTTAAGGCAATGCCACTAACTGATGACAGATCCATGTGCAGGGCTTTCCTTCTTATTCCTAAGAATAAGAAATGTTGGCTATGCCCCAACAATTTTTGTTTGTTCTCCAAGTGAAATATGACATGCCTAAGATGGACATTGGTGAAAAAATAAAATGAATAATTTTCCAGTGGCTGGAATGCTAAGCCTTCAAAAATCATGAAAAGAAACATTTTTTTTTTCCTCAGCAGATTTCTGATGCCCATTAAGGACATTAACTTTGCTTGAGTAAACATATTTCTGAGTTCTGTGCTCTTCCTGACCAAGGAAGCACACTTTACATCTGTTTACTGTGTTCCCTGAAACACACTGAAATGTTAGCAGTGTAGAATTCTTAGCTTGCTGCTTTACAACTGCCCAACCAGTATTTCACAATTTCCTTGTACTTGGGAAACCACCAAGCATGCAACTGTACTGAAGGAGCTGCACATACCCATGGAAGTTGAGAAAATCAGCCCTGGGAGACTCAGGCAAGGTGGAGGCCCTCCATATGGATACCCTAATTTGGCAGTAAGAAACACCCATTGGCATTTTGGTGCAGAAGCATGTCAATATTTGTAGTTTATCTGGGAAAATACATTGACTTTTTGTCAATAGCCCGTAAGTCTGTGTCTCTGTTACTCAAAAATCACTATTAATTCCTTATTTCCCTTTGACTTAAAGTCTTTCTACCCAGATGTCCTTCAGTATAAATTCATCCACTGGAGTCTAGTCATCCCATCTTGAGATCATATGTAAGGCATACACTCCCTCACGCAGTAGCGATCAGTCTCCAATAGTTCTCAGTTTAGGGATAACCTGACACCCATTTCTCTTCTCCCTTCTGGGCCCTTATTTAATTGGGTTGGCATGGGTCCTGTGTTCAGTGCCACCTTTGCCACAAGATCACAAGTGCAAGCTTCCAGTGACCATGAAAACCTTGGTTTCCCTGTGTTCAGGAACCAGCCCTGGCTCTTATAATCTTTCTACTCCCTCTTCTGCAAATAACCTGAGCCCTGGGTCGGTGAGGTTCAATGTGGAAGTCCTATCCAAGGATACACACTCTGAAGTCTCTTATTCTTTAAAACTTGACCAGTTGTGGCCTTCTGTATGCATCACACTCTATTGTATAAGGAAGCTTTCCTAGTGAGAGTTGAGGGATGTATTAGTTTTCTCTCTACCCCTTGTTCTTCTACCCCTTATTCTTCTGTTAATATTTTATGTATAGAGGTTCAAATGTAAATGTGTCCCCTAGTACTAGGTACCTCTCAGGTGTATATTCTCTGTGTCTGACCAGTTGTGGAATTCTGCAGTAGCCTCCATCTGTTGCAAAAAAACGCTTCTTTGATGAGTGGTGTACAGTTTCCTTATCTGTAAATAAAAGGATCCATATTTAGCATATGGTAAGAAATTTCATTTACATAGAGATATGAAAGAGCTAGGGTTTTCTCTAGGATCTATGTCCTCTCCTGTTGTGTGTATTTGACTGAGTTTATAGTGATCTCTCAATGGTAGCTTTAAGTCCATTTAGGTAGCTGTTGATTGCTCCCCAGGTAACAGTGCCACTAATGCACCAATACAGATAGTTTGAAATATAGTTCATGATGAATATTAGACTTTAGGGCTAGGTTGAACCACTCATTGTTTTTCTCGCTTGGCAGTTTGCATACTATCTAGTATAATAGCTAAACTTTGGGTAGAGGGCCTCCAGGTCAGTTCCTCCTCCATTGCTCTAAGTCCTGTATCTGAAGTACATCCTGTCTTTAGCAGTAGGGTCTTATCTACTGTTGGGGGCCCCTGCTGTGAAGTAGAAGTCCCTTCACGTCCGGACAGCTCACACAGCTCGGATTCGTGTGCTGAGACTCCTTTCAGCAGAGTTCTCCTTTTGAAGTGCCCGCCACAATTGCTTTAACATAAACATCGCCTTTGGCTCTGAAGGGTACCATGCCTTCCTGTGTGATTTTTCCGGGTAGTCAGCAGTCTGGCTGCATGGCAGAAACCCACTTCCATATGTAAATAGAATGTCTCACAAAGTATCTAAAAGCTTTTACCACTACCCCCATGGTATAAATATCCTAGTCTTCTCTTAATAGTTGGAGATTGGGTCCCGGAGATAGGGTCCCGGAGATTGGGTCCCAGAGAGCTGGATCATCAGGAGCTGGAGCAGAGACACTTAATAAAGCTGTAACACAGACTAAGCCGAGTCGAGTCTTGTGTCTTACTACTGGCGACCCAGCCTCTCCAGGGGGCGCACTCCTCCATTACTGACTTGCGGACATCCTAGCTTTCGCCGTCCTCGTACTCTTCCCATGGGGTCCAATGGCCAGTGGACCTCGCTTCCTGAGGAAAGTACACGGGTGAATTAAGGGCGTGATTCGGCTGGACAACGCTCCAGCAGTGGAGACTTTCAGCACCGGAGCAGCGGACAGAGACGCGGGACCTGAAGTGGCGGAGAAGCCTGCGGACCCGCCATGCCATTCTGGGAGTGCGCCCAGCGGCGCGCTCACCTATAATCTACTAGTTCTGGATAACCAAGAGGTTTGACAATATCCTGTGTCTTTTGGGAGTCTCCTGGACCTCTCTCACCAACTACTCAGAGAGAGATCTCTTCTGTCTGGCACTGTGTTCGTGGCCAAGCAGTTCCCAGGTATACATATGAACTATTGTTCAGATGCTGTATATGTAATTCACAAGGTGTTTGGGGGGCATCACATTGCCCTCTGCATTTCCTAGTCCCCCAAGATTCATTCATCTCTACACTTTTTCCTCCCATCTGGCTTCCCTCATCCCTCCCCAGTCCCAGCAACCCCATTATCGCCACCTTCCCCCCAATAACACAAGCCTCCCACTATCCCCCATCTCCTGACTTCTCACACCTCACACACCATGGTCCCTTGCATTTCTCTTCTTTCTCTCCATCCTGCTAAAAACTCCTAATTTCTCCATGTCCCCACTGGTAATATCGATTGCTTACTGTCTCACTCTTTCAGGTTCTTTTGTTCCTTTCCTTGACATTATTCTTTTCATTTTCCTGGATCCTTGTATTACATCAGAATATATATATATACTCACATATAAGGGATTGGTGCTACAATCTGCATTTGTGTTACTTCACTTAATATAACACTCTCCCTTCCATTTACCTGAAAATTTTATAATTTCAACTTTCCTTGCTGCTGAGTAGAACTCTGTAGTGTAAATGTACTATATTTTCATTATCCTTTCATCAGTTGAGGACACTTAAGTAGGTTGTTTCCATTTCTTCAAAACTCCTTTCCTACACCTATATCTTTAAGTGTACTTTCTGTTTTCTTCTAGCAGTTTCTGAGTTCCAGGTTTTATATTAAGGTTTTTGATCCATTTGGAGTTGACTTTTGTGCAGGGTGAAAAAAATGGGTTCAATATCATTCTTATGCAGGTAAAGAGACAGTTTTGCCAGCACTATTTGTTGAAGATGCTGTATTTCCTCCATTGTGTGTTCCTGGCATTTTTATCAAATATCGGTTGGCTTAAATTGCATGGTCTCAGGTTTGGGTCTTTTATTGTGATCCATTGATCTACATGTCTATTTTTGTGCCAGTATTCTGAGGTTTTTATGACTGTAACTCTGTAAAATCATCTGAGATTTGGTATGGTGATTCCTCCAGTGTTGGTCTTTTTACCCAAGATGGTTTGGGCTATCTGGTCGTTTGTGATTCCATATGAATTTTACAATGATTTTTTCAAGCTCTGTGAAGAATGTTGTGGGTATTTTGATTGGGATTTCATTGAATCTGTAAATTTCTTTTGGTAAGATGGTCATTTTCACAATATTGATTTTCCCAATCCATGAGCATGGATCCATGTGACCTTCCATTTCCTAGTGTCTTTCTCTGTCTCTTTCTTTAGAAATTTGAAATTTTTATTGTAGAGACCTTTCATATCATTGTTTAGGTTTATTCCTAGTTATTTTATTGTTGTTTTACTGAGATTGTGAAATTTTGTACAACATTTTCCACTCAAATTCAGACACACTCTCCCATCCATGCATCCCCCATTCCCCCAACAAACCCTATACACTCTGGCATACATGCTGAGTGTAGTCTTTCATTCCCTTGTTTACAGCAAATATGACTGGGGTAAGATGGAGTCTTAAAGTGTTTTTTATCTGCATTTCTTTAATCACTAAGGATGTTCATCACGTTTTAAGGTGCTTCTTAACCATTTTTATTTCTTCGTTTGAGAACTCTCTGTATAGGTCTTTCACCTATCTCTTTATTGGATCATTTGTTTTTTCTTTCTTTTTTGAGTTATTTGTATATTCTGTATATTAATCCTCTGTCAGATGTGTAGCTAGTGAAGATTTTCTTCCTTTCAGTGGGTTTCCTCTTCCCTTCCATAGTTGTTTCTTTTGCTCTACAGTAAAGTGACAGGATAAAAAATTAACTAACAAAAATCAGCAGCCTTTCTTTTTACCAGTAACAAGCAATCAGAAAAAGCATGGGAGGAAACCCTCCCACTCTCAATAACCTTAAAAAAATAAAATATTTAGGAATAAGCCTAAACAAAGACATTAAAGATCTCTATAATGAAATTTTCAAAACTCTAAAGAAAAAGAGAGCAGAAGACACTAGGAGATGGAAAGAACTACCATGCTCATGCATTAGTAGAATCAATATTGTGAAAATTACTATCTTACCAAAAGCACTTTACAGATTCAATGTAATCAGAATTAAAATACCTGATATTCTTCACAGAGCTTAACAAAATCATCTTAAAATTCATACAGAATCACAAAAGACTTTGGATAGCCAATATTTTAATGTTTTGAAGCTATTGTGAATGGGAGGGTTTCCTTGAGTGCTTTTTCTGATTACATGCTATTGGTATATAGAAAGGCTACTGTTTGTAAGTTGATTTTGTAATCTGCCACTTTACTGAAAGTATTAATCATTTCTTAAAGTTTTCTAGTGACAATTTTGGGATCTCTTATGTATAATATCATAGCCTCTGCAAATAGAGATAATTTGACTTCTTTGTTTCCATTCATACACCTTTAATTTCCTTCTCTTGTCTTACTGCTCTTGCAAGAGTTTCAAGCATTATATTGAAAAGGGGTGGAGACAGTGGACAGCCCTGTCTTGTTCCTGTTTTAAATGGGAATGCTTCCAGTATTTCTCCATTTAGACTGATCTTGGCTATGGTTTTTTTGTATATAGCTTTAACGATATTGAGCTATGTTCCCTTGAGACCAATTCTTTCTAGGACTTTTAACATGAATGTCAGTTGAATTTTGATAAAGGCATTTTATTCATCTATTGAGATGATCATGGCTTTTTGTCTTTATGTCCATTTATATGTTTTATTGCATTAATTGATTTACATATATCCAACCATCTCTGCATCTCTGGACTAAAGCCAACTTGATTGTGGTTGTGGATAATATTTTCGATGTGTGTCTGTACAGAGTTTGTGAATATTTTGCAGAATATCTTTGCATCTATGTTCATTAAGGATACAGATGTATAGTTTTCCTTTTTGTTGTATCTTTACCTGGTTTGGATATTAGAGTAATGCTGGCTTCATAGAAGGAGTTTGTGAGTTCTCCCTCTGTTTCTATCTTTTTAAGTTATTTAAGAAGTATTGGTGGTAGATTTTCAAATTTCTTATAGATTTCTGCTGTGAATCCATCTGGTTCTGGTATTTTTGATTTGAGATGTTTTGTATTATAGTTTGAATTTCCTTATTTGTTATGGGTCGGTTTAAATTGTTGATCTCTTTTTGCTTTACTTTTAGTGGTATCCATGATTTTGGAAATTCATCCATTTCTTTTAGAATATTTAAAATTTATTTTTACACCCACTTCCCAGATGGCACCCTCCCATAGCCTTTCTCCCCCTACTAGAGCCCTTATACTCTGATATCCCTGCTACTGTCTACTGTGTTGTTGGCACCGCCTGCCATTCCCCACTATTTGCCCTTCAGGTGAATCTAGTCAGCCTATCTAGAGGTCTTTGTTTTAGGAGGGTCAGCTGTTCCTCACCTAGCAGCAATCAATATTGTCAATATCCCTTTAGATAAGACTGGGGTCTGCTGTTCATTTTCCCAGTTCTATGCTGGGTTACTATCTGGGAGTCCCTCTGGCCACTCTGGCCAACAACTCAAAAGAAGGTATCTCCTATCTGGCATTGTTGCTTGTTATGTAGCCTTTAGCTATGCATTTGGACTTTT
>NW_008351640.1:4701895-4724977 GCF_000622305.1 Nannospalax galili | reverse complement strand
TGGGGTCCCAGAGATTGGGTCCCAGAAAGCTGGATCAGCAGAGCGCTGGACAGCAAGGAGCAGAGATACAATAAAGCAGTAAACACAGACTAAGCCGTGCCTTGAGTCCTGTGTCTTACTACCGGCGACCTGATCTCACCGGAGAGCAGCACTCTCCGTTACCGACCCACGGATATCCTAGCTTTCGCCGCCTCCGTGCTTCTTCCCTGTGGAGTTCACTGGCCAGAACTCCGCAATCCTGAGGAAGGGCACAAGGGTGTAATAGAGGCGGGATCTCGACTAGATAATACTCTAGTAGCAGAAGAAGCTCTCCGCTCCAGAGAAGTGTGTAGCTATCAGCTACAGCCAGCATCAGAGAAGTCTGCGCACTTGCAGTCTCCAGAGAGGCGCAGCCGGCCAGGCCCGCCAGTAGCTAGCCAGCGGGACCAGAACCATGGCTGGAGAGTGCACGCACACCTGACCCTGGGCCACATCCAGAGTGAGTGCGCCTGGGAGCCCAGGCACGCTCCGCACATCGCTTGTGGCCAGACTCATGCCATGAATAGCCAGGTGTGGCGGAGACCCCAGGGTGCCCGCACACACCACGACGGGGGTCAAGCGACACGCACCATATTCCCTTTACAATATTCTGGTTTTTGTTTTGTTTTGTTTTATTTTTGTTTTCCTTTGGTGTTTGTTGTGATGGTTCCCCTTTCATCTCTGATTTTGTTGATCAATAATTGTTCTTTCTTTCATTTGGTTTACTGGGCAATAGTTCTATCATGGTTTAACTTTACAAAGAATCACCTCATAGATTTATTGATTTTTTTATTGTTTAATTTATTGTATTTCATTAATTTCTGCTCTGATTTCTGTTATTTTTTCTCATCTACTAGGTTTGGAGTTTATTTGTTCATACATTTACAGTCTTAAGTTGTACTGTTAAGTTGTTTTCTGTGGTCTTTTGGATTTTTAATGTAGGAACTAAGAGCTGTAAACTTCCCTCTTAGGACTGCTTTTAAGGTGTCCCAAAGATTTCATGGTGGTGTTTTCTCATTTTCATTTAGTGCCAGGAATACTTTTATTTCTTTTTTATTTTCTTCTTTGACCAATTCTTCATTCAGGTATGTGTTGTTTAATCTCAATGAGTTTATGTAGTCACTAGAGCTTCTTTGGCACTGAATTAATGGAATTATTTTAATTTTTTTTTATTTGTTAAGATTTGTTTTGTGTCCCAGAATGTGATCAATTTCAGAAAAACTTTCAAGGGCTGCTGAGTAGAAAGCATTTTCCTTGATGCTTGTGTGGAATATTCTGTAAATGTCTGTTAGGTTCATTTCCTGTAAGATGTCATTAATTCAAATGTCTTTTTGTTGATACTTTGTCCAGTTCACCAGTTTTTTGAAGATAGTGGGGTATTTAAGTCACCTGTTATAATTGAGTTGGGGTCAATCTCTGTTTCACAGTCCTGGAGTGTTGTTTTATGAAATTGTTTGCTCCAGAGTTTTGTGCATATATGTTTATGATTGTAACATCTTCTTGGTCAATTGTTCCTTTGATTAGACTGAAGCCACACTATCACTTTTTATTAGTTTTAATATAAAGTATCCTTCTCAGATATTAGAATTACAATTCTAATAGCTACTTGCTTCTTAGTGTCCTTTCCGTGGAATATATTTTTTTCCATCTTTTCACTGTAAGTTAGTATCTATCTTTGAAGGTGAGAAGAGTTTCTTGAAGACAAGAAAGTGATGGGTTTTCTTTCTTGATCCATTTCACTAGCCTGTGTTTTTTGGCAGGGGAGTTGAGGCCGTTGATATTTAGTATTATTATTGAATAATGTATATTGGGTACTGTCATTTTAATTTCTTTGCATGTTTGGTCCTATTTTGTATTTCCTTTATTAGACCTTTCTTTGTTTTCTTTCTGTAGCCTCTTGGATATACTCATTCCTTTCTTTGTGCTTCATATTACTTTGAGTACTCTCTGTAGTGTTGTTTTGGTGGATGTGAATTCTTTCAGCTTATTGCTGCCATGAAAAAATTTCCACTCCCCTTTATCCATGATAGATCATTTTTCTGGATAAAGTATTTGGGGTTGGTATCGATGGTCATTTAAAACTGGAAATACTTTGGTCCAGGCTCTTCTGGCTTTTATAGTTTGCATTGAAAAGTCAGCTGTGATCCTAATGGGTTTTCCTTTATATGCGACTTGTTGTTTCTCTTTTGCAGCTTTCAGAATTTTCTCGGTCAATTGTTCCTTTGATTAGACTGAAGCCACACTATCACTTTTTATTAGCTTTAATATAAAGTATCCTTCTCAAATATTAGAATTACAATTCTATTAGCTACTGCTTGCTTCTTAGAGCTGTTTGCTTGAAATATTTGTTTCCATCCTTTCACCATAAGGGCGTGTCTATCCTTGAAGGTGAGATGAGTTTCTTGAAAATAACAAAAGTGATGGGTTTTCTTTCTTGATCCATTTCTCTAGCCTGTGTTTGGATAAAGGGGAGTTGAGGCCGTTGATATTTAGTATTATTATTGAATAATGTATATTGGGTACTGTCATTTTAATTTCTTTGCATGTTTGGTCCTATTTTGTATTTCCTTTATTAGACCTTTCTTTGTTTTCTTTCTGTAGCCTCTTGGATATACTCATTCCTTTCTTTGTGCTTCATATTACTTTGAGTACTCTCTGTAGTGTTGTTTTGGTGGATGTGAATTCTTTCAGCTTATTGCTGCCATGAAAAAATTTCCACTCCCCTTTATCCATGATAGATCATTTTTCTGGATAAAGTATTTGGGGTTGGTATCGATGGTCATTTAAAACTGGAAATACTTTGGTCCAGGCTCTTCTGGCTTTTATAGTTTGCATTGAAAAGTCAACTGTAATTCTGATGGGTTTTCCTATATATGTAACTTGTTGTTTTGCTCTGGCAGCTTTCAGTACCCTTCTTCAATCTGTACATTTAATATTTTTACTATGATATGTCATGGGGAGTTTCTGTTTTGGTCATGTCTAATTGGTGTTCTATGTGCTTCTTGAATCTCTAAGTTTTTATTTGCTTAATTTAAGGAAGTTTTCTTCTATAATCCTGTTGAAGATATATTCAATGCCATTGACCTGAGATTCTTCTCCTTCCCGTATGTCTATAATTTGTAGATTTGCTCTTTTCATGTTGCCCCACATTTTCTGAATACTCATTTTTTTCTTGAACTTTACATACTCTTTGCTTATGAAGTAGAGCTCTTCAGTTTTGTCACCCTGTCTGCATAGTCTGGTTTTCCATTTCATTCATTCTGCTTATGAGGCTTTCTTCTGTTGTTTCTAATTGGTTTATTGAGTTTTCCAATGCCACCATGTTCATTTCCATTTGGATTTTTTTCACTGTTTCAATGTCTTTTTTTAATTCACCTTTCACGTCATGAATTTTTTTGATATTTAATTTGATATTTGTATGTTCTTGAGCTTCCATCACAAGTTTACACCTTTCTTCTTTGAGCTGTTTGTGTTTTAAGTCTTTTGATCATGTTTATGGTTGTTATTTTAAATTCTGCATCTTGGGGTTCCTCAAGGTTGTTCCCACTGCAGTGCTGTTCTGTAGGACTAGTGGGTTTTATTGGGGACATATTCTCTTGGTTTTTCATATTATTTGTGTTTATGTATTGCCATTTGGGCACATGGATGATCTTTGTGGGTTACGTGTCCTGTGGTAATCTCTACTCTGCTTTTGTTTAATTTAATTTTGGTTTCGTTCATATTGTTTATCAAGCTTAGTTGCTTTTTTTTTTTCAAAATAAATTGGGGCATTACTAGGGTTCTTGCAGGGCAGTAGATTTGTCTGGGCAGATGGTACAACAGAGTAGTAGCTGGTCAGGTTAGTAGGAGGGCTGGTATGTGTCAGACAGATCAATAGCCAATTGAGTTTAACTCTTCTGGGTTAGGAAGCTAGTCCAGGGATCTGAGGTGGAGAAATTAGAGCCCACTTGGGTCCAAGGCTGGCAGGGGATAGGGTGGGGATGGGTGAGGGGAATGGGATAGAAATGCTATGGGAAGGATTTGACTTATCAGGGTCACGCCTGGGCAGGTCTGTCAGACTGATACACACCAGGGAATATGGCAGTGGTGGGATGCCTGAGTAGGGACTTAGCAATCTATAGTATGGTCTTTAGCTAGTCTGGGTTAGGAAGGTAGTCCAGAGATCTGAGGCAGAAGAATTGGAGCCCACCTGGGCCCAAGGGTGTCAAGGGACAGGGTGAGAGTGGGCAAGAGGAATCTTTTCATACCTTTTTACAACACACACATACACACACACACACACACACACACACACACCATACATGCACACACATATTTTTAGGAAGCTTCTATAGTAAGTATCCATCCATATGGATTTGTCAAAAATCCTTTAATCCCCTACACTTAGTCCTCTACTCTGCCCTCCCATTCCCTGTGAACAGAATTTGCAACCTTGATTTTACTCTTTTTCATTCTGTCTTTAGTAACTCTTTCCTTCCCACCTTTATGTTTGTCTTTGTAATAGGGCGCCTTCTTGACCATAACTATGACATGTTAAAGTTTAGGCTGACTCTAGTCTCTGCAATTACCAGGCAGTTGGCTCAAGGTATGGAAACACACGTCAGCTGGACCCCAGTTGTGTTGGAAACTGGTCAACGTGTCCTGGAGAGTACCTGCTAACTGCATATTCATGGCTTCTGTAGGTTATGCTTGGCCTGCTTTTGAAAAATGGTATTTTTTTACTTGATAGAATAGAAATTGTTAAGGGGTCTTCGCACCCGTAAGCTTGGGAACTTAATCTTTTCACTCCTGGTTATATTTTCTCTGTATAAAAGCTTACCCTAGAGATGGCTCGAAGCTACACACTTGGGTTCTGACATGCATCCTGGACAGCAACAACTTTCATTCAGTAAAACTTTGTCTGAGTGGTCTTCTCTGGTGAAGCACCTCCCAACATCTTCTTTGTGCTCCCCTCTACTATCAACTTTCTTCAAGTTGTCTTTTTTTCTCTCTTCCTTTCACCCTTACTACTTCATTTTCTGTTTCCCCTTTTGGCTGTGCCATTTTCACATTTTACAAATTGCTTCCCCGTTGAAGTTTCAGTCTCCAACTTCCCTTTTCCTTACCTCTCTCCATCTCTCCATCCCTCCCTTTTCTGTTTCCATTATCCTTACACATAACTTTCTTTACCCCTCCCTTCTTCTTGTTGACCTTTTTGCTTCTACTTTTTCCTTCTTCGCTCTCTTGACATTCATATATTGTCTCTTTCCTTTTCATTGTCTTGCTTCCCCCAAAGTGGATGGTGAACACAATCACCCACTCAGAGTTGCTGTGATGAAACAAGTGGGAAAGAGTCGAAAGAGAGAAATGATCCATTGATGAGTATGATTTGATGACTGAGTAACAATGAAATTCAGTTGAATTCTTCGTACATGGGTCATCTTTCCAGTCACATCAATTCTTTGATCCATGTGAATTACTGAGGTTAGAGGACAAGCAGTCTCCCGTGTCCAGAGAATAGACTCAGACAGGGGTGGGGAAGCCATCAACAAAGGAGCTTTGCCTCCACTGACTTATATTTGCCAAGGTTACAAGAATGGATGCTATCAACACTTGATAGATTCCTTTCTTTTCATCACTCATTTTTCTTTCCGTTCTTCTTTCATTACCCACACATTTGTCAGGTATTGGGTGAAGTACTGGATCAAGTAATAGATATTATCAGAGTCTTTCTAAAAATGCCATATACTCTAGCCTTATTCTATTAAGAAAGGAAAATATTAACCAAATATCAAATATACAACTGAAAATTGGAAGTGTAAATGCACCAGGACAAAAAAGACACATAAGGACATCATAGCTGATAATATGGCCCTCAGTACCCATGGTAGGCATGCCTTTTGAGGTAAAAGATGAAGACAAATGACCAAGGAGAAAACACGGGTGAACAGCCATCTAGACTCAGAGAACCATTAATAGAATAAACATGGATAACCAAATAGTAAAATGTTTTTGAAAGTACATTTTGACTGGAAAAGTTTGTCTTAAACATCCATCCATCTTTTGACCTTAAAGCAAAATACAGTCTTGCCATTTTGATATCTTAAAAATATTCTGGTGTATAATAAGCCATTCCACTCATATTCCCCACAAGTATAATAGAGAGGGAGGAGGTATATTTGATGAGCTAATGGATCATTTTTTACATTTATTCTCAAATTTATATACTTACATATATCAAAGTAATTTACATTAGCTTCACTAATAATTTCAATAGCGAACTACAATTAATTTTAAGGGTCACTATACGTAAACGTTCAAGCAGTAGAACTGGGAGTAATTTTATTATTATGTGTAATGATTGTATTCTCAAGTTTTGAAGGAGTTTGGGAAGGGAGTGTCAGGAATAAACTTTTTCTTTCTGGCTGAAAGACTTTGAGACACTTCACTTAAATTTCAGTGACTGATACAACCTTACCAATATTGGCTAAGTCACAGAGATGTTGTTGGAAGCTAATAGAATCATGTAGCATTTAACCCAGATCCAGCAATTAACAATCTCTACATGGAACTGAGAAGTGTTATTATAATATCAGTATCATTGGTGTTGCCTACCATTGTTATTGAAATTTTTATTATTGAGATTAACTTGAGTGATATCTGTGGGAGGGGCATCAACAAACATATAAGCAGGAAATCCAGCTCAGCTTCTTCCTATCAAGTTGATATCCTCATGTGCTTCCAACCCAGTGTCTAATGGGCTTGGACACACATTGCCTTAAGACCCAACTGTGCTGAAGCCCCACAAAGCCTGTGCTGAGCAGACAGCAGAATGAATTGCCTCTAGCACAGCATGCACTAATAGAGAGCACTGGTAGGCTGAGGGGAAGCAGGGAGCAGAGGGAGAATATATTAATGATGAACCCCCTGCAAGAAGGGGAGAGATCAGGAAAAGATTAGCGGAACTGCTGATCTTGCACAGGGAGGCCAGCTGTGAGAGGTTAATGGAACATTAGGAGAAGAGAGAAAACCAAAGACAGCCAGCTGCTACCTGGGATGGTAGCTTTGAGTCATCAGATTCCAAACTACTATGTTCAATGGACACCCACAGTGGGAGGCAGAGTTATGATGCCCATTCCTGCAGGGTTTGCTGAAAGTGCAGCTTCCACTCACACGAGGGTGCTAGCCTTCAAGAGACAATGCGTTAATTCATCAGTACCTTGCCACTTTCCCTTGCTCTGCTCTCTGAGTGCCAACCATCTCATCAGATGGAAAACAGTCCAGATATTAAAGCAAAGGTTAGTTATCAGGTGGACTACTTAGTCTAGGCATAACCCCATGACCAATGTCTCCAATATGAACCCAGGTAGAAACTGAAGAACATTCTCTGGTATCTGAAATTGATTTATCATAGGATTTCAATGTTTTTAAGAAATGTTTCTCCAAGGTTTTCCTTTTCCCTTTCAACTGACACCAGACTCTAACCCAGGCTTGAAAACTCTATTAGTCAGATTAAGTTGATCTTTGCTACTGAAACCAGTCAGCATGCACTTCTCCTGCCCCATGAGATGCCAAACATCGTTTGTGAAAAAGCATAATTCCTTTTGGATATAATTCATGAAGACCATATGTACCTGTATATCCTCTCATAATGACCAATATGGGATGAAATATAGGTTATGCCCAATTGTTGTTGTCTGGAAACTAAATTGAAGTAGACAGACAAAATATTTCAAATTTGTGCGATTTGATTTTAACTCAGTATAGACCAAATGAAGCCGCCATTATGTTTTGCATGTCAATCTCTTTAGCTCCTTCTTTTTGTGTTGAGTTTAAAGCCCTGTCTTCTTGACTCTCAGGGAATTGTGAGTTGCTAATACCATTTCAAAGACATTTTGTCCGCAGTCAACAAATGCTAAAATAATGAATATTCCTAAAGATGCTTTAGTTATTCCATTTCATTTTCTCTCTTCTAAGAAACTCTAATTCATAAAAGTGATAAATAGTTTGAGACAAATTTGAATACATTGCTACTCCTTTTTAAAATAATATCCTGTTTTATTATGTGATTATCAGAGAAAATATTAAAGTTTATAATTAATTATCATCAAACCACAATAGAATGTTTTCAAAGAGAACTACAGTACCTTTACATATTTCTATACACACTCTTTCACAATGTGATTGTGAATCACTTTCCACCAAGAGAAGGGATTTTTTCTACAACATTTACATCTGATCTTAGCTGATTTTGGTCAATGTGATATAACAAAGATTCATAATCAGAGGTTTGAAAGATATTTGTACATTGGAGCTTATACTGTTCTGTTTATAGTGAGAAGTGGTGATTACTGTTGCACAACTGTTATAAATTTTATCATGTAAACAACTTGATGCAGAAAATTTATTTTGCCTCCTTGTTTCAGGGCCTTGACTCATTTTTCCTGGGCCCATGACAAGGCATCACATCAGAGTGACAAGAACATCTGCAGAGTCTATTCAGCTTCCGGTAGACAGAAAGTCTAACCTCCTGCTTTTCACCTTATCCCAGTAATTGGCATCATACTTCAACAGTCCACCAAGGGATCAATTCCCTGATAAGATTAGAGACCAAGGATCTAACCACTTCCCAAAAGCCCAACAGCTAGAAACCAAAATGCCAGTATATTAGACACTGGCGGCTAATTCATATCTAAACTATAACATGGAAACAAAAAGACAACAATGAAAATGAGCCTGCTTTTGCTGGTAAGAATAGAGAATAGTAATTACCAGCTGCTGTTTGAGAAAAACAAGTAGGTACATGGACATTTTAGTCTGTGCGGTCGCAAGTAAGAAAAAAAGCTGCAGCCTCAAAATAATCTCACTTCGTAGTGGTTTCTGATACAGGCAGATGAACCATTTAGAATTCTCACAAACAGGTAACCCAGAAAATCATAATTCAGAATAATATATATATTGGTTTCCCCTTTTGTCTTTGAGTTACTTTTCACTGTGCAACAATGAAATATGTAGAAGTTAGCACAAATGTCTGCATGGAATGGAAAAGGAAACTTAAAATAAATTGTCCTCGAAATGAGGTGAGAAACAAGAAATACCAGCCACGTTTCAAACTGTGTTTGGAGATAGTGAAAATGGAAATCCATTATGTATCATGAGGAATCATGAGAGAATATTATTTATGGCAGTCTTTGGTCTGGCTACAGAAGATCATTTAAAAAGATCCCATTGACTCTTCTCATTTTTCATATCCATCATGCTCTTTAAAACAAGCGTTGGAACCTAAATTCTTTCACTTTGAGTTTTCCAGCTCTGTTTTCTAAAGTATAGGAAGTGAGGGAGGCTAATTAAAGAGGCTATTCTTCCATTTTCAAGCAGATCTTAAAGAAATTATGAGGCACTAATACTCAATGAGTTCAAAAGTTAAGCTCTTGGCTGGGCATGGTAGCGCACGCCTTTAATCCCAGCACCTGGGAGGCAGAGGCAGTCAAATCTTTGTGAGTTCAAGGCCAGCCTGGTCTACATAGTAACTTCCAGGACAGCTGAGGCTACAGGGAGACCCTGTCTCAAAAAAGACCAAAAAAAAGTTAAACTGTTTACAAATCTACACTTTCTAAATATTGAGTCTAAAAAATTGACATGGAGATTAAAGACCTAATCAAGGTAGGGGTCTGTAAAATCCTTTCAAGATAAAAACAGGTTGTTCAGGGTTTTCTGACTTTGTTTCTCAGAGCCTTTCCTTCTTGGGTTCAGTGGAATATCAAGCAGTGGACGAAGAATAGGAAAGAAGACAAACTCCATGAACTAAGGTCAAGTTCTGTGTTCTTCTCCAAAGTCCTGTGTTTTTACAGAATTTTCATTTGGTTTTTATGTAAAAGTTTGATTAATCAATGTGTTTCAAGGAAAATAGAAATAAAAGAAGCACTTTGGTAGATCTCTACCATGCACCCTAATGAAGATTTGAACTCAGGACTTTGAATTGCCAAGGTCACACTTTGCCTTTTCAGTCACACTGCTTGAATTACTGGGTGTGGGGTATATGTGTGTGGAGGGGCAGGAGGAATTCTCAGATTATGAAGATTGTTTGTGCTAAGTATATGAGGCTTATTCATTATGTTTATGTTTCTCAACCAGAAATTGGGACTCTATTCTGATAATTGATATAAAAGCAACACTGAATATTTAAAATATAGAATGCTACAGTAGATTGTGTTTAAACAGTTTTTACTCTACTTGATCATTAGGAAATGCAAAGACTGTTCAATATGGGCAAGACTGTCCAGAAGCAATTTCAGAATTCCAAAATCTACTTATGAAATATTTAATGAATTCATTTGTTGAAAATAAGACAATGTGGTGACAGTTATAATAGAAGAGAAACAGACCTCCAAATTTGTTTCTTGGTGTCTAAGAACTCACAGTTCAAAAGGAGTTAGGTAGAATAAGTTCAAGTTCACAGCTCAGTAAACAATGTAATATTTCTAAGGAAATTAATAGAAAGTTCACCCTCTAAGGTAGCAGAACCCATCTATCTGAACCATAATACCTCTTAACTACTCTGTGTCCTAATTTTAAAAATATTGTAAAATAGAGCTATATAAATACCATTTTAAACACATTTAAGCCTTTCTTTTCTCTCAGATCTATAGGAATAAATACCAGTGCAAACATATATGTGAAGTGTGAAATGATTGTCATTGTCCTATTTTAGGTATGAGAGAGGACACAGGCAAGTCTCTTCCAGGCATCTGACTCATGACTCAGTCATAATTTTACTATATCAGTTATCTTATTCTATTCTGAAATGTCCCAGAACCACATCCTAAGAAGCTAAATATGGGAAGAGCCTAGAGGAGCTCACGCAAAAATGATGTTCATGCAAATTATTTTTGCTTTTGTTTATCCTTCCAGAACTGTATCCACAAATAAGCTTTAAATGTAGAGGTCTGTATAGATAGTGGGTGGTACTGAATTTTTCAAAGTGAATAATCTTATTATTGACATAGTTGGGAAGTTTACTGGAAAGTTAGCTACATGGACTATTTTGTCTTCTATGAATCCATTCTGGAATCTGAGTTTTCTGTATAGAAGATTTGACTTTAAGGTCAAGAGCGTGAGACACCAGAAGTAGTCATAAAATGCTATCCACAAAAGAGCTCAGCCACCTTCACAAGTGTAGATTTAAACACTATCTTATTTTTTTGTTGTTGGTTGCTAAAAAATTATGGTTGTCCTCGCCATACTACATAGTCCCTGAAGTTCTGAAGGGAACGAATAGCCATCTATCCGGATATGTATGTCTTCATTAGAATTACGTGACAGATATTCACTTCTCCACTTCTGTGTCATAGAAATGGTCTCCTCTCACTTATATTCATAAAATTGGCTACAAGTTTTGTCGTAGGGAATAATTTGTCTTGACTCATTCTCTCATAAAACAATTGGTGTTAAAAATACAGCAGCAAATGCGGTGGGTGAAAATAATGCTTTACGAACTCTACTAAGTCTATTAAAGTTTCAAGAAATATAAACTATGACTATTAGAATCCCTACATTCTGGGTTGAAAATCTGTTTAGAAAGCTTAAATAATTGAATCAAAATCACACATCCAGAAAGGAATTTAAATCTAGTCTGCCTGCAATATTGTTGATTGATGTGCTCCTTAAGCAAGTCATTTTTAATTTATCATGTCTCCATCCTCAAGAGAAAAACAAAGAAAAATATGTTTTATTATCTCTCATTTATGATGATAGCAAATGCAGCTAGGGTTCACATTTACTGAGAAATCTCCATTTGAAAGAAAGCACTGTCATCTATGGCTTTACATTACAATTTAGGAAAATCATTATATGAAATAAAGCACTAAAGGTAAATCTGTGCTACAATATGTGAATTTATTAAATAAATGTATAAAATGGATCTTAAATTATGAGCCTGCAGTCAAATGCCTTCTGCCACAAACAAGCTTGCCCCATCAGTGCAGATGCCCAGATGTGTCTGACACCGCCCTTCTGTCCTGGCTAGCAAGGGGTTCTTCATCTTGTTGTCTTATGATGTGTGCATCAAGTCCCTGGGGTTCCAAAAATGTCTAATGACTACTGTAAGATATATTTTGAGCATTACAAAATATTTTCTTTCTTACCACATTCCTCTCCACATTCACTTATTTCTTCGCACTCTAGTTAGTTAGATTAATTAGATTCTAAAGAAGTAAATTTAGGACTAATTATTTTTTAAACTCTTTCCATGTAATCACTCATTCGGTTATCACAAAACATAGCAGGCATTTATTGTTGTTCTTGTTGTTGTTTCTGTTATACTTTTAGAGATGATAAAACCTGTAAAGGAAGGTTAAGTTTATACAAAGGAAAAGATTTTGGACAATGATTTACTTGGATGCTGGTAGTTTGAACACTGCTTCCACAATCTCACCTGCTCTGTAAAACTGCTTCAATGACCAGAAATATGCTCATCTATGTTAAAACATAATCAATACTGTCCATTAAGAAGCTTGCAAAAGGTGAGTACTGTCCTAGGGATATAGAAATGGCAGTAGGAAACATTTAGTTTTAGAATTTTGTTTGTTCACCTAGAAAAAATGATTTGGGAATCTATATTGTACTTTATCCCTGTGGGATGTTTTGTTTTACACTAAAATTAATGTGTTGGTAACATTTTTCTGTTGTGAAATATGATTCTTAATGAAGTCTGGCTCTAATCAGTCACTTATCAGCCTGATGCAAAACACAGTCCCCCTATGCTCAGGTTCATGTCTAGATCTTGACTTTGATTCTATGCAGTTGCAATGATTGCAGGGCAAACTGATCCTTGATACATAAATTATATTTATTATATAAATAACTTCTCATATTTTATATATTTTATTATAATAATGATTTACTTCTCTAAGTTAAAAATCATTTTAAGTAAATGTTTATATATGTATATATGACATGTTTTTTCATGTGCAATCAATTATTTTTTCAGGAGACCATTGAAATCAGTATGAATATAACATCAGCAAATGTATTGTACCTGGGTTGTTCTAGGCAAAAAGGCTGGGCCACATTCTGAAGTCATATAATCATAGTTATTTATTAATTGACTAATTAAATTATATAATGTGATTTTGCAAAACAATAAGTGTATTCATTGTCTACCTCTTAAGACATGAAACAAAATAAATTCTCCCCTTATCATTTAAGAAGAGAGCTTGAATCAAGAAACATGGGTTATCCATGTGGAGATAACTGAAATGTGAGCACTAGTTGCCTGTAATTGTGCAGTGCTGGATTCATGGGCATCACTGACTTGTCTGTCCATCAACACCTAGAAGCATGGAGAGACAGGTCAAGAATGGCAACATACTGAGAAACAAACACACTTCAGGGAAAAAGCGACTACCCATATCATCAACATAGCTATTCTTGTTTCTTGATTTTTACTTTAAAAATTTAAAAATTATTCAAAGGCAGGAAGCAAAGAATTATCCATGTAGTTCTTTTACTTCTGTTTTTCTAAACCTGTTTTTATTTGTTTATGGCAACATGAATTACCAGCAGGCTGGTATCATCATGCTGAATACTATATGATTACTCCAAATTCAAAAAGAAACAGAAAATATACCCTAGGAATTAATGTCTTGATTAAAATTTTCCATTATTTCCAAGATAAAAAATGAGAATTTGACAAGATGGAGAAAAAAATGGTGTAACAAACATGTATGTGAAAGGAAAATAAATATTTGAGGCATAAAGGAAAGATAAGTTCACCCAGTCCCAATTTCTCCATTAAGGCAGCTAATTTTTCCATGTAGAAAAAATATTTGAATATTTTTTTACTTTATCCTTAATGTAATCAGTACAATTAAGTGCAAACAATTTTAAAGTTCAATAAATTAAATGCTTATTTTTTTGTGATGATGTGACATTCTTTTAACTCCACAGACTACAGATTCTCAGAGCCCTGAACACACCACCAGCACTGTGTTGTTAGGAATGGTGTGGAAATTTCTGAAGTTTCTCACTGTTAAGGATCTCAGTTTCAATATTTTGTCTGTTTAAGGAAGACTTTCATATTCTAGAAATAGCAGGCATGTTAATATATGTCTATGAGGAGCTGGAAGACCTAAGTATATGCAATGTGTGCAAGTTATATAACATATGTACACACATGTCTACATAGGCATTCAAATATATATAAAATCATTACAGATGCTACTTGACGTGTATGAGGATTCAATTTCTCTTATTTTTATAAGTTGAGACTTTGGGATTTCATGAACATAATGATTATGCATAGACCACAAGAGTTTCCCAACGATTCATCTCTCTTTAGCAGCACACAGTCTTAAATCCAATCCCTCTGCCCCTTCTAGTGTCAATTCAGTTGCAGAAGCTTGGAACTCACCCTTTCTATGTGGTGCTGTTTTATAACATTATTGCACCACTAGATCACTGGCTGTAGATATGATGGAATACATTCACAAAGGAATCTCCCTCTCCCTCCCCCCTCCCCCCCCCCCCCCCCCCCCCCTCCCCCCCCCCCCACCTCCAAATCTATCAATCTCCCTCTCCCTCCCCCTCCCCCTCCCCCTCCCCTCTCCTTCTCCCTCAACAGAATGCTAATATATCTCAGAAGACTCTCAATGGAATGAAAAGAAGCACAGCATTACTTTGTTGCATGGCATTAGGGTCAAAAGACCCAGTGTAAGAGGCCTTCTAACCTGCAGCTACAGGTTGTTACTATAAAAAGTAAATGAAAATTTCACTAAACATCTGCAGCTGACACTGAGAAGCTTTTGAAAGTCACTAAATGTGTTGCATCTTCTGAAGAAGACTGCACTTGCAGTTTGTCTCATATTTAATTCACTGCTGCACAAGAACTATTAGGATTTTAGGAGTTGTTTGGTCACGTTGTATTTCCCTGAATTCCAGACAATATACACTGTTCTTTAGGCCTTTCTTTATTTTTTTACAACTAGTAGATCACTAAATGCAAAAAATAGTGCCAATCAGCCAGTGAGTTGCCTAACAAAACTGAACCAACAGCTGGGAGATAGTGCTGTTCCCCCTGAGGCCCAAGGCACTAGCTAAGTTATACTTCCATCAGGATGATTTCAGTTTCAGGAACCATAGTGTAACTCATCCACTAAGAGAGCTCCAGGGAAATAGAAGAGGGTCCTGAAAACTTCTGCTTATATTTTTGGCTTTCATTCCCCAAATGGGAAGTAGTTTGCTTAAGGAAATTAGTGTTGAACTTGGAGAGATGGTTCATCAGTAAAGAACACTGGTTGCTCCTGTGGAGGAGCTGCGTTCAATTCCAAGCACCCACATGACAGCAATGACAGACCTAACCCCAGTTCCAGGGGAATCTGACGCCTTCTTCTGACCTTTTCAGGCACTGCACGACACAAGTGCACATGCATGCATTCAAGCAAAGCACTCATACACATAAAATAAAAGTAACAAATAGAATATTTTAAAAGGATTAGTACTGGTAGAAGAAAATATAAATTTAAAAAATGAAGCTGGAGTAGCATCAAATAAAACCCCAAGTTTCTGGCCTGAAGAGAAAGTGCTCAACTAGAAATGGGGTATAAATATCAAGACTTTCAGGAAAAACTGCCTTAAAAATCTTGAGACACCAGGCATCAAGTTCCAAGATAACACAGAATCCTGCAGTCTGGGTCTTAGAAAGAGAGAGGTTTGCTTTCTGCCAAACAGATGTATAGTTTAGCAGTATCAAAGCGTTGGTCACCTAGAAACTGTTGTATGTTTTTTTTTATTATTATTATGGACCCACAAATATGTTTTACTTTGGTGAATGTAAAGTGTTCATCAGCAAAGGGAGGGCAATGGAGTTCTTGGCATTTCACGGCTTCCTTTCTGTATTACCCACTTTGGTGCTCAGAGACTGAGGCTTACAGAGAGAAGGCAAGGCAATGGGGACGTCTGCTGTCTGTCGTCTATGACCAGTTTAAATTGCAAGAAATGTAACCATGCTGGGGGAAGACTGCACATGTAAGGCCAGCTGAGCACAGTTGCACAGTACAAACAGCCTTTGAGGTTAGACAGATTGGAATGGTAATTTTAGGTTCAGCCATAAGTAAACCATGCTTAACTTCCTCTTACATAAATTAAAATCATATTGAATATGTAATAGATGTATAGGATTAAATATAATCTATTTATGTAAATTACATAAATTATATGAAATCTAAGCATGCCTTTGCCATTTCCTTATTATTTCTGGGAATACGGCTTGAGATTATCTTTGAGAGTCATATGCGACTTGAAAAAAAAACAAAACAAAAAACCAGGGAGATGGCTCAGCAGTTAAGAGTGCTTCCTACACTGTCATGAGGACTGGAGTTCAGATCCCAGCACCCATGTTAGGCAACTCACGAAGGCCTATAACTCCAGCTCCAAGGGATCTAAAACCCTCTCTTGACCTCCACAAGGAAGGCACCTGCACACACATGTGCACATACACTCACACAGACACACAAATAAACAATAAAAGTAACACTTTAAAAAATCAGTAAAAAACCAAAAAAAAAAAAAACAGCATTTAATGTGTATTCAACACATGGAGCATGATGTTTAAGAATAGATACTCTGGGGACTGGAGAGATGGATCAGCAATTAAGAGTACTGGCTGTACTTGCAGAAGTCCCAGGTTCATAACCCAGTATCCATATGGTGGCTAACAATCATCTATAACTCCAGTTCCAGGGGATCTGACACCCTCCTGCCCTCCACAATCACTGCAGGACATGGGTACACTAATGCACATGCAGGTCATACACTCACACACATAAATTTAAAAAAAAAATCAAAAGTAGAGAAATTCTAGGGGCTGGAGAAATGTCTCAGTGGTTAAGAGCACTGGTTGCCTGGGTCCAGTTCCCAATACCCAAACAGTGGTTAAAGTCATCTGTAAATCAAGCTCCAGGGGATCCAATGTTGTCTCCTGGCCTACCTGGGCATTATATGCAGGTGTTTCAGTTATACGCAAAGAAAATAGCCATACACATAAATAAATAATAAATAAATAATTTTAAAGAAGAATATAAACTATCAAACCACAGTACCTGAGTTTAAATGTAAACTTTTCCTTTATTTTTTGTTTGCTTTTAGTATAGTTATTTTCCATTATTTTAGTTTTGGTCTTTTTTGAGACAGTATTTTGTATAAGCTAAAATGAATTGAAACTTTCTGTCTAGCATAGACTGACCTCAAAATCACAGCAATGCTCCTACATCAGCTTCACAAATATTAGTAATATCATTTTTAAATTATTGGCAATATTATGCAAGTTACTTATCTGTAAAATGAGCATATAAAAATTATCTGACATTTCCTGATCAGTTACCATATGCCACACATTTTAAACTTTATTGTGTAGGAACTCATTTATTGTAACAATAACTCTATGTAACAATAACTCAATGATGATAGTATCATTATAATTATTTTACAGATGAGGCAATTGAAACAAATGTTAAATAGCTTACACAAATTATAGAACTAAGTTTTTTTTTAATCCAGAATGTAGGGTTCTGAAACCACTTTGTGATCCATTAAATCTGTCACTGTGCTTCCACCCATCAACTCTGCAAAGTATTTTCTCATTTAATTCACCCAAAATTAAGAAAATCTAAGACTTGACTTACAGGAAAGAATAAAGTAACGAGGATTGCATAAACACCTCAGAGTCATAAAGCTCATAGATTTTATTGTCTAGTTTTAAAATCTGTAATTTTTAAATCAATGCTACACAGCCTCCGTTCCAGTAAAACTACAGACTAAGCATTTTGTAAATCTACACAAGGTCAGCGGTCTGTACAGAACACTGGAGTTCAGCAGAACATTTTTCTTCACCCATATGACTTCCAGAAGTCCCGTCGCCTTACTGTCACTGGGGACTTGCATTCATGGGTTATACCTCGATACCCTATTTTCACTGCCCTGTGACCATAGAAGGTCTATTTGTGCAGGTGGATTGGCGTGACTGACAAGTTAGTTATTGCCAGAAGCCTCCAGATTTTTTTTGTTCATGTCCCAAGACTTGCTTGGCAGTAAGAAATATAAAGTGATTGTCTGAAAAAAAGTGTATAGCTTTGTAGTTTCTCTTTAACTTACTTATGAAGTTTAAATATTTCAGTTACTGACAATCATTGTTAGGGCACTTTTATTTTCACTGCATTTCAAATTAATGTACAGATGTTTTCCAATGCTAGTACATAGAGAGAGATACACAGGACATATTAATTGTACTTTAGTACTGATTAGATGGATTTTATTTCCAGCATCTTTGTTAAGTTTATGAATGTGTGATACAGAGGAAATGGACAGTCAGTGGTCAGAATCAGTTTTTTTAACCTTTGGTATGTGTTTGTATGGAGTGTATGTTTGTGTGTGTGTGTGTGAGAGAGAGAGATAAAGAGAGACAGAGACAGAGAGAGACACAGAGAGAGATCCTGTGTGTATGCATGTGCCATAGTGCACATGTAAAAGTCTGAGAGACAGAGAGAGAGAGAGAGAGAGAGAGAGAGAGAGAGAGAGAGATCCTGTGAGTATGCATGTGCCATAGTGTATATGTAAAAGTCTGAGGAAACCTCAGATGTTAATTCTCATCTTCTACCATCCCTTGTTGTCTCCTGGATATGCACCGCGCTAGCTGGATCTTGAGCTCCCTGAGATTCTCCAGTTTCTATCATCCATCTTGTCATAGAAACAATGAAATTACACACAAATGTCATCATCTCTAGCTTTATGTGGTTCTGGGTATCCAAACTGAAGTACTAATGCTTCCATAGTAAAAGAAGTCAGACAAGGCTGGAGAGATAGCTCAGGACTAAAGAGCACTGAATGTTTTTGAAGAAGGCCAGTTTGGATTCCCAGTACAGACGTGGAAGCTGAAAACTACCTGTAACTCCTGTTCCAAGGAATGTACTGTCCTCTTCTGTCCTCTGGAGCACTGCACTCATGTACACATACAGACAAGCAGACTCCCACACATACATAATATATAAATCTTAAGAAGGAAATAAAAAGCCAGACGACTCTTTGTAAGCTTCTCATTTGTCTTACAAACTTGCTAGAATCATTTAATAAAATTTGAAATAATTTAAAAATATTATATGGGAGAATATAGCAAAAATTTCCCATAAACAATTTTTCTCCATCCTCAGATAAGGTTCTCAAGACACATCTGTATCATTCCTCTCTACTAACTTTTTATTCAGTTTCTGTACTTTTTTTTTTCTTTTTTTTTTTTTTTCAGAGCTGAGGACCGAACCCAGGGCCTTGCACTTGTTAGGCAAGCGCTCTACCACTGAGCTAAATCCCCAACCCCCAGTTTCTGTACTTTTAAATCTTTCTCATTTAGTACTTCATTTAATTTACTAGAAATCGAAGTAACTTCTGACCTTGATTCTAATGGTAGTGCTAAAAATATTATTTTTGTTTGCTTTTAAGACATCATTTTACAGCTAGCTCCTTAACATATTTAGGGTTCACAGTGTATTTGATGTAATACGGAAATCTGTTTTATCAACAGTTGTCACATTTATCTTTATTAAAGTTTTATGAGCTGTCTATGTACCTTCTTTTATAAGCTTCTTTATCTGTGGAGAAATATCAAATTTATTATTGTAGAATATATATATATATATAACATTTAAAAATAATTTATTAATTCTATTTTATGTGTATAAGTGTTTTGCCTGAATCTGTTAGTTTACCAAGCCTTGCAAAAATTGCAGATGGGGGTCAGAAGAAGGGATCGTATTCCCTGGAAATGGAGTTAGTAACATTTTTTAGCCAACATGTGGATGGTAGAAGTTAAACCCATGTCATACTGAAGAACAGCAAGTGTTCTTAACCACTGCACCATCTCTCCAGCCCCCTCTATTACACACTTAATGCAAACTAATTATTCCTTTTCAAAAGTCTTTTCAAAATACTGAATAATACATTTATCCTGTCATGTGTTCTAAAAATATAGTTCACAAATATTTAAATATTACATGAAAATTTTATTTTAGTTGAGATCATTTGGTAAGTTTATTACCAGGTGATTGAGTGGATACAAATTCACAGAGAAATAACTGAAGTGAATAGATTTGTAAAAAAGAAAGATAAACATGCTTGAATATTACATATGTGGGTGCATGTGTGTGTGTGTCTAAAAGTGTATAAAGCCTAAAAATATAGAATAGAAACCAAAAACTGGTTTTTAAAAGGTGAAGAGAAAGAACAGAGAAAGAGCAAAAAGGCACATTGAACATGAAGGAGGAAGAGGAAGAGAGACTCAGCAGAGAAGAGGTAAGGGGGCTTATGGTATTCAGGGACATGAGAAAGGGAAGAATCACTAAAGCACACTGGGAAAATAAATACAGCATTGAAATCTACTATCTTGTATGCTGTTCTATAGCAATGTCATCGGAATTTGAACATTCCCTCAGGGAAGGAGGTGGGGAGGCTCATGAAAGTGAAGAAATAAGCAAACTTCACATGTCTGGGTCCTCCAAACCTTACAAGACTCACAGAGGCCCCTGCCCAAGGTTCTAGAAGCAGCAACCAGCAGCTGGGGGAGGAGACTGCCCTGACAAGCTCCCTGGAGAAGGAAGAACTTCCTGAAGAGATTCTCCAACCTCTTAAGTTGCTTACAAATCACGAGTCAAGGAACGCAGCTTTTGTGAGTTTCAGCTGTGCTGATGTGAGCTTTACAGTGACTTTGTAAACTATACTTCTCTAAGTCCATAAAACACATTGGTTAACTAAGTTGGATTTTGGTAGAATCATCAATTTAGTCTGTCATAAGTCCCTTATCTGGGGTGAGTAGACATGTGTGTGTGTTTGTGTGTGTGTGTGTGTGTGTGTGTGTGTGAGTGTGAGTGTGTGTGTGTTTGTGTGTGTGTGGAGAGAGAGAGAGAGAGAGAGAGAGAGAGAGAGAGAATGTCTCCCTAGGAAAATTCTCACATAACACATGGTAAATCATTTTTTTAATTATAAAAGAAAGCTGTTAAATTTCTTCTTATATTTTTCAATAGAAAATGACATTCTTCAATAAAATGTGTTTTATATTCTATCCGCTGCTTATCAATTATCCTGAAATAGATATCTTGTGTAAGTCCTTCCCTTCAACAGAATGATAATGCATTATTTATGTGATATGGTTCCTTGAGTGAGCTTTTCTTATTATGCTAGTATACATTTCATTCAAAAGCAATGCATGTTTAATCATAGCAAAGACTATCATTTGGGATAAATAAACTTTAATGTTATTGCATTGCTCTAAGTGTACAATTATATAATAATTTCTCTTGCATTGCATTTTAGGTCATTTATTGTGACTGATGTTTTGTGTTGGCATATGACTCATTTTCTAAAAATAAATTTATTTTAGGTGAAATGTCATCACTCAATTATAAGAACAATACTGATAATAACAAACCATATTTTTCCTCTTCTAGGTATTGAAGAGTAGCTAAATTTATTTATATTTTTGTAAGTATATATTAATTATACACAATAGGTTTAATATGGCATTTTCATATATGTATGTGCAATATTTGATCACATTTACTCCCATAACACTTTATATTCCCTCTCCAATTCTTGCTGATCTCTTTCCACTTCCCACACGTACTAACCAGGCCCCCCTTCCATTTCTTTCCTTTGCTGGTGTGTGTGTGTGTGTGTGTGTGTGTGTGTGTGTGTGTGTGTGTGTGCAACCCATTGAGTTTTATTATGTTCATTTGCAGAAGCATGGCTAAGGGATTATTTACAGAATCATGGGCACCTTACCTGTAGTTATATCTTGAAAAAAGTCTCATACATGCCCAGAAACCATTAACTGAATTTATATCCTCAGAAAGAGATGTGGTTCTCTGAAAAATGTTCCTAGGACCAATCTCCAAAAGTTTGTGTTGGAAAAAGAAGGTGATGAAAGTTCAAGACTGTCATGGCTTTGTCAGGCCCAGGAAAAAGAGTTCTACAACACTCCACCCCTTTCTCTGGCACTTAACATTCTTTCCTCCCTCTCCTCCATAATGTTCCCTGAGCCATGGAGGTCAAGAGGTAGATGTTCCATTTAGAGCCCAGCTTTAAACAATCAGTTATTCTCAGCACTGTTACCAGTTATGAGTCTCTGCAGTAACCATTGCCCTTTGTAAAAATAAACCTTTCTTACCAAAGCCAACAGCAGCACTGACCTATGGAATGAATAAATTATATGTCAATTTGAGAGGCATATCATTCCCAGTTAGCAAAACAACAGCAGTGACTTCCTTAATAGGAAATAGAACCTCCCAGGTACAGGATTCTGATTAGGTTTACAAAACCAGACATTAGTTTGCTCCTGTGGTATGGGCTTCAAATTCAATCAGAAAGTGGTCCATTTACTCCAATAACAGACTATTTCATCAATTGGCATATGACAGCTGGCCAGTCCACATTGTAGCACACAGAGTGAACTAGCTAATCACTATAATCTGCAGAACTCATTTAATATCACAATAAGTTAAGGAATTATTTATCGTTCTTTTGTATGTTTATGTGCATGAGGGCACAGAGTCTTTCTTAATCTGAATAACCATAGTTATTCTGTTAATTTATTAATGTCTCTGGGTTAGCATATTATTGATTCAAGTCATATATAATTTTAACAATACTTTCTGAGTCAACGGAAACATTTTCAAGGAATTTACTGTATTTCTAATTATTTATTTAAATATGTTGATATAGTATTATAGTATGAATTCTGACGTTATATTTTACATGTATTTGATGCTTTTATTTTTATCTAAAATTTCATGTTTTATGAAATTAATGATATTTACATTGATCTAAAGTCTTAACTTTTAAACGTTCTGATTCATTTGTTTCAGACTTATGTAACATTTATAATTTGCATTTTTATTAATTGGAAAGGAAGTGTCTGCAGTTAAAGTAATTCATTTCAGTATATTGGTACTGAAAATGATTTAATTTAACTATAATTCTATTATAGCTTGTTCAAGTACTATGTATTTTATGTTTATATAATTTATCTCTTTTGCTGAGTTTGACTTC
>NW_008351640.1:4694492-4701783 GCF_000622305.1 Nannospalax galili | reverse complement strand
TTATATTTACTTTACAATCAAGCATAATCATATTTCATTCCTTTTTTACATTAGAGAGAAGTATAAAATTGTAACACCTTGTTAATACATGAGGGTTTGAAATTTTAATATGCTATTACCCCTTCTCTCATCATGTCCTGAAATCTAATTATCTGTATTGGAATTAAACTCTCAAATGGTGGTGAATTTCTTTTTCTTTTCATCTGCAATGCTTTATTGCATGAAATCTGGGATTTCATGTTTGTTTTGATTTTTTCTTTTGGCTATGGTACTGTTCTGACGCCTCACTGCCCATCTGATGGGTTCTTACTTTATCTTCTTTTATTCAAGTACATTTTTTTTTAAATTTTTTGCTTTGTGATGCAAGATCTTACTACGTACCCTGGGTTACCTGGAATTTGTTTTGTAGACGGGCTAACCTTGAATTCATGAGTGCTGGGATTAAAGACATGTGCCACTATGCTCAGGTCAACTGTCTTTATGAAACAGTATTTCGGGTGACACATTTGAACAGAAGTTTGTGGGGTTTTATAAAAGTGAGAATGTCTTCATAGCTGTGCTTCCCCTCAGTATAGAATCTGCAACAAAGCCAGTATCTTTTGAAAGCCATCTACTCTCATTGTACACTGGGATGTCTTTATCTTATTTTGTAAAACTAATTAATTAGATTTGTTCTGCTTATTATTAACTTACCTTCCTTAATTAATATTTATAGAATATATTTTTCACCAGCATATCTGAGTTGTTTTCTACATTTCAAGAGGCAAATCAGTGGGTGGTTTGATCCAACTAAGTATGACAAAACCTGAATGATTTTAATAGAACTAATATTCATTTCATACCAATTACTTGAAAATCTTAATACATAATCCAGAAAGACAAAATTATAAATAAATAAGAAAAAGATCAGATTTCAGTCCCAGACAGCAAAAATTGTAATTAAAAAGATGCACCTAGCAAACTATCTTTTTTAGCTATATAAGAAATGTAGAAAGAAGCAAAATAACAAGCATATTCGTTCATCTAGAAAGTCAAGTAGTCGAACTCCCTGAAAGCAAGTGCAAAGTGACAAAAAGAAGTGCAATCTTGGCCATTCCACACTGTTTAGGAAAAAGATGTGGGAAAAACAACACTGCTCCCTGTATGGAATATTCAAGGATCGATCAGACATTTTCAAATGTAAGGAGAAATGTTGATGCTCAGAAGGGTCTCTAGTTTCCAAATCAAAAATAAAGTCTGGGATACTGTCTAGGACAGAGTTTTGTAAGCTTAAATATTAATAGAAAGAAGGAAAAAAACCTACTGGCACAGGTATAAATGGTCCATTTTCTGGAGAATTTGAGAATGCTTTTGCCAATAAAGCTCCCCCTCGGTTCACCATAAATATACTAGAAACAGAAGAACCTAAGAGAAAATGAAAACAAGTGATGTTTAATACTCTATGTCATAATAAGTAATGACTCACTAAGTGAATTCCACTTTTACAAATCTTTGACGTTAATAAAGCACAAGTATTTTGCAGATCAGTCTGCATGAAGCAACACTATTCATGGAATAGTACTGCATTTTCCCTTGATAAATGCTAAAATTTACAATAATTATATAATTATTAGAGTTTCTTCCAACTAGGAATAAGTTCACAGATGATGGTTTTCAGGGATCTTAAGCTGATGCATTTTGACAAAGCTGATTCAAGAAAAAATTCTGTGCACTGTCTCAGTTGCCATTGCATTAGTGCAATAATCCTCGACTATATTACTTAATCACAGGAATGAAAAAGTCTTTGATAAATCAATAAAAATGATAGAGACTGTCTTTTACAAAAATGTTTTTCTTGGACTTGAAATACTACTTAAATAATCTTGTTTATTTTAAGATCACTTTAGATGCATTGGAAGTAAGCTGGTGTTGGATAATCTTCACTGTCAGCTTGAATACATGTGAAATCCCCTAAGAGACACACTTCTGGGTATGTCTGTAAGAGTGTTTCCAAAGAAGTTTAACTGAGGAGGGAAAACCCACCATGACCGTGGGTGATGTTCCGACTTAATGAAAGAGAAAAAAACTTAGAAGTCAGCTAAGTACCAGTGTGGGAACAACTTTTTGTTGTTCACAACAGGGTTTTGCAAATAGAAATTTTATCCAACATTGTAAAAATAATTAACCAAAAGTTTTGACAGCATTTGGAACTAAGTGCTCATTCTTTTGAAAGCAATGTAATCAGTCTGACAATGTTTTGGAATGGAGATGTTATTAATTATCACAAGGTAAGCTGAATGCATAGCTATACTCTGATGCCTTCTCCCTATTTATGACTCATCCACACCCCTGTCTCAGAGTAATGTATGTGTGTGTGTGAGATGTGACAATGATGATGTTGAAAACAACAGTATCTTTGCAAGACAGTTCCCCAATGAATGTTGCAAGCTTCTTTACAGCAAAGGAAACAACCAAATGAGTGAAGAGAAAGCCCACAGAGTGGGACAAAATCTTCACCAGCTAGTCATCCTACAGAGGACTAATATCCAACATATAAAAAGAACTGACAAAGCAAAGAATCAGGGAAAAATTACCCAGTTTAAAAAAAATGGGCTGTGAATCTTTCAAATGAAGAAATAAAAAATGGCTATGAAATAGTTTCAACACAACCTTAGTAATTAAGGAAATGAAAATCAAAACTACTTTAAGAATCCATCTTATCCTAGTCAGAATGGCTAAGAATAAGAGAACAAATGACACCAAATGCTGGCAAAGATGGAAGGATAGGGGAACTCTCAATCACTGTTGCTGGGATTACAAACTGATTCAAACACTGTGGAATTCAATGTGGGGAACTCTTAAAAACTGAAAACAAATCTACCATATGATCCGTTTAGAGATCCTATTTCTAAAATTTATTTATTTTTTAGAATGTATATATTTTTTATTTGAAAGTTTTGCCTGCATGTGCCTACGTTCACCATACATGCCTGGTGCTTACAGAGGCCAGAAGAGTCCCTGGAACATGAGTTACAAATGGTTGTGATCTCTGCATATGGATGCTAGGATCTAATCCTGGGTCCCCTGCAAGAGCAACAAGTCATCTTAGTTGCCGAACCATCTATCCAGACTCTCAAGGCTTTTTTCTATCAATGCAATTTAGATTTAACCTACATGCAATATAATGTGCATAGCTCAAGTACAGAAATTGATCCATTTTGAAAGTGAACCTCTACATGAAGCATCCGAATAGAAAATTTTCATTTCCCAAAACATTTGGCCTTTAGCACCAATCATCTCTGGACCACATTCTGTCACAGAGAACCCAAGATAGGATTTTCAAGAGAAAAGATTAATTCTTCTTGATTTTAACTGAATTTCAATGGAATTTTTTGTGCTTAAGACATTTGATTTAGTAACAGATCTGTGTTTTTATGATTATAGTATAATTTGTATTTTGTAGTAATTTTTACTATATGTATAGTCCACATATTTATGGACATTTATAGACATCAGAATTTTATGAAAATCATGCATGCATTTATCAAACCATACATTTCATATATGTACCCATGTATGAATATATAAGACTTAGGTACATAACTATATACATACATATATATACATATATACATAATGTGTATGTATGCACTTATTTATGCAATTAGTTGGGAGAATAAAGAACTTTTGGAAGGATTTGTAAACAAATAAAAAGATATTACTTTCATTTATTCAATTTTCTTACCAACTTCAGTGTAAATCAGATAAATCATTATCTCATGGCTCTATTTCTAGGCATCGTTTCCTGTAAAATTGAGCAGTCCTTTTGCTCATATTTATTTTTATTGTCCTAGGAAGTTACCACATTTTAGTTTCTATTTTGCACTGGAGTTTTGATTACAGTGAGTCAAAGGCTGGGTGACATTGGATTATGCTTCTACAGAAAAACTGATACTCCCTACATCAGTCACAAGAGTTCTGGGATGTTTAATATCTGTCAGCCTCAGTGAAAAGTCTAATTGCAATCACTTTTGTGGTTTTTAAATTCTTGTTGTATTTGTAATTACTATAAAATCTGAATGTAATGACAATTTTTATTTCTTTTAGTTTTATAACTTTGATGATTACAAACCTATATAAAATGTTCTGAACAATTTTGATTGTAGTCAGTGATAATAGACAGGTTCCTTGATTAATTCCAAGATTTAGAAACAATTCTTTTAAATATTTTATTGAGCTTTTATATATACATTGCATACAATAGTCCTTAATCAAATTAACCACCCCTCTCCCATCAATGCTCCCCCTACCCCCACCCAACCCCACCAGCCCTCATTGTGATCTGCCGTACATGTTAAGACCTATTTGGTCAAACATTTTATCCGGATGCCCTTCGATGCAAGTTCATCCACTGGAGTCTATTCAGCCTATTTAGAGGCCTTAAGGGAGGTCTACCCTTCCTAACTCAGCTGTAATCACTGCCCATTTACCTCACACAACTCTGGATCCTTATCTGATTGAAATGGCATGGTATCAATTCTTTTAAGTCAAATGTAATGTATTATGGATAGTTAGGTTGTGAAGTGTCCTCCATAGACTCATGCATTTGAAAAATTGGTCCCCAGCTGGTGGTGCTGTTTTGGGACATGTGGAATCTGAAGAAGAGGGAGCCTAGTAGAAGGAAAGGGACCAATAGGGGTGGGACCATGAGGTTTATAACCAGACCTCACTTCTTATAGCCTTGTCATTGCTAAAGATCATGGGACTGAATTTAAGTCTGCCAGAGCCCTTATACCTTCCCTGCCCTGATGGGCTCAGCCATCTCAAACCATGAGCCAAAATACCATCACCTTTAAGTTGTTTATATCAGGATACTTTGTCATAGTGACAAGAAAGGCAAATAATTTAGTAGAGATATTTGGGCAGTACACATTAAAGATGTAGGATATTGTGTACCACTTGTTTATATATATTCTTAATGAATATGTTAACTGAATTCTTGTACATTTTATACAATACATCTTAATTATATTTATATCCTTTCCCCATCAACACCTGCCCATCCCTCCCCCAACAGATTTCATGCATTCTGTCTTATATGTTAAGGCCTATCGAATTGAAGCAAGTTTGTGTACTCAGATGTCCCTCAAAGCAAGATCATCCACTGGAGTCTAGTCAACCTATCTAGACTTTCTTCCTGAAAGGTCCTCTCCCTTAATCAGCAGTAATCAGCTGCCAATAGTTTCTCCATTGGCTAAGGTTGGGGCCTGCTGCCTGTTTCCTCACCTATATGCTGTGTTTTTAGCTGATTGAGTCTGCAAAGATTTTGTGCATGCTGACTCCACTGCTGAAAGTTCATATGAGCAGTTGTGGTATATTCTGTAATAGTCTTCATCTGGTGCAAAGAGTGGTGAGAGAGATATTTGTCTGTAAATATAAGGATGTATATTTTGCACATAGTAAGAAATTACATTAGTCTTGAGATGTGACAGTTTTAGGGTTTTCTCTAAGACCTCTCTAGCCCTGTGTATTTGACTGTGTTTACAATACTGTAGCCCAAAAATAACTTATTGCAGCAGTGAGATTGGAATGGAAAAAGGAGGTGTGCAGCAGCCTGGGTGAATGGCAGAGGTGCCCGGCAGGTGTGGAAGCAAGAAGGGACATCCATAGACCATGGAGTGAGGCCTCGCCCATGGGGTGACATGGGACAGCTAACAGATTTTGTGAGCAGGGCTGGAATGATGCCATCTCTTTATAAGTCCTCCCTCCCTATCATATAAACCCTCATCAGGAGCAGAAGACCCTGAGAGAGTGAGTGCCCGTCAGAGAACAGGAAGGAGAAAATTTTGTGGAACAAATTGGCATAGTCAGGTAGGATGGAGCTGGAAATGACAAACCAAGGGAGTTTGGGAAAAGCAAGGGAGCTAATATCAGTGCTGATGTGGATCTCACAATGGATTGTGAAATATGTAATTAGAATAATGTAGGTGACAGAGACATTGACAGAATCAGAGGGAAAAACCCTCCAGGGCCACAGCTGTATTGCAAATGTGGGAAACTAGCCCAGTTGGTGGTATGTGAAGATTCTTTAAAGGTTAGAGAAAGGCTAGAAAAACTTTTACAGGCCATGGTCACCAGGGAGAACCCAGAGAGGGGGCATGGCCATTTAGCATAATAAAAGATTTCCCTAAAAATCACAGAGGAGATCATGGGACCATGATTACCCAGCCACCCAATAGCTTTCATTGTAGAGGAGATGAGGAGATAGGAAAACTGAGATGCACATAAATTATGAGAAGGTGAAGGTGGAAATTGACTGTTGTAGAGTGTCTTTATGCAGGTCAAGTCTCCTAGATAGTCTCCCAGGCTGCCCTCAGAAAAGACTAAAAATGTGTCTGCAGAAGCCTTTAGCTCCCACTCTTCTTTGGTGCTTGGTCTTTACTGGTTATTTACTGGGATTCCTAGGAAAGAGGTTGAAACAGTTTCATTCACAGTTGTTTCCACCAGAGGGAGTGGTAGGTGGGGATTGGAGCTTTGATTCTGATTGTTGTTTGTTTGTTTGGTTTTGAGACAGAGTATTTCAATATATAGAATGGACTGGCCTGGAACTCACTATGTAGACCTGGCTAGCCTCTGCCTCCTGATTGTCAAGAGCAGTTTGTGGGCATTTTCTGAAGCCAGAAATACTTTGCTAGGAAAAATGCTGACGCAAGATTGCTTTTTTTTCTGGAATTTTAAAAATATTTATTTTTAATTTTATTTTATGTGTTTGACTGTATTGCTTTCATGCGTGTAAGTGCACCCATATTGTGCAATGTGCATGGAGGTCAGAAGAAAGCATTGGATCCCCTGGAACTGGAGTTACAGACAGTTGTTAGCCACCATGTGGGTGCTGGGAACCAGTGTGGGTCCTCTGCAAGAGCAGCCAGTGCTCTTAATTTCTGAGCCATCTCTCCAGCCCTCCTCCTTTTTAAAAATATTTTTATTTATTATTTTATTTTTGGAATTTCTAAAGGGGCATAGGGTCAGTGTAGAGCAGGCCAAGCTATGCCAGAGTCTACCATATCCAGTTTATTCAGTTCCTTTTGGGACCCTCACTTCAGAAGGCTAGTCTGAGTTCCTGCTAACCACCACCTTGTATGAAGAAACATCTTTCAACCTCAAGTTCTTCATCTATGCAGTGAAGTTGTGAACATGTGAAAGCCAACAAGACAAATTGTCATGAAGACAAGTAAATTACTGACCTTTTCAGTAAGTTGGAATCGTTTTTCTTTTTTAAAGAGAAAAACAAGAAGAAGAAGAAGAAGAAGAA
>NW_008351640.1:4670595-4694339 GCF_000622305.1 Nannospalax galili | reverse complement strand
GAAGAAGAAGAAGAAGAAGAAGAAGAAGAAGAAGAAGAAGAAGAAGAAATTTGCTCAAGGCAGAGGAAGCTGAAGAGCCTAGGGAGGTACTGGCAGACTCAGTTTCAGCCTCTGAGCTTGAGAGAGAAAAAAACTAAAATGGGACATTTTAATTTATGTAAAGTTAGGGGACTAGGGGATCAAGGACTCAGGAAAAAAGACAGATAGTAGTGAAAAAAGAAACAGCCTGAAAATAAAGGTAGCTAAAGCTGCCCCTCAGATTCGACTTTGGTACAAAAAGAGCAAAAGCTAACAGTACTGTAACTAAGAAGAACTCCACAGTGGAGCTATTAAAACTAGGAAAAACAAGCAAGCAATCAAAGAGCCCCTCACTGCTTGGCTAGTGAGGGTATGGGACATGGAAGGAAATACTTTCAGTCTAAGTCCTTCAGAAGATTCACAGCTGAGTTATATAATCACCCATCCATCTTTGTGACATAGGCTGTTCAACCTAGGCCAATGCAGGGGGAGGCAGGGGCAGCTGTTAATGGGATGGCTGGTACAAGGTATTAAAGATACATGGTAATCACCAATGGAAAGTCCACAATTAACAGGGGCTAGAGGACTAAAAAGGAGGGACATACAGTCATGAGAGAAGTAGGTATGAGAAAAGCAATATATGATGCCCAGTTCACTGTGCCAGATAAGACTGTGTTCACCAGAGGTATAAAGGAAAGCTTAATTCAACTGGGACCTCAAGAGTGGTATAGAGCTGTAATGGTTTTGCTAAGTCCTTTAATGGGACATCTTTGTAAAGGCTTTAGCAAATCTAAATGACTCAAACAAGCATGTAAAATGTGTCTGTAGAATAACAGAACAACCTACAAGAGATATAAAAAAGACCAGACAGAAGAAGTGGTCGGTTTGGGTTACTCAAAGACAAATGTGGAAAGACTTATGCTGAGCCCAAATTCTCAAAGAAACAATGGATAGAAAACTCAAATTCAGTACTAAGGAGTTTTTGGAAGTCTTTAAAACTGGAAGAACAGTTTACAAAAGACATTCAGAGGATTAAAACTGTCCCGGGGTGGTTAAGGATCCCCAAAGATTAATTAAGGTACATTTTTCTCCTGAGAAAGGCTATGCTGGGGTGGAGGCAGTTTTTCCCACCAGGGCCTCCCCCAGCAGCTAGGTATGGTCAAAGGAGAGATGACAGATATGGCTACAGTCAGGAAGCAGACTCAGAGCCTGCCTGACTCAGGGAACCAATAGGTGCATTGGGGACAAGAGAAAACCTCTCCCTCCTTAGCCTGGTGCAGGGTCAGGCAACTGGAGCCAGCACCTGTAAGGGTATCAAACATTAAAGAATACAAAGAGCCTCCATGTAAGATCCTCAGAATGTGGAATGGCTCCAAAGGGATGACTAAAGATAGTAAATAACTAATCAAATTAATGCCCCTTACCCATACTGTGGTACCTAACAAAGATCAATGGCGAAAATAATTAATATGAATGGATAAAACCTATCCATGCTGTGTTAGATCTTGTCTATGATTGATTTAATATTTACTGTTGGGTCTGGAGAGATGGTTCAGCAGTGAAGAACATGGGTCTTTCTTGCAGAAGACCTGGGTTTGAATCCCAACACCCACATGGCAGTTAACAACTGTCCGTAACACCAGTCAGGGGATCCGACAGCCTCTTCTGTCCTTCGCGGGCATTGCACAACATGGGTCCACTTACCTACATGTAGGCAATACACTCATACACATAAAGTAAAAATAATAAAAAAGAAAAAATATGATGTTAACCTTTGAGTGTTTTACAGATTTGAAAACCATTTGAAAGATACCTGAAGAAACAAAGGCCAGCTATAACTGTATGATTCTTGGGAGTTTTATGGGTGGGTAAGATAAAAACAGAGCCTCCCCAAACTATACAGTTGTTAAGTAAAACTACAGTACCAGGGGTGGGTTGCCCCCCAGTGAGATGTTGGTCAGAGAGAGATCCTAGAGGTCCTAAATTCACCAAGGCTATTGCCACTAATGTCGGCTGCACACTAGAAAGGTCTGTAAGGCCATGTTGCTGAAGACACTGCATGATGTGAGCGAGGGAGAAGAAGAGGTGGAGCTGAGGCTAAGCCACAAACTCCATGCCACTGGATGAATTGCTTTCATAGTGCCAGAAGGTTCTATGCAGATGGTTGGGGAAGAAAGAATCCCCTATGATTCAACTCCACAATGGACCCCATGTGCTGCACACTGGACATGGCAAGAAATACCTGCTAGTGCAATAATGGTCCCAATAACATACATACAACTGACACATTTCTAATTGGATAAGGCCTGCTCCTATGGGTGGAGCATACATCTAGTACTGTAGAGCAGGCCACCCCCTTGTGTCAAGGAAGGCGACAAGCCCCACTGGGGAAGCTGTTGCAAGTAAACTGTTTAATGAAAATGGTACACTTACTGGGATATCTTCTAGGCATTTGTATTTTCATTCATATTTGTTTAGATGTATGTATTTCCTTTCATTTTTCATCACAGTAGGGGAAACACCACTGAGATGGATCAATGGCCACATCTTGAAGATGAAACATGGGGAGGCCCAAACGATTACTATCTCACCATAATACAAGTTTGCCCTGCATCTGCAACTCCCTCCAAGGCTCAGGGAAAAAAGAAATAGCAGAAAGTTTGTAAGAGTCAGAGGATGGGGTGGAGTGTAGCACAAAAATAACTTATTCCTCCAAAACGTGTAAGCCAGGCAGGGGCAGAGCCCACTGTGGAGAGTTAATGTGGAGAGTTAGTATGGTCATGAGATTGGAATGGAAAAAGTAAGTGTGCTGCCACCAGGGTGAATGGTGGCAATGTCCTGCAGGTGTGGAAGCAAAAAAGGGCAACCACAGACTGTGTGGTGAGACTGTGATTGCAGCTGAAAGAGAATGGAGACTGTGAGCAGGACATGACGCCACTTCTTTCTAAGTCCTCCCTCCTTATTGTATAAACCACGTGAAACCCAAGATAAAAATATATTATGACTGTCCACCTGCATCAGGAGCATGAGACCCTGAGAGAGTGAGGGTGGATCAAACAGAGAGTGGGAAGGAGAAAATTTAGTGGGACAAGTACCACACATGAGTTTTCCATTTTCCCTTCTCTGGACTCTCCTCACCTTCAAAAATCATGGAAGCAGTCTCATTGCTGCTGAACACAGGAAGAAAACGTAAAGTAAAACATGTCCTTCTTAAGTAAAAATGCCTGATCAGTAAGTTACAGTTTTTTAATAGGGATTGACAGTAACAGGGGAGTCATCAAATGGTGACTGAGTGAGAAAGGCTTTTCTGCTCCAGTATTGCGCTGAGATGATGATATTTATGTGGCATGGGGGGAGACAATGTGATGACCACTCCAGTTCATGACATCATTGAAATACTGTTAAAATACGTAATCATAAAGGAACATGAGCACCGTATTGTGATATTGGACAAGCCAATGATGAAAAGGATATAGACAGCATAATTGGAGGGACAGGTAACACATTTTGTATAAACTGAACAGAAAAGATTAAAATGTCACAGGAGATAATGTTGCTGTATGCATTGTAGGATTATATGGGGCAGCTGATGAGATTAATTGCATCTTATAATACAGTGTGGGTGTCATACCTCCAACTTATGGTCAGCCTCAGAAGGAGGCGGGAATATGGGCATATCACTGGGGACACTCGCTGAGTGGCACTTTGAAAATGTGTCATGTAAAAGAGTGGTTTGGACATTTTGGTGGGGACAGTTTCCTCCATGGACTTGTCCCACTTCACCCACTAGTATATCAAATGTGCTTATTGCAGCTGAAATAATATCTGAAATGTTGGAGAACTTAAGATATGTAATTATGGGGGCTGGGGAGATGGCTCAGTGGTTAAGAGCACTGGCTGCTCTTGCAGAGGACCTGGGTTTGATCTCCAGCACTAACATGGCAAATAACAATTGTCTGTATCTCCACTTCACGGAGATCCAACACCCTCTTCTGACCTCTTCAGGCACTGTAGGACACAGTTGCTCTTTACTTACATGTAGGGAATACACTCATACACATAAAATAAAAATAAAAAATAATTTAAAAAGATATCTAGTTATTGTGTAATTTACCTTTTTTTAATAAGCTCACCTATAGTATTAATGCACTGTGGCAATAGAGAAAAGCTGAACTATTCTTTCAATTAAAGGGAAGTTTTGTCCAGAGGAGATTTATTTGTTTATTTATTTATTTATTTATTTATTTATTTTGATCAGGCATGGCAGCAAGCATACTTATATGCTAATATGTTATGCCCTGTGCCAGCCATCACTCTGGTTAAGAAACCTGTTTTTGTATATTTATTTTTTTCTACTTAATTTTTGTGTATTTCATACAGAATATCTCAATTAATCTTAATCACTTTGTACCCTCTTCTCCACTGGCACCCTTCCGTACCCCTCCACTGGAATTCATACATTCTGTCATTTGTGTTAAGGCCTACGGGGACAAGATAGTGCACCCAGGCATCCCTGTGCAAGTTCATCTACTGAGGTCTAGTCAGACTATATAGAGTCCCTCGCTTTAGGAAGATCAAATCTTCCTCACCCAGTGGTAATCAGTTGCCAGTGTTTCTTCAGCCATTTTTTTTTTTTTTTTTTTTTTTTTTTGTCTTTTTGAGTTTGCATGGTTCTTGTATAAGCTGACACCATTGCTGTAGGTTCATATGAGCAATGTCCTAGGAGCTTGTAGGACTCTATTTCCATATGGTCATGTACCTCTTTCCTGGCTTTTACAATCTTTCAATCATCTCTTCCACAATGGTCCCTGGTGTATGTAGATTAATACAGGAGCTCTGTCCAAGGACCAGCATTCTGCAGATTCTTAGTCTCTAAACTTTGACCATTTTTAATTTTCTGTGTCCCTGGCCCTCTGTTGTATGAGGAAACTTCATTAAAGAGATTGGAAATATTCACTGTTGTCTTCTTTACCCCTTGTTTATTGTACATGAGACTTAGGTGTAGAGATTGCATTGTAGATGTGCCACTTAGACTTGGGCAATTCACAGACAATATCTGTGTGTGACCAGTTGTGGTATTCTGTAATAGTCCCGTCTGGTACAAAAGAAGCTTCTTTGATTAGTGATGACTGAGATATTTGTCTGTAAATATAAGGATATATATTTTGCACATAGTAAGAATTTACATTAGTTTAGGGATGTGACAGTTTTAATGGTCTCTTTAAAATATATGACCTCTCCAGCCATGTGTATTTGGTTATGGTTACAGTGCTACACTTCAGTTTCCTCCCACTGAGTGGGATTTTAGCCCAATTAGGTAGCTGTTGATTGCCCCCCAAATAAAAAGCCACTACTACACCAATGTCTTATACTCTGAAGGTCATTGATATGGTTATTTGGTCTTGAAGCTGGTGTTGGATCATCAATTCTTGTTCTTTCTTAGCATCTTGTGTAGTGCTCTCCAAAGCTATGAGAGCTAGCATTTGGGGGAAGTGACTTCCAGGTCAGTTTCAGCTCCATTTCTCTAAATCCTGTGTCTAAAGTTATGTCCTGTCTCCAACAGTAGGGACTCACCTTCAAGCTCTGGGAGGCCATCCAGGGCTGTGGCAATAGCCTGTGTAATTTTGGGAGCCTCTTGGACCACCCTGGCCAACAACTCATAGGAAGGCTTCTGCTGTCTGGCACTGTTCCTTGTTATGTTGTCTTTGCCTATATACATTGACTCATTTTGAGATATTGTATGTGTAATTTGTCATTAGGTTGTTGACTAATAGAATTTCCTCTGCTTTTTTTACACTCGTTAAGTATTGTTTATATCTCCTCTTTCTCCTTATCTAACCCTTGCAACATGACTTCCGTATTTAAAGTGTCCCCATTTTCCTTATTTCTCCCTTGATGATACCAGTCTCCTATGGTCCCAGCTATCTTGAGCTCCTCCTATCCCTTTATCCCAAAAGTTCCTTGTATAAACCTCCCTGCAACTCCCATTTAAATACCTCCATTTTATCCATTTCTATCTTAGAAACACCAGTCTCTTACTGTTCATGTCTCTCAGGTTCCTTCTTTTGCTTTACCTCCCTGGTTCCTTTTCATTCTCCTGGTTCCTGCAGTTACATCAGGATATATACTCACATGTAAGGATTTGGTGCTAGACACTATTATGCTAAGTGAAGTAACAGAGACTCAGGAAACCAAATGACATATGTTCTCCCTTATATGTGAATCTAGCACCAGAGGAGTCTTTGAAACCTTCTTTAAATTATGTTTTTATAATCTTTATCTCATTTGTTGTCAATCTTTGAGAAAAGTGAATGTAGAAAATTTAGATTATTGAATATCATCTAAGTGTGAGCTTCCTATATGATTATATAAAGGGTAGACCTCAAATATGAAACAGAAGCCATAGTAAAGATGCCACTAGAATATATGAACTCTTTTTCAAAGTATAAGTCTTTTATTCATTTTTCTTGGATTTCTTGGAAGCATACATGTGTATCTAGAAGAGTTCCCTTTCAAAGAGTGGTATACAGATAACTTTGTTATTGTTTCAGTATTATAAGTCTTATATTCTAGTTCATTTCAGTACATTAGATTTTACAAGACAAATAATAAAGTTTTTAATTTCTCTCTGACTAGCTAAGGGATTCTGAGCCACCAAGACACGGAAGATCTATTTCAGAGAGCATGTTTTCCTTAGATTTTTTTCCTTAATAGCATTTATTTCGGTTTTTAAATGAAACTAATTTTGAAAATGAAAATAGGTCTTCCTATTGAAAATGTCAATAGGTCTTCATGAATGACCTATACATTTGATCTAGATAATTAAAATATAATTGTCCTTATCCCCAAAATATGCTGAAGCTAAAACATTAGAATCCGTCAAATTCTATACCCACCATCCTCAAGACCTAAGGAAAGTTACTTGTATACCGTAAGTTTAGTTTTTAACTTTAATAAGGTGTAATGAATAAACCAAGCCCACAAATTTTTCCTGTGCATTAGTGAGATAAATTTAATTAAATTTTTACAACAGAATCAAGATCTGGAAGAATATAAACCTTCAAATATTTTTGAAGATATATTTTACACATTTAATATTTACAGTAAATTTACAGAACTCTTTATTTCAATAAGAAAATGGACTCAGAAAGGTAATGTAACCTTTTAATCATGCAACAGGTGATGCAATTAGATCTTTAATGTCTCTCAAAGGGTCATTGGTAAAGGTGTCTGTGCCCAGGGTAAAAGCTAGGGGATGTCAACCCTAACAGGAGGTCTTTAGGCAACTGAGGATGTGCCCTTAAAGAGAATTGAGAATCAAAGTCTTTCTCTTCACTCCCTTTGGCCTTAGACCTGAGCCAAGTGGATTTCTCTGCTAACTATGCCCTCCATCATGTAGCCCCACCCCCCATAGACTCAAAGTGATTGAGTCTAACAGATCATGGACTTGGACCTTAAAAAAGAAAAGGCAAAAATCCATACCTTTTCTTTATAAATTATCTCAGGTATTTTGTTATGATAGAAAAGTAACACAGCAGAATAAGAGAAGATTAAGTAAAATCAAGGACTTATCTCTACTCTGCATCATTCAGTAAATAACCCATCCCTAGCAATATGTACTTAGTCATTTTCGTATCCAGCCATATCCCTCTCCCTGATTGTTACTTATTTCTTCCACATTCATAGTGTTCTGGTTATAGAACTTAATGCGTGTTAATCCATTACTATAAAATCTGTAGATCTGTGAAACATGTTTGGATATTAACTATTTCATACTTATCACGTGAAGATTAAAAAGATCAGCTGTGTTTCTGTTCTTTCAAATGAATATAGCAATGTTATCTACCTGTTGAGTGTTCAGAATCTTTGCAAGTCTTTCAGAACAGACTGATTGAAATTTCTTCAGGATTTCTTGGAATCATACATGTGTATCTATTCACAGCCCTCACTATAACTGGAAATGGGCATGATCAATCATGATCAATGTGATTTTCTCACAGTAGTAGAAATCAAATCATATAAAGGGCATTGGGGGATTTAGTTGCTCCAAGTCACTATACTTTCATTGTGTCTTCCTAAGTCTAGGTTGCTTTCAGCAACTAGAAATGCCTGCCATGTAACACTGGCAGTCAAAGCTGAAATAAAAAGAGAATCTTTGAGTCTGGAAATCAAAAGTGAAAACAGAAATCAGATGAATTGTGGTTTCTGACTACTATAAATATGCCATTTGTCTGAATGCAAGAGTACCTGTTATATCCAGAGCAGCGCAAGGAGATCAGTAGGATTCAAAATTAATAATAGAAAATGTCTGCTGAACTTCATTCTGGGGCAGTCTTTGCTTCCCAGTTGTTCACAGTTTCATGATTTTTCATTCATTTGGATGGCTAAAGTTTCTCCCTCAAAAAACAAACAGTCATTTGTAGCTATCAGCCAAGACCAATATAAAACTCTGTGTATTTGTATGTACACTAGGGCTAGTGACTATTTATTGAACAAACTTTTAGATATTGAAACCTAAAAAAACCCATCTCAACCCAAATCATCAAAACACCTGGATTGTTTTATAGCTGTAAATGTCCTTGCTGCCCTACTCTATAACAAATAATAAAGGGTACCAAGTTCAGGTATATGCTAAAAGCTAACATTTCTCCAAACAACGAATCTTAGCAATCAACTGCACAGAGTGTACTCGATAATTCCTGAATTGTGTCCAGGCTCTATAATTTACTAACTCAAATGCTCTGCAAATTAACCATGCTATTTTCCACACATTGAAAATAGGTACTATAAAGCTATATGCCTCAGATGACAGCTTTGAAAGCATACAATGAGGAAAAACACATAAACCATTCAACGTTATTGTTGTCATTAATACTGTTGGAAGAAAATAATGTTTTCAAAGAGATGGCAGCTACAGGCATCACAGAATATTTAGAACTGCCTGTTTTCTGAGACTTGCATGAGAGAGCATGGTCTTCTCACAAAAAAGTGCAAGGCCATCCCATGTGAAACAGGCAAATGACACCACACTCTCCTCTTTCAAAATGAATTTATCCTGAGAAAGAATAATTTGTTAAAGAATCACAAGCTTTCATCATCTTTAGTTTGTCCAAAAGAAGAAACTGACAGGAATCTGAAGGGGGCATCAAAAAGAAGACAGTTAATATAACTTGCCCAGCAAAGAGCCATTCTGAAATTTTCACTAAAACACTCCAACTGTTCTATTCTGAGAAGTTTCATAACAACAGCAAGACTGGGCTTAAAAGCTATATGTAGGGTTAGTGTTTTGGTTTTGGATTTTGGTTTTTGTAGGGTAGTTTTTGAGACAGGCGCCCCCAATCGCCCCATCTGGGTTGGAACTTGCAATATAGAGCAGGTCACACAAATATCTACCTGCCTTTGCCTCCTGAGGGCTGTGTGCTACCAAGACTGATGACCTGAGTTCAATCCCTCAGAACAACGCAGTTGAAGGAGAGAACTGACTCCATACATCAATATATATGCCTTGGCATATGTTGCATTCACACATCTTTGCACTCATACATTAAATAAATGAAAACTAAGACTCAAAATAAGTCAGTTAACTTAGTGTGGTGGCACACCCATTTAATCCCAGCACTTGGAAGGTGTGTCTCTGTGAGACTAAGGTCAGCCTGGTCTACATAGGCATTTCTAGGCCAGCTGGGGCTACAGGGGGACTATATCTCAAATAATTAAATAATAATTTAAAAAATTGGTAATATTTCTAAGTTGTATGATTGGGGTGGTTGCCACAGCGTGCTACTGTTTCTATTCTGCTGAAGTCAGGGAGACAGATGTGAATTCAATTTCATATTCCGGCACTCATTTCTTATGAATCTGATCAATTTAAGATCTTCACTTCTCTTTGGAACTGTAAGTAGCCTGATGGATGCTTCAGTCTGGATAAGGATTTTATATCCTGTCACTAAAATCTTCCAATGTTGTTAATCACCTTTTTTGTGATTACATATAGACACTATTTCTTTTTTCCTAAGGCACTACGGTCCTCTGAGATCTGTGACAGCTGAGGCTCCTCCCATGATCTCTTGACTCCAGTCTTCTTAAAAGTTGCTTTTCTCTCATATTCCCTCTCTGCCCCTGATAATCTATGCTGCTGCTGGTATAATTGTATCATTTACCCCTTGAGGGTTACAACTGTTTTGAAGGTTGCTGTATACTATACCCTAGAAAGATGTGTTCATGTTCTAATCCTGATCACTTCTAAATGTGAAGTTATTTGGAAATAAAGCTCTGGCAGATGTAATTATGCCTCTCAAGATAAGATTATTCTGGATATAGGGCAGGGTCTAAAACAAATGAGGGCAAAAAGACACATATACACACAAATAGCATTGTGAACATAGAGTAATGTGTCTCTAAACCAAAGTATGTCAATACCAGAAGCAAGGAGATGTAGAGGAACTTCTGACACAGAGACTCTGGAAAGGGCCAACCCTTTTGAAATACTGATTTTTTTAAAGTACTGTTTTCTATGGTAATTTGTTATAGCCATCCCTCCTGGGAAGTAACATAAGTATTTCCAAGTCTTGCTTTCTGGTCCATTTTATTGGCCTTTACAATGTGAGCATCTCTAGAAATTCGGAACTCAGTTTTCCCAAAACTGTTATTTTATTTTATTTTTTTAATCTATTTTTTAAATTTTCTTGAGAACTTCAATTGTGAGTACACTGTATTTATGTCATATCCTCCCTTCTTCTATCCCTCCAATTCTGCCTTTTTCTCCCAACTCCCTCTCCAATTTATGATATCTTCACTAGTTACTACTACATACACATGAACACAGACACACATATGTATATATACAACCTATTGGGTCCATTTAGTGTTACTCATATGTACATGTGCAAAACTGAATTTTTAAAAAGCATTGTATTTATTTGTGTGTGCATGTGCATGTTCATGTGTGTGCAGTGAGAGGAAAAATTGTTGAAGTCAGTTTTTTCCTTCTATCATCTAGTTCCCTGTATGGTGCGCGTGCACTGGGCGCCCTGGCGTGGGTGCACGGGCACACCTGGAGAGTTGCAGCACAGGGATCGGTCCCCTGGTCTCAGCCGCGTGCTCTGGAAGAAGGCGGGTCTGGCCCTGCGGGCTTCTCCGTGTCTCTGTGGGTCTCTGCTGCTGAAGCATTGTCCAGCCGTGTACCGCCTTAATTTCCCCCGTGTGCTTTCCTCTTGATGCGAGATCCACTGGCCACTGGATCACGCGGGAGAGCGCAAGGCGGCTGAAGCTGGGATCCATGAGCCGGTGACGGAGAAATGCTGCCTCCAGAGAGGCTGGATCGGCAGTAAGACGTGGGACTCTGCTTAGTCCGTGTCACAGCTTTTATTAAGTGTAGCTTCAAGTGATCCAGCTCTCTATTATTGAGAGAAGACTGGGATATTTATACCATGGGGGTAGTGGTAAAAGCTTTGGCTGATAGATACTTTTGTGAGACATTCTATTTGCATATGGAAGTGGGTTTCTGTCATGCTGCCAGACCGCTGACTACCTGAAAAATCACACAGGAAAGCATGGTATTCCTAGAGCCAGAGGCCATGTTTATGTTATGGCATTTGTGGCAGGCACTTCAAAAGGAGAGTCAGGAAAAATGCCAGGGAGGCACCCTGCTATGAAAGGAGTCTCAGCACATAATTCCAAGCTCGTGAGCTTTCTGGATATGAAGAGACTTCTACTTCACATAACAGAGGCCCCCAACACCTTGGAACAAACTCAGGTTCTCATGGAGCAAGCACCTTTACTCCTGAACTATACCACTGGTCACCAAATTGAATTTTTAAAATGCTATCCCAAAACCTGTTCTCCTCTATGCTGATCAATGGCATCATACTCTATATAGTCAGAACAATCTTTGCTTCTTAATTAATGGCTTAAGTGTCTAAAGCTGCAGACACTGGAATGTGAATACATGTGAGTTAAATATATCTCTATAATCCTGATCAGTCTGTGTTCCTAGCTCCACCTCTCTAAGACCTATTTCCTACTCCTATTCTTGGTGTTGAAAAACAATAATTCTCCACCTGAAAGAAGAGACTACAAAAGGTTTCCCCACCCCAGACAGTTCTCTCGGCTTTCTATCTCAACTTTCCCAGGCACTCTTTAGACCCTAGAAAATTAATCTAAATAATCCAGAAACTGGAAAGGCATCCTTCACAAGTCACTCTTGCCATTGACTTACACAATATAATCAGTACATCACCAGTCCCACTCATAGGTACTCTTAAATATGTTAACCACTCTGTCTCCTAATGATTTATTTAGACACATTTCTGTCAGAGCTTCCTAGAACTTTTGTAATAGCCTTTTACTTGGTAAACCACAAATACCTTTTTGCCTTTACACCCTAAATCAATGTAAAAACAGACAGATCTTTTTTGGTCTAAATGCTGATCACACCTCAGTCCATCATCTCAACCCTTATTCTTTCAAGTAACTATAATGGGGTCCTGTCATTCTTATTAGGAAACTATGACATTTGTTCTGTTTTTCAAATTCGAAACTGAATCATATTTCTTTTCTCCTGCATCTTTTACAATGCATCACAATCAACTGTAGTCTGAGATACTCTTGTTTTTATCCTTCTGGATTGATAATGTCTACCATATTTTACATTTTCTTCTAAATTTTATGTTGCTCTCTGTCTCTCTCTCTCCTCTGTCTCTCTCTCTGTCTCTCTCTCTTCTCTCTCTCTCTCTCTCTCTCTCTCTCTCTCTCTCTGCATGTGTGTATATATGGGGAAGTGATTCTTAGTGCTGTAGACCAAACTCAGGTCCTTGTGACTATGACAAGCGCACTCTATCACTGAGCAACATCCCCTGCTACAAATGATACTTTTATAGTAGAATTTTTTGTTCCTAGACTAATTCAAGTTTTTAGAGAAATCCAAACTTATGTGTAGGATGATTGGATGGTATCTGTCTCTCTAGGCTGTTAGGCTCTCTGTCTATGACATACTCACTGTGTGATCAGCCATGAACCCTGTACAGAAAATAAATAATTGTTAAGTCACTGCTGTTGAATCCATGTGAAATATGTACTTTGTATGAGTATGCACTCATGCCCATGTGGATAAACATTTTAGCAGTCATAAAGTTTTGGTCTACAGGGATTCTTGGAAATGCCAACTTCCATTTTAAAGCTGGAAATTGGAAACATGGCACTCCAGTGTGGTTCCAAGTAGTAGAACAAGGCATATCTGCCATTCGAGGTAGCATTTCATTTTCTAGTTTCAATCTACTTCCTACACTGTGGAGTGGTGGGGTGGTTGTTTGCCAGGAAACTGAGTTTCTACTAATTTATAAAAATGTTCAAAACTTAGGACTGCTTGCATATTCTTACTAGGCGATGTTTATTATCACTTGGGAAGGGAAATGTGATAAAAACAATAATTCAAATACCAATTTCCCTGGCCAGTTCTGTGTTCCATTCTGCTGCTACTGTCATAGATATAATTGTTCTTTAAATAAAAGCTATTTTACTCTTTAGAGTTTATGCTGTTCTTCCCTGATTTCAGAGCCCTGAAAATGGGTCATTTGGCTATATTAATGAAGAAACCCAATGTATGTTCCCAGGGGCTTTTGTTTCCAGTTTGTTACAGCACAAAATGTTTATGAAACAAAGATACACATTTCCACTGATTCCTTATTTTCTTCCATGGAGGAAAAAAATATAAAACCTGTTTAAATTTGAGTAGAATGTAAAGTTGGGCATGTTGGGATAATAGTCAACACAACTACCTTAGGAAAATGTACAGAAAGAATATTTAAATTGTCAGATCTATAAATGAGAAAGCCATTTGGTCTTGTTAAAATATCATGGTGTACTTATTTTAAGTCCTGATCCAAGATCAAGCTCTGACATTGGCTATCCATTCTACTTACCCGAACATTCCTGGGGTTTTTTTCAACCAGTATTATATGGTCCCACTAATACAAAGCTTTTCCTTTCACTTTCGTGTGTTAAGGATTTCCAGTGCAATAACAAATGCAGAGATATGGTAGAAATTATGTAAGAATATGCATGCAATAATTCAGTTTTATTCCTATGATTTGATCTAGACAAATTAACCATTTTAAGCCCTATTTATATAATTCCTATACATGCATTAGGATATCTGCAAATATTTGTGTCCTAGTATTCTTGATTTATTTAGTAAATAGAAAAATAGAAAGTATAGGTCTGTGGAACATGCTGGCTAATAGAATGGTAAAATACAGCATGGTCAGAAAAGTTCTTTTCTTTTTGATGATCAATGAAGGGGAGAGATTTAAACTCACTAATCATTACCACAGTGTCACAATTTGTATACCCGTGTCTGCAGACACCCACCTGTTGTCAAATCAATCCTCTCCTTATCCATAACAACTAAAATGTGTTGTCTTTAAGGAGAATCACTTTCACCAAGAAATTGAAGGAGTAAGTACTAACCTTCAAAAGATGACATTATTTCTTCTGGGAGATATTTAGCATAACTTTGGGTACTATCATTATTATTTTTTGTTTTTAAATACAGGGTCTCCCTGTAGCTCCAGCTGGCCTGGAACTTTCTATGTAGACCAGGCTGGTCTGGAACTCACAGAGATCCTCCTGCTTCTGCCTCCCAAGTGCTACAGGCTCAGTGTCTTCATGTGGCTATGTGATGATCTGGGATGGAAACTGCCTTAGAATGTGCTGGAGGACAAAGCTGAATGGGATAGAAAAGCAATTCTCTCCATGCAATAACTTACAGCAAAGGAAAAAGCATTCTAGAAACAGCCTAAATTAAGTATCTTCAAGGCAGACAAAACTTTACGACTGTCCAAGACTAAATTAAAAAGTTGACTGTGAGTCAAGAATGAAATACCCTTCTCTTTCTGTTTTCCTGGGGAACCAGAAGAAAATCAACAGCCAATGTCTAGCTCTGGGCTTTTTAAAGCCAAAGTAATTTCATGCCCTTCTCTGTAGGAGCACTGCTGGTTGACTGATATGAGTCTCTCTCTCTCCCTCTCTCTCTCTCTCTCTCTCTCTCTCTCTCTCTCTCTCTCTCTTTCTCTCTCTCTCTCTCAGTTCAACCCAGTTCTCATCTGATGAATAAAGAATATGTATTCCTAGAAAAATGGGGAGGTGGGGAGAGGTAACATAAAAATATCAGATCAGAATGACAGAGCAGTGCCTAATCTAACCTTTCCTTTCTCCTTAATGATTTTTTGGTGTGTGCCTTTTCTTTCAAATGTACTGTTGTGTTCCCTCCACCTGTCAGATTCTGCCTGGGCCAGAGACTTGAAGAGGAATAATACATAAGACCTTCTTTGCTTCTTTGGTATCCATCCCTTCCTTTGGAAACTCAGGTCTCCTGAACATATATGAAGCAGGTACTCATGGAAACTCTGCATATTTTGATTAAATCCAAATTTGATAAGGAGCTTTTTTAACATATAGGGAAAGCTGTATGTGTTCTGAAATCACTGTATTCATGCGTCTTCTTATTATTTACTTATTTCTAGTGCAAAGCATAGCAGAATTGATTCAATACCACATTAATAATTTAAGAAATAAATAAAACCATAAAACTTTTAAAACTGAGTATCTTTATTACTTCAGATGAATTACTGGATATTTTGATATGGGATACTAAAACAGGGTAAGGGACAGAGATTTGGGGGAAAGAAGAAAGGAAGGGAATGTTAACCACACTAAAAATGTGAATTCCCATGTTTTCTATAACATGTTATTTTTAATTTTGAGAATGTCACTTGAACATCTATAGAGAGACATATGGAAATTCGGTGTTTCAGTTCTTTGATTGACTAAATTCAAATTTCAATTTTTTTCTTTGCCACTTTAGATATTTACACAGTGAAGAAAGATCAGACCTTATTATACAGCTATATACAGCTATAGAACTGTAGTACCTCTGAAAATTTTATTTCAAACCCTAAAATGTATGAAAAATGCTTCAACTAACTTACTGACCTCCACACTATGGTTAATTTTATTCTTATCTTTAATGAAATTTATTGACTTTATTTCTGATTTTGTTTGTCAGAGATTCTCTCAAATTCCCAAATGTTTCATGACTGAACTTACATATTCAATCCAGTCCCTCCAGATTCAGGAACAATTCCCACATTCTATCTCCTTTGACTGTCTCACTTGAACATCCTTATGTGTGAAAAGCCAAATATCTACCTATTCTTTTCCTAGTATCAAACAAAGGAAAAAAAAAAAAAAAAAAAAACTCTAGATGAAAACACATAACCATGCTTTGAACTTACGACCACAAACTGCAAAGGAAAATGTTGTTTCCTGGGAATCCTACTCTAGCCAATTCACTTGTCATTTTCTCCCCATTATTGTCTGATAGTTTTGCCTCTTGTTTCCCTGTTGAAATAGTAAACACAGGCAAACTATCTAATCTGTCTGCAGCAAGATCTATCAAATACTCTGCATCTGTGCCAAAGTATGCATCTTCCTTCCTGTTATAGTCAATGAGCTTTACATTACCCTCTAGGGGCATACATCTTTATATTACTATCCTTAGACTTGTTTAGGAATTCCTACATTAACACCCACACAAGACTGTGTTGAAAATTTATTTTCTCTTTTCTCTGTCATTAGCCCATATGTTTCTACTAGACTACATCTATCAGAATGTGAATAAACTGTACGATCTTCTATCAAAAATAAAACCAAGCAAATTAACAATTTTCATGGTTCCATAAAGCATCTTAGAGTACCTGATCACTGTAGCAAAATATCTCAAATGTTTGTCCTGAACTAATCTCTTCTTTCTCTATCCCCCTTTTTCTTAAAATCATATCCTCATAGAAATTAAATTTGTTTAAGATAATATCATCTTGAGACACATAAATGTAAATTTAGTTCCCCATTTTAAACAATGAAAACCCTTTCCCTCAGCATTCTTTATCATATTGATTGTAATATTATGTCTCTTCTCTTTGGCATATTTGTATATCTTCTTAAAATTCACTTTCTCAGGAAATTCTTTGGTTACCATACTATACAAACTTCAATGTTAGCTGTTCTCCATTGTCACATGAGACTAGAGTTTTGATTCTGGTTTTCTGAGCCTCAGGAGCTACAAGAAACAAGTTTGTGTTCTTTATAAATTACTAAGTCTAAAGTATTTGGTTTTAGCAGCACAAATATACTGACAGTACTTACTATGTAGCTTTCAGAATGTTGCTTTCCACATCTGAACCTTATTTTATCTCCTTCAAAATCAGGATAAAAATACCTATACCGTTATTGTATCATTACTGTGACACCAAAGTGACTCGGAGAAAATTTCAATATTTATAGTCTTTCTTGATCTCCCACACTTGTCTTTAATAGCTCCATCACAATGATTTAGAATAGTTGTTTTCTGAAGCAACATTAGCACCACCTAGAAATTTGTAATATGCAGATTTTAATGTGTATTCCCAAACTACTTAATCAGAAAGTCTGCACACATCGTCTAGGCATCTAGGTTCTAGATGATTCTGAGAAGTCATATTTTCTAACTGTGTTTGGTTTAAAATTGAAGCATCTGATATTGATGGCTCTATGGCTTCTCTCTGATTTCTACAACTGTTTGCACAACAAAAAATTAATGAAAATAACAGAAAGTTTTATAGCTACATCTTAACAGCGATCTAAATCATAAATATTTACTTAAGAATCAGTCCTCATGCTGATTCTGTTGATGTTAATAAGCATTACAGAAAATTCATGATAAAATAAACACAAATCAGCCTTGCCATGAAAATTATAGCTTATCATTCTTTTTGAGGTATTCAGTAATTTCCTAAACAGCTTTAGCAAGAGAAAGTGTGTGCAAGAGAGAGCAAAAGAATGAGAGAAGTAAAGAGATTTTATACCTAAATGGCTTATCAATATCAACAAGAAATGTTATTTTCAATTACTTTGAAAACATTGATTCTAGAGCTTGAGCTAAATTTAATCCTTGTCTGATGCTGAAGCTAAGGAGAGACTTTCAACGAAAAATAAAGAAATGTTCATGGTGGTTTGGAAATGTCAGAGTAAATCCTAGCTGTAGATGGTTCACACTAGTGCCAAGCACAGAGACGGCTGCTCTGAGCTCCCTTTCTGTTGCAAAGAAGGAATGAATCTGCCAATGATAAAGAATAAGTGCTAGAATCTTGTCTTTTTCTGTTAGTCCCACCTATCCACCCTTACTCTACCTCTTTGTAGCAATCACGTGGACGGATCAACTGCTCTGGATACCATGCATGCCAGAAGTTCCAAGCAATTTTTGAGACTGCAAAGTGTGTGTCCCTATATTATTAATATAAGATTCCTATATTAAACTGCACTGTCCCATGGCTCAGGGGCCATTGTAGAAGAGGAGGCGGAAAGATTGTAAGACTCAGGTATGACCCATGAACGTAGGAAAACAGAGGTTTTCAAACCTCTGGAAGCTTGCTCATGTAAACTTGTGGCAATGGTGGCATGGTGCACAAGACTCTTGCCAAGTCAATAAGACAAGGACCCAGAATGGAGGGAAGGAACTGGGTGTCAGCTGCCCCTAGCCTGGGAACTGCTAGAAACTTATAATTGCTGCATGAAAGGAAAGTAGATCTTCAATAAGCTCTCTAGATAAGCTTACTAAACTCCAGTGGGTAAACTAGCACAAAAGACCTCTGGGTATAAATGCTTGACCAGATAGGACTTAACATATATGACAGAATACATGAGGTCTGGTGGTGGGATATGTGGGGGCATAGATGAGGATGGGGTTCTAAACTTGGTTAACAACTATTGTACAGGATGCACAAAAACTCAATAAAATATTTTTAAAAAATATATAGAGAGAGAGAAAAGTTCCCCCTACATTCCTTATTAATATCCCATTCAGAAATCCATTGTACTTTCACATGAGGATTCCCAACAAACAGGGGACATTAAGAGATGTTCTGTGTAGTCTTTGAGTTGTGAATGAACAGCCTTGCTTAAAAAATAGGAAGAGTGCGTGATGAATAAGGCACATGATGAGAAAGACACATTTCTTGGAATCCACCCTAAGAATGGTTTGTCCAGGCTGCCCTGTGCAAAGGTGATTGTACCTGAGAAACTGGCCTATACCCCACTACATAGGTTCCAAATCAGAAACAAATATTCAAATATATATGTGATATGTCATGACTAATTGTATCTGTAAGCTTGACTGAGATCAGGGTATAAGAAAAGAGCATGGAGGGTGAGTTTGCTTCTTATTTGAACTGAGACATCTATCATCTGTCTTAGTATTGTATATTCTGGTTTGGAGACTACAACATAAATTTTTGACATTTCCTATCATCATTAGATCATAGGTATCAGTATGTAGGTAGACTGAATTGTACTAGAAATTCTGGTTATCTGTCCTGCAGATAGAAGACTATGAACTACTTATACAACATAATCATGTAGGTCAGTTCCTAGAATACACCTATAATACATGAGAAAAAGATTCATTAAAGGTATACATATAGTTGCCATGAACAGCACAATGTTTTAGTAAGGAATTGAACTGCAAATATGCTGGTGGTCCTATAAGATTATTATATGAGCTTAAACGTTCCTATCACCATGTGGTAGAATAGTCAACATAGTGTTGCTGCACAACTGATTTTGTCACGTGCTTGTGGTGATGCTGATGTAAGTGGAACTACTATGTTGACAGTCAAATGAAGAACAGCAAAGACTGAAGGTATAACTCAGTGGTAGAGTGCTTCCTTCACATTCATGAGAATATGGGTTAAATTCCACCTTTAAAGACACAAGAATGTTTATATGTACATTTATGAGTAGTATATAGTACTTTTTTTTAGGTCATTGAACAACTGCTTCTCATTTATGGATGTATACTACTCATGATTATTTTAAGTTTTACTGCAACTTACATCCAAAACACATTTGCTATAAAGCAATATGCTGTGTTGTGTTGTCAGCAGCCATATACATCTTCTGGTCACAACATTTCTTGATTGCCTAAGAGGTCTGATAAGAGACTGATATATACCAACAAGGTTTGTATAATTAAATACTCCACAAGGTTCAAACAATTACAAAACCATTGAATGTGTTAATCAAAAGACATTTTTATTATTGGGTAACGTATGACTTTAGGTGTATGTGTGCAAATGTCTATATGTATTTGTGTCCTTTGTTTTTTTTCCCCCTCTGAGGAAGTCTAACTAATGCTAAATGACACAACCAGAGAGAAAATGTCTTTGTGGCATCTCAGCAGAATGGATATTTGACTTAGTCACAGAATTGACCACAACCTATTCAGTGAAATCATTTGATAGCCTTCTTATACCTGAGAGGGATAGAACACCAGGGGTGGCCATGAACACAGGCAAGGGAAATAGATAGCTAAAAAAATTTAATTACAGATATGTACCCCTAAAAGCAGATTCCTACCTGTTGAGTCGACATGGAAAACCAAACCAACCCCTCTCATCCCTAATGCTCTGCTCCTTTACCTGACACAGAATCCCGAGTCATAGTTACATATAAAAAGCACTGAATTTTAGAAAATTATTAATCTGGTATTATTTATACAACTGCATCTATGAACTAAAATTTAGTACACTACAAATACATGCATCACATCTGTGTAAAGTACCACAGATTAGGTTTTATTAGAAAAGTTCAGAACAGGAAATTTTTGATCACTTACTACTGATTGTACCAAATCTTCTTTTGAGCATACAAAATGTCTTCTGAAGACGACTTCTCATGACCATGTGTTATTGACTTTTTATGTCTCCTTTAGTTGTACATTCAAAGAAGTAAGTAATTCATGAGAAAGACAAAATAGGGTATGCTAGAAAAGTCTGAATGGTGAACTTGAGATTTAGCCACACATCTGCCTTACTGTGTGACCTTAAGTGAGTCACTTTCAGTTTCAGAACTTTAGTTTTCTCATTATACTATGTAAATTGGTTATCATAGCATTATGAATTATATATAATCACCTTTATGACTATAAGCTGTTATGACAGTAGTGAACACAACTATTGTTATGATGATGGTGATAATGATAGTGATCAAGTTTAAGTAAAGTTTTCAAAATCTTTGTTTCCAAGGTAAGCAACATTTAAGCATTACTCTCATCTAGGCTTACATGTTTTTCTTTCTCGAGTATGGTAAGCTCCATAGTTCCTCAAGACATTGTCTTTGAAATGGAGCCAATTCAAAACATGAAGGAAGTCAGGACATAACCAGTATTAAAACCCAACAAGAGATATGACAGATAATTCCTTACTGCATGCTAAATATGGATCCTTTTATTCACAGACAAATATATAGTACACCACTCATGAAAGAAGCTTCTTTTTGCAACAGAGGAGGCTATTACAGAGTTCCACAACTGGTCACACACAGAGAATATATGTCTGAGAGATGCTCAACCCTAAATCACGCATCTACAGTGGAACATCTACATCTAAGGGTCATGGAACATAGTGGATCTGGGAGTAGAGAGAATACTATTATACTCCTCAACTCTTACCAGTGAAGTTTTCATATACAATAAAGTGTGATGCACACAGAAGGCCACAACTGGCTAAGTTTCACAGAACAAGAAACTGAAGTGTCTCTGGATAGGGTTCCTATATTAAACTTCACCAACCCATGGCTCAGGGACTATTGCAGAAGAGGGGGAGAAAGATTGTAAGAGCCACTGCTGATGTACAAATATAAGGAAACAGGTTCTCAGGGCCTTTGGCAACTTATTCATATGAATTTGCAATAATGGTGACATCATGAACAAGACCACACAGATACAATCAGACAAAATCCCAGCATAGAATAAGGGAAACGCACAGCAGGCCCCAACCCTGGCAGAAGAACTATTGGCAGCTAATCGGTGCTGGGTGAGGGAGAATAGATTTTCTTTAAGAGAGTGACTCTATAGAAAGTGGTTGGAGTCCAATGGATGAAGTTGATCCAAGGGACATCCAGTTACAAATGCTTGACTGGATAGGCCTTAACATTTATGACAAAATGCATAAAATCCAGTGGGGTGCTTGGGCTGTGAGGGGCACAGATAGGGGAGGGGTCTGTAAATTTGGTTAAGATCTATTGTAGGAAATGAACAAAAAGTCAGTAAGATATTTTTAAAAACCTAATGAGGAAAGCTCTCGAATTGGGCAAATATCACATCTTATGGTGTTTAATTGATCATGCACAGGTAGAGGGTCTTCTGGATCGTTTGTGTCAACCTGATACAAACTAGAGAAACCTGGAAGAAAAAGAATCTTAATTCAGGAAATACCTCCATCAGACTGGCCTGTGAGCATGCATATTGGGCTTTTTCTTAATTGCCATGTGGGAGGTCCAGCCTGCTGTTGGCAGTGCCATCCCTGGGCAGGTATCCTGGGCTGTATAAGAAGAGTAGCTGAGAAAACCAGGGGGAAGCAAGGTAGTGTTCAAATCGTTCCACGATCTGTGCTTTTGTTCCTGACTCCAGGTTTCTGCCATAAGTTCTTGTCCTGACTTCCCTTGATCATAGAACGTCACTTAGACGAATAAGAAAAACTAAATCCTTTTCTCCAAGTTGCTTTATGTCAGTGTTTTGTCACGGAAACAGAAACCAAACTAGGGCAGGAGTGCATCTCATTAATATACAGATTCTCCCAAAGAGGAACATAGGAACGGAACCTGGGCTCTCATCCTAGATGCTAACAACAGTAGAATTTACAGATGTCAAACTTAAGAATATGGACAATATAAATGCCTTATAGAGAAACAAATGTAAAAATCTTACACATATTTACAGACATGATATTGCTATCAATCACATGACAATATAAGTGCACTGAGATATGAACCAAGCCTAACTTCAGAAGACTTTGCTTCAAGTTCTGACAATATCAAATTTTGTCCAAGTAAATACTTCCTTTCTATAACTTAATATTGAATAATTATGCTTTTATTGAATTTTTGTGTATTTCATACACAATGTCTTAATCATATTTCCCATCAGTACTCTTTCATACCCCTCCCCACTGAGTTTCACGCATTCTGTCATTTATGTTAAGGCCTATCAAATCAAGTTAGTGTCCCCTGACATCCCTCAGTGCAAGTTCATCCACTGGGGTCTAGTCAGTCTATCTAGAATCACTCCCTTAAATAATATTAGCTCTAATGAAACCTCTACATGTAAGATTCACGGAACATCAAAGAACAAGGAGAGAATACTAATGCATCTCTCAAATCATCAATGAAGCTCCCTCATGCAACAGAGAGCAATGAATTCAGGACTTGGGGATTGTTAAGGAAGAGGGGACAGAAACAGTGTAAGAACCAGGGGAGGAGGTGCATGACCATATTTAAATAGAGTCCTACAGGCTCCTGGGACCTTGCTCATGAATTATAGCAATGGTGACAGCATAGGCAAGAGCCATACAAACTCAAGCAGACAAAAACCCAGCACAGCACTGTGGAAAATGGCCCCAGTCTTAGCTGAAGAATTATTGGACAGTTGATTACTACTGGGTGTGAAAGAGCTGAATATTCTTTAAATTATCTTGTAATAATTCCTATTGTAACATTTCTGGAGCTTAAAATTGCACAGGCTCTATTCATATTCTCTCTCTCTTCTCTCTCTCTCTCTCTCTCTCTCTCTCTCTCTCTCTCTCTCTTCTCTCTCTCTCTCTCATATAGATATCTGTGTGTGAGAGCACTACTACTTC
>NW_008351640.1:4656509-4670200 GCF_000622305.1 Nannospalax galili | reverse complement strand
CTCTCTCTCTCTCTCTCTCTCTCTCTCTCTCTCTCCTTTCTCTCTCTCTCACATAGAGATCTGTGTGTGAGAGAACTCCTAAATTTCCAATATACTAGTTTAACTAGATATTATTGTGATCATGCATGGAGGGTGAAACAAGGCTGTTAAAGATCAAATGTTTTGATCAGACATAGATAACAGAAGACACCTTAAGATTTGAACAAATCATAATTCCATCCAGAGTCATTTTTAAAAAATAATTTTCCCTTTGCATCTTAACCTTTAAGTAAATGAGATCTCCCTCTCCCCACTTTCTATTCTGCAGTTTTTAGGGGTTTAGGGGTTGCTTGAGCATGCATGGGTCTTGTGGATGCTGTTACCATTGCTGTGAGATCATAGGAGTAAGTTCTCAGGCTTCCAGAAAACTCAGCTTCCTTGTGGTCATGAATCACCACTGGCTCTTACAATCTTTTCTTATCCTCTTTCTTAATGGTCCCTCAGACTTAGATGGCAGAGGATCTTACAGGTGTCCCATTCGAGGACAGGCATTCTGAAATCTATTATTCTATGCATTTTGTCCAGTTGTTGCCTTCTAAGTTAATCACCACCTGTTGTATGAGGAAGCTTTGCTGGTGAGAGCTGAGAGATGCATTAATATTCTCTCTGCTCTCTGTTCTTCTGTATTCCCTGAACCTTAGGTGTAGAGGTTGTACAGCAGATGAGTCACTTAGAGTTAGCTACCTCAAAGACTGTGTTTGCAGTTTTGGCACTTTGCAATAGTCACTATCTATTGAAAAAATAAGTTTCTTTGGTGGTTGGTGAGAGGTGCTGCCTGAACCACTGACTACCAGGCTTGTGAAGACTTAAAGCGGTGTTGTATGTCAGTTCACTGGCGTCGGAACAACCATTTACTCCTTCAACTCTCTTTACTTGTTATTCTTCTATAAAATGGAGACACAGAGCATATTAGCAAAATGAGGTAATTAGAAATTAAACTCTTCACACTTCTGTGCCCCCTTAAGACCATCTTCATGTTTTAATATTATTAATACACTTAAACTTTAATCCAGTCTCTAAAAATGGGGAAGAAAGATATGCTTTCAAAGTGACTCAGGAGAGGATAGTTTTAATAATATATTATTAAATCACAATAGAAGGAACTGAAGAAACACTGAATAACTTTTGGATACCAACATAATTCAGTGTGTGAAGTTACAGATTCTAAGACTCCATGTTGCTTTTTTAAAAATTCTATGGCACCTTGCAGAGATTCTAACAATTGCCACTTACTTAAATTACATTGAAGCACATTTGAACATTTAAATAAGTGGCTAGTTATTTTATAAAAGTCTTAAACATACACATTTTGAATTAAAAATTCTACCACAAAACATAAGAGCACTTGATCTCAAACTTCAAAGAATTACAAATGTTTATTTCTAGTCAAAAGCAACACTTAGACAGAAAAATCCACATGCAGAGCTTTGTGGTTTTTATTCTAATATGCCATTTGCTTTCATTAATAATCAAGTGTGGATAAATAGTAGTTTACATAGTCTCCTTGAAATCTCATATATCAAAACTACTTTAGAGAAGGGATTCAAGGAAATTTTAGTTCCTGAAGCGTTAGTTTTCAAATGTTTCATGTGAATATTTTTCAGTGGACTTTATAGAAAATATAGTTAAATACTCTTAAAGTGTATGATTTTGCAGTTTATGTCAAATTTTGCTTGTCTTTAGATAACTACTATGTTTCTACACAAATTCTCTCCAAAGTGTGAAGCCACATTGCACTATCATTATAAAAGAGGAAATGACAGATAAAGCCTGAAACCTGCCCAACATTACTTGAGCCTCCAAACAAGCCTCAAGCTATTTAAAAGTTGGAAAATTTCAGTGGCAATGATCTTTCACATATGAACACAATCACAAACACACACATTCACATATATGCATGCACACTCATGTACATACACACATGCTTAAACACACATGCACACACAAGTACACACTTACACAGACATTCAAGCACACATGCATACTCACACATAACAAGCTTGACAGGGTCGATGCTTGCTTATTATAGATATTAAATTACATTTTTACTATATTATCTACTTGTAATTATTTTGTTTCTTAATTATAGCACAAAATCAAACATATGGTAAAAATAAACTCTACCAATATGTACTTTAAAAATAAACATAATTGTATAATTATAATTGTATAGATACTGTTAATTTTTTGAAGCACATTCCTAAAGATTTTGAACATCTTGAAAAAGAATGTTTTGTCCTTGTCGAAAGAGGTGACCATGTCTTTGGCATTCTATGTAAACTAGTATGATTGGGAATAGAGATGAAAAATATTTCAGGAAAAAATAAAGCATTTCACTTGATTTTTTAGAAGAATGTCACCTACTTCAGTGTATTCAGTGTCTATGGTGATTTTCTTTTAATGTAGAAAGTAGAAACATTTGAATCCTGTCTCTTTTTAACCTAAGTCCTTAAGCAGCTTCCCTTTTCCTATCTTTATGGTGGATCATTTGTGAATTAGGACAGGAGAATGTGTTGTTTATCTTGAAATCTGTTCTTAATTCTTATTCCACCAAGACTATAGGGATGTTTCCAAACAGGGGCCCTTTGCATGTGTTGTTTTTAGATAAACAACAATAATCACACCTGGCTTAGGGTAAATTAACATTGATCACAGTAATCACAGATGTGCAATTAGCAGTTGGTCTGTACCTTTGCTGAAGAATGCAAAGAACTTTAAATCATAAAGAATTCACATGTGAGTGTGTGTGTGTGTGTGCTTATTTGGGGTACTGGCTTTCTGATACAAGTCTGACATCATGATCTGGCCTCTAAATATCATTAAGTACTATGGTCTCCTAGTTAGTACAATTTTAATATGTAGCTAATAAACACTTTCATATTCTGAGCTACGTAAAGAAAGAGTTGTGTATTAGGAGGTATCTGGGGAGTCTTTCTGGGTGTCTACCCAATTCTCTTTAAAACCATTGTCAACCATAGGATAAATTTGGGGGCAAGCACTCAGTTGTACTATTTCATTTACTTTTTAACAATTATGAGTCTTATTATTTATAAATGGGGAAACCAATGATCAGAAAGATTAAATAAATCATACAAAGCCTCTAACAACTGGCTGAATGAGAATTTGATATTCAACTTCAATGTTCTAATTGTCTCTTTAAACCAAATTATATTTAGGAGTGCTGCCATTCCCAACTTCTTTATATTTTTCTCCCTAAATATTTCTACACTCACTGAATGGATTTGAGCCCCACATACAGTATTCTCCTGTTACAGAATATAGTGTTTTCCTGATTATGCCTCAGTGTACAACAGAATATAGTGTTTTCCTGATTATGCCTCAGCATACAATGCACAGTATTTATTCTCCACAAGCCATCAAGAACTCTATATGTTAGAATGTACAATTTTAAAATAAAATCTGATAGTTTCAGTTGATAAACAGAATATGAACTGAACATTTGCTTTGATCTTGTAAGGGACTGTGAGCTGAGACATAGCTGCCTCTCCAGCCCTTTCCATGTCCCCCCTTCTGTAAAAATGATTCTATCTATCTATGCTTTCTTCCCATCCCTCAAAATAATCATTCATCTGTTGTGTGACACTATCCCTAGGGCAATGTAAACAAAATTTCACTCACCACAATTAGGGAATGATAATAGACCAAGTATGGATACTACCAAAGTTCACCTTAGTGAACCAATGAATTTTATTGAGTTTCCTATAGGCATATGTGTAAGAGGTTCCTTAAAGGAGCAGAAATAATTCAACGACAGTTGAATGACTGAAAGTTCACTCACAAATGCTGGAACCCTCGAACACACTGCATGACTAAAAGGCAACTCAACAGGTTGGAGAGCATCTCTTCTAGGCAGGTCAGTCAGCTCATTTTAGCAGTACAGTTTTAGTGGTCTGTGCTCTTTCCAGGCAGCTTAGTCTGTCTGCAAGTGTCACGACAATTCTTATTGTTGGTATAACTTGGGGAGGAAGAGGTTAGTACATCTGAACAAGTTTCATGGACTTCTTGAGACTTTTGAGTTGTTTACTTTCTGAGTTTTAAGAAGCCTCCCTTTTGAGTTTCCTGAATCGTAGGAGCTTCTCTTCAGGATGGGATGTTTCATTACAGGGGAAATTGCTACACATTGTTCCAAAGTCTTGTTTCTTTCCAAAATGTCCTCTTGAAGTTGTCATTCTCGAGATATGAATATTATCCTATCTCATCTGACAGTTCTTAGCTTGAGTGGGATCACACTTGACTAACTACTTTAGTCAATGCCCACCCCACAGCAGCCCCAAGTTCTGACCTTCCTTCCAATTTTCATTTCTACCTTCAAGCTTGACCAACTTTATTCATGTATTTGTGATTGACTTTTTCTTCCAAACAAAAAGGTAGAGAAATTGTCTTCCTTATCAGTGTACTCTCAGTTCTTGTTCAATATTTTGACCATAGTAGGCAATCAATAAATCTTTGTTTAATTAATAAGTGCATGAGTTACTCAAGTATTCATGTGAATCACAATAAATACACAAAGTAGTTTCAATTGGTATAAATGCAATATACTTCCCTTGAAAACAATTGACTAGGGTCTTGTAAAACTAAACACGTAATTACCACATGATATAGCAATCGCACATTTGGGCATTTATCCCTGAGAAATGACAATTTATGTTCACATAGAAACCTATACATAAATGTTCATAGGAGCCTTATTCATAATAGACCCACATTGTAAACAAACCATGTGTCACGTAGTTAAACAAACTAGCACACCCACCATGGAACACCACTCAACAATAAACAACTATTGATTTCTTTAATTTACTTCAGTGAATCTCCAGAAAGTTATGCTGAGTGAACAAAAAAGCCGGTCACAAAGATTACATGCTAGTTCATTCCATTTGCATATTACTCTCAAATGGATTAAATTATAGAGACAGAAAAGAGATTAGAGGCTGTCAGGGTTTAGGAATAGGGAAAGAGAACCGGACAGAAATGGAAAAGGTTAACAAAGGACAAAATGACCTTTATAATGATGTACTTGGTTTGCATCTTGATTGTGGTGATGGATACCTGATCCTATCCACACAAGAAATTTACATATAAATAAAAACATATCAACCTGAGGGGCTGGAGAGATGGCTCAGCAGTTAAGAGCATTAATTGCTCTTGCAGAGGACCCAGGATGGATTCCCAGCACCTATATTGTGGCTAGCAACCATCTGTAGCTCCAGTTCTGGGGGAACCTGACACCTTCTGACCTCCACGGGCATTGCACAACATGAGTACACTTACATACATGCAGGCAATACACTCATACATATAAAATAAAAATAATAACTAATATATTTTAAAAACCATATCCACATGAATAAGCGTGGAGAAATTTGCATGAGATCTTTGAATTGAATCAATATCATCTTGTTGCTAAATTGTAACATAATTTTGCAAAATGTTACCTTTGGGAAAAATCTGGATAAATGACACCACAGATCATCTTAATATTATTTCTTAAATTGTGTATGGATTACATCTCAAAATGCAAATTTTAAAATCTGTATAACATTGATTCATGAAAAATTTGAAGGATATTACTGTTTTTAAATAAATAAAATGCTGCCTACAAACAATATGGAAGAATCTGTGTTGAACAACCATATATTTCACTTCAACTATGTCTTATGATATTCAAAGAGGAGTGTCTTAACAACTTCCTCTCTAGAAAGTTTTTATTGGATTTGTCTTCTTTTCAAATCCAAAGTCAAATTATTTTTTCATACTGGCCAGAGGCCCTGAGAAAGGTTGCTTGTGACAATTGCAAGAATAACTTAGCATGATAAAACCAAAAGATAACTGGATACTTCCAAATATTTACCAAGAGAATTTAGGCTGCCAGACATGTCAAAGCTACAGGCCATGGGTCATATGTGGCCAAGGACAGCTATGAATCTGGCCATCACCAATTTGGAGACTTCTTGTGGTTTGTAATTTGATTCTGCACTTCTTAAGTACGACAATGATTGTGACAGAAGTTTGGGCTGGGAAAGTAGCTCAGTTGGCAAAGTGCTTGCTTTTTAAGCATAAGGACGTGAGGTAAATCCCCAGAATGCACATAAAAATGCCAGGCTTGGATGGTGGTTTGCATCACAATCACTGCTGGGAAGGTGGAGATAGGCAGACTCCTGGGGTATGCTAGCCTGGGGTATTCTAGGAAATGGCTGGCTTATTTTCTCCAGGAATACATTATTGCTCTGGAAAAGGAAATAGGAAATCCCAAACCAGATGTGCTAAAGTAGATTCCATACTATTCTCCTTGGAGATCTGAAGTTTATACATGTGGCACGTCATCAGGTTCTTCATAGGCCTAATGAAATGGATTCTGTAGGTTCAATGAACAGATTTTTCATATGAGGTCTGGGGAGAGAGAAGAGCCAATGCAGGGCCACAGTACTGGGATTCAATTAACATAATGCCTCCCCTTCCAGTATGCAGTCATGAGTGATGTCTGGGGTATTATCACAAGGGTGTGGTTTGTGTTGAAGTTATCTCCTTGCTCTTGCTAAAGAGATTTGAAATGCTGAAGACAGGATTTGCTCTAAATTATTTTTCTTTTCTTAAGTATGGACATAAGCTACTCTGGCCTAGCTAGACTGAGGGGATAAAAACCTCTGAGGGCTTTTCCAGGATGGAGCCTAGACTTCCTTAATTGTGAGGAAGGTTGTAAGATTACAATAAAGCAGGAAATTTTCTGATGAAGGATAAAGATATACTATTACTCCCTGACTATTCACACACATACACCTTAAGACTTAAGCCCAATAGATTTATCAATCACACAGACAGGAAAAGAGACCCCAGGAAAGCTGTCTATTCCAGAGACTTTTGAAAAATAGGATCAAACAAACCTAAATGTGTAGTACAGTACAGTGGTCTCTAGCAATTGTTCTCTCTCAACCATTCAGAGAATCTTCTCTACTTTCTCTGGCCACTGTCCACTCCAACACAATATTATTCTAAAATAAATTATCCATGTTTCTATATTACACTCTATCTTTTCTGGATTTATTTGGCAGAGAACACAAGGATGCAGGAGCCTAGGGAAGACAGGACAAGATTCTGGTACAACATCACTATTTTCTGTTGCAACGACCGTATAAAATTCCTTTCATTGTGCGATGCTGTGAACAACTATGCTACATTTTTCAAGTGGAATCCTATGGCTGACTGGCCTCTTGAATGCCAAAAGACTGGTTCAGATGGCACTGTTCTTCTGGCTGACCCAAATTTGCCCAAAATTTGTTAAAAGTCTGGGAAAATATTCTTCCAGGAATTAAATCCGTAACTTTCCTCTTTTGTTCTCTGTCTGAAATCATATATGTATTGATGGTCAATTTTGATTTCTTTCTCTACAAGTTCACTGTATTTCTATAGGCATCTCTTAAGTTGTTCTCATTGGTCTAGAACTTCGCATTCTAAGAGCTCATGAGTTTGTCCATTGTTTTCCCTCTGAATAGAGTTGATAGCTGGAATGATGATTCATTGGTATGGATTTTGCACCATAAAGAAAATTTTCAGGTGTCTCCCTTGTACCTGTACCTGATCACTAGAACAGGACATAGAAGAACTCTGATATTAGAGAATATCTACATGAGTTAGAAACATGCCATGTAATTTTCATGAGCCTCAAATGCATGTGATAGCCCAATAGGAGATTCTGTCTCTGTCTCTCTATTTCTCTCCCTGATAAAAGTGGAATTTATATCATATGATTCAGTGTGGAATCTACTGTCAGTACTTTAAGGCTGAATCATACCACGGTGCAAGCTCCCTCTGACACTAAGAGCTGAGTATTTTTTCCACTTGTTTCAAGCACAGAGGAGTGGCAATTCAATATAGCTATTTTTTCTAGGTAGGACGGACTGTCAAAATCATGAAGCAGAGCTACTGTTGTTATCCAAATAACAAATATAGTATGTAATAACGTCAAGAAAGTAAGCACTGATCTCTAGGTCTATAGTAGTGGTAATAAAGGGAAAGATTTGGAAGAAGGTAGTGAAACCCTCATTTGAGTTCCTTGGCATCATTTCATGCTGCCTTAGCTGTGAGTGGATCTGATGGTAGCTGGAGTATAAGAGGTGGATTCTTGATTGGGGGCTAGTACTCTTTAGGGGTACAGCATTTCAAGTCATTCATGTTTCAGTAAATAACTCCTGTAAATTCATACATTTGCCATACTGAACTTAGTTGGAATCCTTTCTTTGGTCTGTGGGTGCCCTGTCCATCTTTGGTCTGTAGGTGCCTTGTTCATCTGGGGTAAATAGTCATTTCTTTGTAATTCCCAAGAAAAGTCATTCAACAGGTAGGCTTAATGTTTTCTGCATTAAGATTGTAAAGACCTGATCTTCCTAAAACAAGGAATTTAGATAGGCTGACTAGACTCAGTGGATGGACTAGCACTGGGGAATGGCTGGGGGTACTGATAACACAGTGGATAGTAACAGGGATAACAGAGTATATGGGCTCCAGTGGGGAGGGGAGGCTACAGGAGGGTGCCATTTGGGATACAGGTATAAAGGTGAATAAGAGTGTTTGTGATGTTCTGTATGAAATACACACAAAAAATCAATAAACTAAAAATGAGTTATACTTGAGGAAGAAGCATAAAAATTTGCTTCATGTTAATCAGTAGATGTGAAAAACATTACCATTGAAATCTACCTGGTGACTTTATATCCATACTCAGGTGCCAAGGATCTCAGAAAATAACTGGCTGTGACTAGTAATAATTAGATATATAGAGATTAGAGATGCATGTGCAAACATCTGTTAGCTGAATTAAAAATGATTTTTTCTATATGAAACAATATATATTAAAAAGAAATGGAGACCTTTTTAAAGGTTAAAACCTCATTCAATTTTATGTTTTATGTGGTTAATATTGAGTACAGTAATGTATAACTCTATTATACATATACTCTATAATTCAACACTGTGAACCTAAAAAATTACAGCCAATTTTAAAAGGGATGCATCTTTCCTCTGGAAGTTGTTATTGACTATGTCAATGATGCTGTAATGAAATGCTTCTACTAATTATGTGGTTATTAAATAAATTTTAAAAATAATGCAAATTGAAATACAATGAGAAAAAAAACAAAAAGATTGTAAAGTCATGGAGCTGACCATAAAGCCTTTGCTACAAGTGCAGTTGCTAGGTGATCTCCCCAATATATGCAGGTATGCAGGAGAATGGCAGTCCTGACTTAGGTTCTGTTCTGTAACTTCTCTCTGTTGTAGGAGGCACCAAGGCCTCTAGAACAAAAGGAAGAGAGCCGTTCCAGGATGAATATTTCCTCTTCTTCTTCTAATTTACTCTAACGCTCCTTTTAGTCTTTGTTCCCCCAGTCTAGCCAGGGAGAGGTACCATTTTTAGCTTTGAGGTATAATTTTCATAATTTTGTTTGTTTAATATTATTGATGCCTCCCCTTTCACTTTGGTTTCATATGGACAGATTCTGACGAGATTTCTGTTATTCCCCCCCTGACACTGGTATTCTATATATGAAGGTGTACCCCTTCCATTTGCTATTTATTTTATTTTATATTGTTGCTACTGATAATGAGCCATTTGATGATCCAGTGTTTACGACTTTCAGTTTGTTTTATTAACCTTCTTGACTTTTGGCTGTATAGTTGATATTTAACTTGGAAATTTTTGACCAGTATTTCTCTGAATATTCTTTTCCTGTCACTCCCTTCATCAAAGACTCCAATTATATATCTACTTAAATAATTCATGCTATACAACAGAGGATCTTTTTCAAATCTTCTATTTTTATTTATATATTTCTGTACAGATGCTTCTCTAATTCTAATAAGATTATATCCCAATAAACCCATCAGTGTTGGAAAATATTGTGAAACAAAAGTCATTAATGCATCTAAATTCTTGGATATTGTAACATAGCAATACAGCATACCATAGAGGGTTGGTTATTCAATGTGTGTGTGTGACTGACTATTAGACAGGGCTCCCTGACACTGACCGGCACCAAGAGATGGTGTTGTGCTTCATACTGCTACTCTGTGTAAGGATTAACATTCAAAATTCAAAGAAGAATTTCTCTTGGATGTACATAGCTGTAATGAAAGCATAAAGTCAAAGATAAAGCTAAAATTATTTGTTTAAAATACAGGCAGGTGGATCTCTGTGAATTCAAGGCCAGCCTGATCTGTATAGTGAGTTCCAGGACAGCAGGGGCTACAGGGAGACCCTGTCTCAAAAAGACAAAAAAAAAAACAAAACAAAAAACAACATTTCATTTATTTACTCCTCAATTTCATATATTTCATGTTTCTATGTATCTATGTATCTATCTATGTATCTATCTACCATCTATATCTATCTATCTATCTATCTATCATCTATCTATCTTTCTATCTATCTATCAATCATCTATCTATCTATCTATCATCTACCTACCATCTATCATCCAGCTAGCTAGCTATCATCTATTTATCTCTAATTTTGTGTATATAAATGTATTGCCTGCACGTATGTAAGTGAATTCATGTTGTGCCCTGACTGAGGATGTTAGAAGAGGGATCAGTCCCCTACAACTGGAATTACAGATGGTTGTTAGCTGTCATGTGAATGCTGGGAATTGAACCTTGGTCCTCTGCAAGAGAAGCCAATGTTCTTGATCACTGAGCCATCTCTCAAGCATCTCTTGTCTTTTTTAAAATGATTTATTTAATAACCACATAATTAGAAGAAGCATTTCATTATAGCATTAACATATTCTGTAACAATTTCCAGAGCAAAGATGCATCTCTTTCAGTATTGGCTATAAATTTTTAGGTTCAGAGTTGAATTAATACAGTTATACAATGTTGAATTCAGTATAAAACCTATAAGACATAAAATTGAATGGGTTTTAACCTTTAAAAAAGATCTACATTTCATTTTTAAAATATACTGTTTCATACAGAAAAACTCATTTTTAATGCTATTAACATTTAGATGTTTGCACATGCATCTCAAACTCTATGTATCTGATTATTACTAGTCACATTTGGTTACTTTCTGAGATCCACTTGAGTATGGATATAAATTCACTGGGTAGATTTCAATGATAATATGTTTCAGCTCTACTAATTAACATTGAGCAAATTTTATGCTTCTTCCTCAAATATAACTCATTTTTTATTTGTTGATTTCTTTGTGTGTATTTCATACAGAACATCCCCCAAAATCTTATTCATCTATATACCCAAATCCCAAATGGCCCCATCCTATAGTCTCTGCCTTCCCAACCCTATTGGAGCCCATATACTCTGTAATCCCTGTTACTGTCCACTGTGTTGTAGGCACCCCCAGCTGTTCTTGAGTGCTTGTCCATCCACCGAAGGAAAATCAGCTCTTCCTCATCTAGCAGAAATCAGTTGCCAATATTCCTTTAGGTAAGTTTGGAGTCTGATGTTTATTTTCCCAGTTCTTTTCAAGGTTGCTGTCTAGGAGTCTTTTGCGCCACCCTGGCCAACAACTTAAAGGAAAATATCGCCTGTCTGGCATTATTTTTTATTATGTAGCTTTTAGCTATACATGGGGACTCTAAAAGAGTTATACTGACCCCTTAATCTTTGGTTATAATTTCCTCTTGGGTGTTTAAGGCTGTACAGTTGGCACAGATAAACCAATTTATTTTGACTCTTAAGGTCATTCGAGTTTCTATTCCTCAGGGGTCACATGGGCTTGGGAGGAGCCCCTGGCTCCTTCCTTTTACCAGTTCCATCTATGTGAAGATAAGTCAAAGGTCCTGCTCATCTGTGGCTGGCTTCAATTGGAAGCATGGAGGAAAAGTTTCCTTGTGTTGACCTTCCTCTTTGTAACTGGACACTGATTCAAGTCCGTTTGGTGGGGTCTCCATGGCCCCCTTGATTAAGATGACAGGTGACTCACCACAGTTACAGGACCTTTTGAGAGACACTCATACTCCCCTGGAACTTAGTCGGCCTACGAGAGCAAGGAGCAAAAACTGTCCTTTATGTCATGCTGGCCAAATTAGTACAGACCTCAAAGTATAGCTTTTAGACATCCAAGAAGGTTAGATCCATGAGTCTGGTACTTTTAATTATCATGTGCTATGTAGATAAAGATTGGGCAAAAACCAAACCTTTTCAGATAAACCTTACCTAGACATGTATTATATTCCTTGAGTTAGTTGTATGTATAATTTGTCAGTAGGTTGTTCGATTAATATGGTACCCTCTGGTTTTTTAAAACTACCTAGGCATAACCCAGATTACTATACCCAGCCAAAATGTCTGTTATAGTAGAAGAGGAAAGAAAAATCTTCCATGACATAAATAGGCTGAAGGAATTCACATCCACAAAACTGGCCCTTCAGAGTTCTGTAAGCAATACAAAGAGCTGAAGAAAGGAATGACTCTACCCAAGGGATTTCGGAAATAAATCCAATGAAGGTATGTTGCAGGTTCTCCTCAGGCCATCTGTGAAGACCCTGACCTGGATGTGGCCTCCTGCCAACTGGGGGCGGGGCGGGGGCAAGAGGCGAGGAGTCAACACACAGACCCCTGGAGTCAGTTAGAAGCAAGCACTAGGCAAGGTGCTGCAGACTTATTTAATGCAGGAGGAGGAAGGTCTTATGTTTCCCTTTTCTCTGTCCCCAAATCCCTTTAGTCAGTGAATCATTTTCTGATTGGTCCGCACCATGCAGGCTTTCAGAAGTCACTGGGCTTCTGATCAGGGTATGGAGGCATGGGCTCCTTTTGGCGGGCTATTTTGGGACCAAGAAGTGAAGTGAATTCTCGCTGAATCCCAGGGCTCTGGGTCTGCACCATTTTTGGAGGCCTCCTGCTACAAAGGTATGACTATTGAAAAGTACAGCTATATCAAGAATATAAACAGAAATAAAAATGAAAGCATTTAATACCCATCTTTCATTAATAACTTTAAATATTAATGGATTAAACTCCCCAGTCAAAAGACATAGACTATGTGAATGGATTAAGAAACAAAACCCATCTTTTGTTGTCTGCAAGAAACTCATTTCACTTTTAAGGACAGACACTATTTCAAAATGAAAGGATGCAAAAAATATACCAAGAAAATGGTACTAAAAAAAAAAAGCAGGTGTAGTAGTTCTAATATCTGACAAAATGGACCTTAAACTAAAACTAATCAGAAGAGACAAAGAGGGCCACTTCATTCTGATCAAAGAAACAATGAATCAAAAAGATATTACAATCATGAATATATATTCACCAAACTCTGGTGCACCCAATGTCATAAAAACAATATTACAGGACTTTAAGACCCAGATTAATCCCAACTCATTAATAGTAGGCGACTTCAACACCTCACTGTCTCTATTAGATAGGTCAACAGGGCAGAGAGTCAACAGAGAGACATCTGAATTAAACAATAACATATATCAAATGGACTTAGCAGACATCTACTGAGTATTCCACCCAAGCACCAAAGGACATACTTTCTACTCAGCACCCCATGGAACCTTCTCCAAAGCAAACCATATACTGGGGCACAAAACAAACCTCAACAAATACAAAAAGATTAAAATAATTCCATGCATTCTATCAGACCACAATGCAATAAAGCTTACAATCAACAA